>NC_057728.1:52041084-52111709 GCF_004010195.1 Chiloscyllium plagiosum
CAGTGAGGGGGAGGTCTGGGGGGATGGTGAAAACTCGGCAGGGCTGGTAGCTGGGATCTGGTGTGGGTGTAGAGCTGGGAGTGGGGTCGGAGCCAGTACCAGGAGTGGGTGTGATGGTGGGGGGAATGGGGGTAGAGTCATGAGCAGGGGTAGTGTTCCCCTCGGGGTTCTGGGGGGTGGGGATAGTGACAGTGGGGTCTGTGGGGGGCGTGTCAGCAGAATGCAGGTGAGTGGCGCTGGTGGAGGCGGAAGTGGTGGCAGACACGGCAGTAGGGGTGGCGGAAGTCACTGAGCGTGTGGCATCGGCGATGATGTGAGGGGTGGAAGTGATGTCACGTGTGATGTATGAGAAATTGTGAGGGGCAGAAGTGGTTGTGGGGGCGGAAGTGACATCATTAATCAACGTGGGGGTGGCAGCTGCATGGCTAATGGAGTCCAAGTAGTTCCAGAGGACGGGGGAATCTTCTGGAATGTTTGAGGAGCGCTGGTTATGGAGGTGGTTAGATAAAAGTTTGTTGTAACAGTTTTTGATGTTTGAGATGGAGTTGAAATACTGTTTGTTGAGAGTATGAATTCTCCTGAGGACGTAGTACAGAGTGGGTCCTTTGCAATTCTGAGAGAATGTGGCCCTCAGCTGAGGCAGGGCTGACTGTAGAGAGGTTAGGTGCCGGCGCATTGCTGCAAGCATGGAGCGGAGGATCTTGAAGGAGAACTGTTGCTGGTGTTTTTGAATCTGTAGTCTGTGCTGTTTGTCCTGTTCGGGTCCAAACTCTGCTGGTTTAAAGGTGGTCTGGAGTCCGTGTGGGATGAGTTGGTTACGGAGGCAGGCATTGAGGAAGCAAGTGTGGCTGTAGTAGCAGGTTTGTTTCAGGACATGGTTGAAGAGCTTCAGGGCAGAGGAAATGACCTGGGAGTTGCAGTGGGAGAGAGACTCCCTGAGAGATTCTTGTAGAGAGAGGAGGAAAACTTCTTCAAGGCAGGCATCCTTGCAAGAGGATTCACAGTAGGGTTAAAATCAACTCGATAAAAACAATGACTGCTGATGCTGGAAACCAGATTTTGAATCAGTGGTGCTGGAAGAGCACAGCAGTTCAGGCAGCACACCAATTGTTAAAGTTCACTTGAGAATGTAACTTTTAAACGTTCTGCGATTTACATATGAAAGAACTGAAACCAACATTTTAATTCTAAAAGACAAGCGACTCAACAAACAATCCAGGTCTTTTACAATATATAATTTCAGTTACATCACACTGTAAACTTTTACTATAAATTCTGTGTCTTATGATCTTATACTCCACCTCCACCTGATGAAAGAGCAGTGCTCCAAAAGCTAGTGCTTCCCAATAAACCTGTTGGACTATAACCTGGTGTTGTGTGATTTTTAACTTTGTACACCCCAGTCCAACACTGACATCTTCTTACAAGTGACCCATTGTGTATTAATAGCTTATTTTCACTTAAATCCAACAAATTTGAGCAGATAACGTTCAAATCGCTCCTCCAATGTCCATTCAATCAACCAGAAATACAGCTCCCAGAAAATCATTTAGTTAAGGTAGAAGTTTAATGAGGTCAGGATCTAAAGATCAAATATATAGAAAACCGGTTGCTGTAGAATGAATTGATCCACATGTGCGAATTCAAACTCAAGCTATTTATTTCCAAACACAGAGTTCTTTGCGAAGAACCCAATTTACATTTACTTACTTTCACTAAATACAAAAATGTACGATTTCAAATGACCACATATAGTGATAGCAGAGCAAACTTTTAAATCATTACCTTGAATATTATTGCAATCGGGATGTCCTCTGACAGAGTATTGTGTCTCAGGTAGTACCTCCCTTGCTTCACAACCAGGTTTGTTCTACTTTTCTTCTCATGAGTAGAGCTGCAAATTGAGTAGAGTTCGGTTACTAATTGTTGTTAGGTGTTATATAAGCTAGCAGAGAAGATGAAGGCTGTACAATAACGAACTTTACTTGGATGGTCAACAATTGGTTTTAACATTTTCATCTATAGATCAGTATTCTGACATACGAGGTGAAAAACGTCAGCTGAGAGTCCATCACTCTTAAAGTGCCTCGACAAGGTAAAAGTATCTACTCAAGACAGTTGTTCTTTTAAACAGTCCACACGTTCCATTGTGCATAATCAATGATTAAAAAATATGCATTTGCACTAAAAAGGCACAAGACTCCCAAATGTAATCATTTGACTCAATTCTGGCTTTATTTGAAATAAGCCCAAAATCTATTTCATCTTAAAGATGTTTTCCCTCAATTATGTTCAAACTGGAGTTTATTGCATTTAGAACAACCAAACCCACACTGAGTGCCCAAAATCCTCAACAAAGATAAAAGCATCTCAAAACATGCATGATGAACATCAAACCTTGGCGATATCTGCATTTTATATTATTGTGGCGACAAAGGAAATGAACTGCTTTCTGTTTGGGAAATCAGCATTAAGGATCAAACATTCCTGGGTCAGAATTGTACATCGCAAGACACAAAATAAACCTCCCACTTACTCGACCCCAAAATACATCTTGTCGCACTCCTGCTATACAATGTGGGAGAAGTAGACCATCTACTTTTCAGACCCGCTCCGCCATTCAATAAAATCAGAGCTGATCTGTTTGTGTTCAAGATTCCACATTCCCACCTGTTAACCTCACTACTTTAGCACATTGGAAATCAAATCCAACTATTCCCAGAATCACTACAAATGTTAAAAGGTTTTTACAAAGTACACAAAATTCCCCATTTTAACTGTCTTTTATACCCAGGTTTATGCATCAACAGACACTTCTACTTATTACAAATAGGGCTTTGTTGCAGCTAAACGTTTATGACCCATCAACACATACCTCTACTAGTCAAAATTCTAACTCACACATACAACTCCCTTTGCACATATAAAAAGAAAACAACTTAGGATATGGGTGAAAGGAAAATGAGGAAATAGTTCAGGTTTGATCAAAAACACAAATTCTTTTTATTTTTAATCAGTTTCACTGCTGGGTTAGATGGTCTCATTTTCCTTGATCGATGCTATTTTACTTATTTTAAAGAAGTTTTTATCTATGGATGGAACTACAAAACCAATCAGGCAGGTTAATAGTGATAATATATTATGTAAGATGGAATAAGTAATTTGAAAGAATATTTACATTGTGCTGCAAAGCTGTCCTCAATTCAGTTTATATGCAGTCTTCAGTCTTAATTCAGTTTTACTATTTCACATTAAATAAGCTTGCACTTTTAAATGTTGTGAACTATTGTAGAAATTGTGCATGGTTGAAGTTTTAAATCCAAAACAAGAATGGCTTGACTATGTTAGAAAAGGATTAGGTAAATATACGGTATCCATAGTTCTAACAGTGCACACTACTTAAGTGTGCTTAAACGTAAGCATCAACATTTCTAACAAATTAATTCTGGAATACTGTAAATTGTCAAAATCCCATGCTTCAAAGACTCCAGATTTAGTCAGCATTCACCTGTGAATGTGGCTCTGAATTCTATGTTAATAATTTCATTCAGTATGCTGTACCTGGTCACAGAGGCACCAACAGTTCCTTTTCTGTCTGCATCCACAATTATTCTGTTTTTTGAAAGTTGTTCCTGGATAAGAATTACTTTTTCAACACCTTTAACAATGAAATAGCCACCTACAAGAGACAAAGGTTTAACTACAATGTTATACTGCATGGGAAATTATTCTAACAAAGGTACCAATTATCTCCAAACCGATATATTCCTTTCTTCATTTATCAGTGTATTCAGTATCTACTGTCACACCTCACTGGGGTAGCATGCTCGGAATCATCATAAAGTTTAAAGATTTTACAAACTTTGCATAATTCTCTAATTTACCCATCTTTTAGATCCTGGTCAGCTTTTTACACCTAACAAGGGTTACTGTTTATTATAAAAAAATTACAATCTAACTACAGACAATGAATTGTCAACATATAACTGCTAGCTTTAAAATTCTAAGTTCCCAGACAGATAGACAGAAAAGAAGAATGGGTGGAGGGAAAGACTGGGGAAGTTCAGTGATCCCTGTTCAAAGAGTTTGCCAAGATGATTCTTGTGCTGATTTGAATACTACCTCTCAATCTTCCTTCACTTGTTTGCTTGAGGCACAGAGTGACTGATTCACACTTATGAAGCTCTTTGACCTATCAAAGGTCATAGCTGACAAGGGAAATTAAACTAGCTTCCTTCAGGCTTGTGGGGCTTTTTACTGCACAGCCAAAGCAGCTCCTTCTCTTCAGAGGTTTGACAGTGTCTCCCTCAAACATTCACACCCCCAAGTTGTTCAGTTGGCCGGGAGTCAATAACAGTTGTTGACAGGGTAGAAGGCCTTGATCATCAATAACTGGTCACTCATCCGCAGACCAATCAGCTTTTTTGTTGCCACTCAAAGCTCCATTCATATACAGCCCCTTGGATTCAGCTCATCTGAAACAAGGTTTCAACTTCTTACACAACAGCTGTGCAAACAGCACTTTGCAATGCATCAGGTAACTTGCTTTTTTAAAAAAAAATCTTTGGATGGTTTTTTTTTTAAAAAGACAGTTTTTCCCCATTTCAGTCCACAAGAAACAGCTAAGTCACAACCTTTAACTATTGCCGTCTTTAAGAACAGGGAATTCTCTCAGTTTACAGACCAACAGCACCAAAAGCAGACTGACGACCGCTCATTCTACTGCTGGAACCTTGTTTGCCATCTTGGCCTAAACAAATGAAAATAATTCATTGATTTAGTTCACTAACACCTTTAATATCCGTGATTAGTTTCACAATTACATGAAATTTCTGCATGGTTCTGAAAAATGTGTCAAAGCAAGCGCTGATTTTCTGTTGATTAGTATTTTTGAGGTAGCAAAAGCAAATAATTTATTCACAAATTTAACTTCAGTCACATTTATCAAAACCCTCTTCAGTTCCTCTTCACTTTCAGGACACTCATCTCTACATATAATCTGTTTTCCTTTAGATCTTCAGTACATTGTTAGTCACAGAAACATAGAAAATAGGTGCAGCAGTAGACCATTTGACCCTTCGAGCCTGCATCACCATTTGACATGATCAGGCTGATCATACAATTTCAGTGACCCATTCCCACTTTCTCTCCATTGCAGGGGCCACATCCAGCTCCCTCTTGAACATATCTAATTAACTGACCCCAACAGCTTCCAGAGGGAAAATTCCACAGGTTCACAATGGAGTAAAGAAATTCTTTCTTATCTCAGTCCTGAATGGCTTCCCGCTTACTCAGACTAAATCTAGCTCATTGCTGACTAAATATTTCTCTCCTCAAGTCCATCATTTTTCAAACTACAATCTCTAACCTTCTCAGACTCCCTGTCCTCCTGAAAATTCACCAGTCATAGTATTTGATCACCACTACTAACATCACCTTTTTTGGTTTTGGTCCATTTTTCTCATCTCTGTAAAAGCCTCAAGACATTTTCCAGGTAAAGGGCATTGAAGAAACACAAGTTATTGTTGTTTATATATTTTGGCCTGATTCAATTGGATAGTAATTAACAGCTACTACTTTGTAAAAAAAAAACACAAACACAGATAAATGTTTGAATTTCAGATTTCTGGGATTAAGCAGTTACTTACAGTATGACAAGGACCCAAAGGAGTAACTGTTATAGATTAGATTAGATTACTTACAGTGTGGAAACAGGCCCTTCGGCCCAACAAGTCCACACCGACCCGCCGAAGCGCAACCCACCCATTCCCCTACATTTACCCCTTTACCTAACACTACGGGCAATTTAGCATGGCCAATTCACCTGACCTGCACATCTTTGTGACTGTGGGAGGAAACCGGAGCACCCGGAGGAAACCCACGCAGACACGGGGAGAATGTGCAAACCCCACACAGTCAGTCTCCTGAGGCAGGAATTGAACCTGGGTCTCTGGCGCTGTGAGGCAGCAGTGCTAACCACTGTGCCACCCACATCGTTGGCCACTTGAACTTGTGCCTGTCTCAGACTTTTGTTAAAGCTAATTAGTTAGCTTTTTTTAATAAATTCACTCATGGGACATGAGCATCACTGGCCAGCATTTATTGCCCATCCTTAGTTGCCTTTGCTGTTTCCAATTGCCCTGCAAAACATCCAAGTGTATATCAAAGTCCATTCTGAAGGTTGATAATGAATCTCAGGAGGTTGATCCCAGATATGGAGGGATATTCTTATGAGGAAAGGTTAAATAGATTGGACCCGTACTTGTTGTGGTTTAGACAAGCTTTGAGAGGAAATCTTATTGAAACATACAAGATTCTCATGGGGTTGATAGGGTAGATGTTTCCCCAATGTTGGGCAGTCGAGGACCAGAGAATATAGTAATCCCAGAATAAGGCGTCACCCAGTTAAAATAAAGAGGAATTTCATCGGAGGGTGGTAAATCTGTGGAATTCTTTACCACAGAGGGTTGCAGAGACTGAGTCATTATGCATATTGAGGTCTGGGATGGACACATTTTTAATCAGAAAGGGAAACAGAGGTAAATGGTAAAAGGCACGAGATGGAGTTGAGGATTTTCAGATCAGCTGTTATTTCATTGAATGGCAGCGCAGCCTCAGCGGACCAATGGCTTACCTCGGAGTTACCTTCCAACATTTTATGATCTTAATTAATCTATTTTCACCAGCTCTTCAAGCATGGCATTTCAGATTATAACTACTTGCAGCATAAAGGAAACCTCCTTATTTGTTCATGATTCTGAACATCTCTATAAAATCTCTTAACTTTCTCTGCTGGAAGGAAAATAATTGAAACCTTCATCCTTGGTAAATTTCCATTCACTATCTCCAAAGCCTTAATATTCTCAAAATGTGATGTTCAGTGTTGAATACAGTACTCCAGTTTACAAGAGGTCCTCAAAACATCCTTCACCTTCTACATAATGACTCAATATGAAGCCAAGTACCTTTGTACTGGACTGACAGGCAGGCAGTAGTAACCCAAACATGGTTCATCTTCTACCTTAACTCCTCTTTGCCACACAGTCCCCTCTTCCCTGAGAGCCCAAACCCGAGCGCGGACAGCTGGAACTGACAACCGGAAGTGGCAGAGACAAACCACTATAAATGCCGGAGAAAACAACACAGAAGCGCTTCACAGGAGGCTCCCAAGCACTGAGGATGTCACCTAGACAGGGGACGAAACGCCTGCAACACAAATTCCCAGCTCGGGAAACAGAACATAATGAGCACCCGAGCTACAAATCTTCTCACAAACTTTGAGAGCCGAAAAACCTATTGCCCTCTGTCCTGAACATAAGCAACAACAGCACCCACAACTAAGGTAGAGAGTGTTCCCAAAGTTCACAGTCCATTAAATGAGACTTTCTCAGCTCATCCTCAAATAGTTGACCCCTCATTCTGAGATTGCAGTCTTGTGCTCTAGATTTCCCAGTGAAAGGAAATATTTTCTTAGCCTCTAGCCTGTCAATCTCTAAGAAATTCATATTTTTCAATCACTTCTATTTCTTCTACAATCGTAGGAACCTATTATAAATGAATGGGATTCAGAGTTTCAGAATCTCAAATGAAAGGTCCAGTTATACAGGTCATCACTAATTACCTGGGTCCAGAGGACATTCATTTAGTTTTGCAAATTCTGCAGGGGTCTTCCCAGTAAGCACACAGTTAGAGCTGCGCAACATTATAGGCATTCTGGGAGTGAAAAAGATTAAATATTAGCACAAGACAATAAAGAAAAAAATCCAAAACAGATAAAGCTTTAAATTGACTTGCTTATTACCTGCCAATGGGTAAAGCATTGCGTATTATTCGCTGGCTTCCTCTAGTGTATTCAATGTCCACTGTAATTGGGGCGGAGTAAGTCATATCTCTCAGGCGACACTAAACATAGAAATTACATATACTCATCAATTACTCATTTATTTGTTTTAAGAAAACAGTTAACAACTGGCTACAAATCAAAGTAATACTTGAAGTGTAGAAACAGATTTGTGTGATAATTGTTCGTTATATTAACACTTGTTAATTGCAATGATACTGCTGAACTGAACAGAACAGAATGGTTAATCAAAACAAACTGTCAAAATCAGTGCCAGTTGATTAACAGAACATCTCCTGTGGCTAAGCCAATGGAAGATAACTTGGGAATATATTAACTAATCGGACCAAGCACCCAAATAAACAATCCGCATTGAAAAGATGACTGCATTTTAGTGCTTTCAAACATTGGGATTTACAGAGAATGCAAAAAAAGCCCAACACAATGCTCAGGAAAGGTGACAGCAGACATTTGTCAATGGGAACTGCTCAAGGAAAATACTTATTGACAGAAGAAGTCTCAGTGAACCAAATAAGATCTCAGTCAAAGACTCCTTAAAAAAAACTACAGTTGACCACCTGAGAGGCAACAGGATGATTTAATTGATACAGATTTCATTAAAATTCTCAATACAGTAGGATTTAGAGCAAGATTTTGATTGAACTTGGGCTATATAGGTCTTCACACACAAACTTCTTTTCCCCCTTTGAAGAACAGTTGGGAAGCAGTAATAGGATTCAAGGCTGATAATCAGCCTGTTGAACAACTTCATGAAAGCTCCTTTCCGAGCCATCACGTCCTGGAGTGGGACTTGAACACAGAGCTGCTAATCCAGAGGTAGGAATGCTATCCACTACACCACAAGAGTTCCTACATTATAAGCAATAAGAAATCACAACACTCTCATTGAGAAGAATTTTGGAGGGTACCTCATGTGGAGCAACAGGTCTGGTTACGTTGAAGCTTTCTTCAACATCTGGCACTCCAACATAAATATTCAGGTATCTGCAACAAACAAATCCTTATTCAAAGAAGCATACCAGTAATGAAGCTAAACTTGTGACAAGCCTATTCTGTCATCCCAGGTGGATGCAAACGGTCTTATGGCCCCATTTTGACGACAATAGGACTTATTGTGTGTCCACCGCAGATTATCTGAACAAGTTATATAATCACAGATATAGGAGCTCATAGAACACAAACTGACTGTTCCAGTCCTGACAACGACATTTCAAGGAGTAATTAAGACATGTACTCAAAGTGCTTTTCACAACCACCAGACAACTGTTTTACAGCCACTGAAATACTCTTGAACTACTCCGAGTTGACCATAATCCATACTGAGGTCACGAGAGTCATTACATAAATGCAATTTCATGTTAAAACAATGATTAATACGATCCTGTAAGAGGCAATAAGAAAATATTCTTACACAGTATTTTTTGAAAACACTGACAGGCAAGTGGCAAAACTGATCAAACGAGTGACTCTATACTATGAAACCTGACTTGAAATGTTACAGCATTCCACCCTTGTTAACTTGCACATTCTAAAAATGCCTAGCATGAATGTCTCTTTTTTTTCTAAATAGAACAAACTGGTTCTCAAACTGGAGCCCACTGAGCTTTTCCACAATGGGAGGGTATGAAATGATTGTTCCAGGAGCGACAGACAGGTAAAATCAGGGGTAGTGGGGGTACAAAGAAAGGCAAATTGTCTGCTTTGTGCAACTTCATGACAGTTGGGAGGCATCCTGCACATGTAGCTGGCACAATGTTTCTCATAATTCCCAAATATTCAGCCTCCTGATGGTGATGGCTTCCTGGTCCATTGTGCTTTTCAGCAATGGGTTTCATATTTCTTTTAAGCAGGAGCAAGCAGAGTGATTGGACTAGTGATCCAGAGTCCTAGGCTAATGCTGGGTTTAAATCCCATCATGTTTGCTGGTGGAGTTTACATTAAATGAGCAGGTCTGGAACAAAAAGCTAGCCTCAATAACCGTGACCATGGAATTGTCAAAACAATAAAATCTGGTTTTATGCACATTCTGTCGAGAAAACAATCTCCCACTCTTATCTGGTTTGGCTTACATGTGTTTCCAGACCCACAAAAACAGTTCTGAAGTGGAGTCATATCAGACTCAAAATGTTAGCTCTGTTTCTCTCCACAGATGCTGCCAGATTTGCTGAGCTTTTCCAGCACTTTATTTTTATTTACCACAAAGGAGTGATGGACTTTTAATTGCTGTCTGAAATGGCCAGAGCAAACCACTCTGTTAAAGGGCAGTTAAAGATGAGCAACAAACGCTGGTGTTGCGTTGATGCTCATATTCCATGAAAAAACAGAAAGGAGAGGGGAGATGGGAGACCAGCTATTGCTGTGAAGTCAGAGTGCATTTAATTTAGCCCCAGTGATATGTGCTCTTATGACACTGCATTGTCTGTTCAATATTTGCAGCATTTTTGTTTATATTAATTTCATGTTCATCTGAATCATAGAATGATGACAGCACAACGAGAGGTCTTCAGCTTAGTGAGATTTGTTGACTCTCTGCAGGAGCAGCTCACAAGGAGAACTCCCCTGCTCTCTCTCTGAAAAGTGAAGTGCAATCTTATCCATTCACTTTAGATAGCAGATGGGATTTGGGTTTAATATCTCGAATGAAAGATGGGATCTCCAATACCACATCACTGTACATGACAGCCTGAATATTGCACCCAAACTATCCAACTTAGAGGTGACAATGTTGCCCATTGAGAAACTGCTGACACTTTGACACAGGACTGAGGTGGAAAAGCTCAGCATGGCAATGATAAGCTGATTAACCCAACTAACCAAGAGTGTTGGTGGTTCAGTGATTCTGTCACTGGATCAGTATTCCAGAGATCCAGAGGGAAGCCTGTAAAACCAGCCACATTGCTGGGATGGATTTAAGATAGCTGGGGGTGGATCTGGAGAGAAATAGATCTGGAATACAGACTCAAATAAATTGATGTGAAGGCACTGGGGAAAGTGCAGAAGGGATTTAGGATGAGGAAATTCAGTCATGAAGACCAATTGCAGTGGGCAGCTGGGTGTTAAGTGGTGAGCATCACAGCGCCAGGAACCGAGGTTCGAGTCCAGCCTTGGCTGGCTGACTGTGTGGAATTTGCATATTCGCCCCATATCTGTGCGAGTTTCCACTTGGTGCTCCGGTTTCCTCCTACAGTTCAAAGATGTGCCAGTTAGGTGGATTGGCCATACTAAATTGCCCTATAAGGTTCAGAGCTGTGCAGGTTAGATGCATCATTAAGGCTATTCAAGGCGGAGATAGATATATTTCTAACAGTTAAGGGAATCAAGGATTATGGGGATAAGGCTGGAAAGTGGAGTTGAGGGTCATCGCGTAAGCCATAATCTCATTGAATGGTAGTGTAGACTCAATGGACCCAATGACTTACTTCTGCTCCTACGTCTTATGGATTTCAAAGGAGAAAATGTTCTTACTTGAGAAAGGATCAGAACAAGATGTCTAACATTTAAAGTAATTTGTAAAAGTAATGACACTGATACAAAGAAAAGCTATTTCATGCAGTTGTTAGTGTCCAGACTGCAATGTCAAAGAATGTGGTGGTGGTAGGTACAATGGCGACCTTTAAAAGTCAACTAGAGGTTAATTTGAAAAGAAACGATATGCATGGTTACTGGGAGATGGTAAGACAATAGTTCCAAGTGATGATCACTGAAAGAGCTGGTGGCGACATGATGAACTGAACAGACCTTCTTTCCTCCCTGTATTAGTTCTGTGAAAATCTTTCAGGACGTCAAACTCTCATCTAATTCACTACAACCTATGACAAAAGGAATCAGCTGTCCCACATGCAGCAATGCAACTGACCTTTAACAACTCATTCTACAAGTAAAAGTCACCATCGTTGGAGAAAAGAGAAAGAAAATCAGCCCTCAGCACTTACTTTAAATACCACATAGGATCAGCATCACTGGTCACCTTCTCATTGGCTTTCATAATCTTCTTAATCTACGGAGAAAGCAGACTAGACAGTGAACAGAACAAGTGGCACAGTATGAGGCAGAGGAGCAGAATTAAACTGAGCATCACTAACATTCCTACCTCGACATTTATGAAGTAGTTGAATGAGTCAATGTGCTGCTTCACCAGGCCTTTGACCTGCAAGGAACAAAGAAACATACGTAATACTCATTTACCACAGAAACCCATGAAGTAATTAAAATAGTAAATCAAGCACACCAAGTGGGTCAACATAGGCAGAAAGCTTCCAAAGTAAAGTGAAGGAGTTATTAGAACGTCAAATGAATTGCCACAAGGGACTGTTTAGGCAGACACTACTTAATTTAAAAAGAGAATTAGATAAGAATGACAGAAGGATACAGGAAAAATCCCATGAAGGGAATAGGCAAGTCTGTGTAGAGAACTAGCACAGGGACAATGGGCTGAATGGCTTCCTTCTGCATTGTGGACCTGCACCTCAACTCATCAGACAATTAGCAATTTTTTAAAAAGTAAGTTTACTTTATAAACAGAAGGCTATTCGGCCCGAAAAACCATTTCTATCGGATCATGACCGATCTGCACCTTTACTCCATGTACCTGGCTTTGACTCACGTTCTAACAATAAACTTCAACTCATTTCAATTTTGAAAATCTCCCTGTAATACATGGTATCCATCTCTAATTTTTTTTTGAAGGGAGAAGAAGAGAAGAGAAAAAAAGGAAGGAAAAAGGAGTTTCAGATTTCCACTACCCTTCGTCACAGCTTACTGGCATAGCACAAGTCACACAAGTTAATGATTTTGAATAATTACACAAAATTCCCCAATCTACCCGATTTTCAAACATAGATCAAGAGAAAGCTCAGACTAGGTTTCTGTACTTAAGAGTTACTATTTACTACAAGCAATTAGACTCTAGCTACAGGCAGTTATAACTATTGTCATACAACACTACAATTTAACCTCCCCCTTTCTCTCTCAGACATACAAATGGGAAAAAATAGATAATGAGTGAAGGAAAGCTAGAAGGCAGGTCAGTAGTTTTTAATTCAAGGATTACGGAGATGATCCTTATGATTATGTTGTTCAGAAAGATACTTTCAGTCACCTTTCTCTTGATGCTTCCAGCGGTTTGTAAGAGACACAAGATGGCTAATTCACTTACAAAAGGTTTCTGACACATCAGTTAAAAGTCACAGCTTAAGACAACTGCTGATGTAAAGATGAACTGATTTTATCCAGGTTTAAAATGGGTTTGACTGCAGAGAACAGAGAGACAGTTTCTGAGCTAATTGAGATCAGAACATTTCCCTCTATCTTGGTCCCAGGCCCAAGTTGTCCAGTTACCTGAGAACGTATCACACAGTGTTGACAAGCAAAAGGCTTTTGTGATCAATAACTGGTTGTTAGCCCACAGACCAACCAACTTCTTGTTGACACCTAGGTGGATCTGTACACAGAACCTCTCCAAATCATCTGCAACCACTTCAATTACTGCTTGTTCAAACAGCTATTTATCTGCTGCTTGCTGTAAGTGGGTCATTTGTTTTTCAAAACATGCAGAAATCCTTTAAACTCTGCTTTTAATACAGTTCTCATTCCAGTCCATCGTTTTAACAGCACCAAATCAAACACTCTTGTACGGCCCAGCTAATTCTGAAGGTTACACCTCCATTAAAAGAATGGGCTCTCTCTGCCAAAAGCATTTTAAACAACTTGATCAGATCATCTTTCATCTTCTAAACTTGTGGAAATACAAGGATCTTCAAGCAATCCTCTCAATTTTCAGCTGATAGTGTTCTGGTGGATCTCCACCTCAACATGAACAAGAGGCCACAGTTTGCTCAGCTGTTCAGTTATACCCAAAAGCCCAGTTACATTTGCATCTGAACTCTGATAGCAACTTCGGGCGACACACCAATTTGCATTGTAAGTTTGACCTTTGATCTGTGGGCTGAATAGAATTGCTCATTTCCATAAAAGTAAACATTGCAAGTGCTATCATTCCCCTGACCAAAACATGAAAACAAATGAGAAAAACTCCATTACCTTCAGAAAAGCAGGAAGCAGCTTCCATTTTTCCTATTGGTAAAGCAAAAAATAAACATCAGTATTTTAACATTGAATACATAATCCAACAGGCTATCTAGCATAACCAGTCTATATCAGCATAATTGTTATTATCAAGCCTTTTCCCATTGCTTCTCATCTAAATCTGCCACAATAACACTCTTGATTCCTTTTACTTATGTATACTTAGTCTCCTCATAAATGCATCTATACAATTTGTTTTACCTGTGATCTCCAGTTCCACTTTTTCCACCACTTTCTCTAAACGAGAAGCTGTCATATTTTCCTCTCAAGTCTTGGATCTAAACTGAGTCTGGAACATTGAGAGATGGAACACCTTACACCATATAAAATTCTGAAGGTCCCTTTCAGGGTGGGCATGTGGGAATCTAGAATGAGGGGGTCGCAGTTAAAGATTAGAAGTCTCCCAGTTAAGACATGGATGAGAAGTTTGACTGCTCACCATCTCACATGCACAGGGTTGCTAATCAGAAGAAATATCCTCCACAGAGCAGAGGATCATTGAATGCACTCAAGGCTGAGTTAGACTGATTGCCCATTGACCAGAGAGTCTGATGGGACAGACAGGAAGGGAGATGGGGGACACAGCCAGGTCATGAATTTATTGAATGCTGCACAAGCTATTTTGGGAGGGAAGCGGGAGACTTGATGAATAACCTACCCCCATTCTTCTGAATCTCATGTATTTTTGGTGACTACTTTGTTTCGATTGCTGCTGGTTACGCTCTTCTCCACCAGATGAGACATTTTCTCTGCATCTACTTTATCAAGACATTACACAAGAACCCCTCAGCCGAACACACATTTCCAGCATCATCCCTGTGAACGTCCCCTACACCCTGTCCAGTGCTTTCTAGAGATTTTCCGACCAATCTATTCCGAGATGCTGTAACCTCGGGGTCTGGAACACGGGTCCTCCTGGGCCAGAGGTGGGGACACTATCCTTGCACCAGAAGAGACCATAATGCTGCCCCCCCTCCCCCGTGCCTCCCTCACCCAGGTCTCATCTCCTGCCTCACCTCCACCTCCCGGACCGGTGCCGCCAACGATTCCGGATCCAAATCCCCAAATTCAGCCGCCACCATCTCCATAGTCTCCCTCATGTCCGCCGGCCAACCCCTGTCCGGGAGGAACCCGCGTCCCGAGATATGAGAGTCCGGGCGGAACTCCGCGAAGCCGCGGAAAGGTTCCGGCCCTGCCCCCTTTTCAAGGCTCCCGCCCGAGTGTGCAGTCTATTGTCTGGCATCACAATAAAGCAGCTGCTGCTGGTGCTGCTGTGTGGGGCTTCAATGTTGTTGCAGGATCTGATCAATTGGAATTGCTCACTACAAATGATTCATCTCTCTTCTCATTTTTACACATCCTTGTTTTTTAACCCATTATTTTCTTGCTGTTCCCCCCACCACACACACAGACTTCAATCTTTTTAAACTGGATTGAAGAAGTTGTCAAAAGTGAAATCTGGACGCTCTGATGACATCTTCCGTCACGATGCCAACAGATTCTCCCTTGCAGTTTCACAACTGTAGAACTTTCTTTATTTTTATCATTATGCTGGCCAGGAACAAGTGAAGCAGCCATAAATTTGGTGCTTTTTCTCTTTAAAATCAACTTCTCACCAAGTTCTGAACACCTCCATCAAATCTTTCCATAATTTCCTCTCCTCTGCTCAAAGAAGAACAACCTAACTTCTACAAGACCAAAGTTCCTCATCCCTGATGTCATTTGAGTAAATCTCTTCTGCACCCTCTCCAAGGCCTTAACATCCTTCCCATAGCAATGTTTCCAAGATGGAACAGCATCCTCCAACTTCACATTTATTAAACCATCAGTGTATTATGACTGCTGGGCATTTACCACACACCTGTTATAAGAGAAAGCCATTTACACAACTGCTTGTTGTACACTCCATCTAACTTCTTTTTCCAATTTAATCCATCACTTAACTGTTGAGATTAATTGAGGATTGCACACCACAATGAAGATTGCACACCACAAGACAAGAATCAATCATTGTTCTTCTGAAGAAGTCATACCAAATTTGAAACATTAATTCTGTTTTTGTCTCCAGGTCTGCTGGGATTCTCCAACATTGTCAGCCTTTTGCTCACTGTCTGTCGATGGTACATTTAGAGATCAGGCAGTTTGAGTCAATGCTGATTTACCATTACCTTCCACTAACAGGGACAGGGCAAGGAGGCAGCTCCCAAGTCTATCACAGCTAGAACAGAAATTGTTCTGCATTGTTGGTGTCATTCATTCGCTAGCTATTTAGCCAACAGAAACAGCTGGCCTCCCACATGGGACTGTAATTCTGAACCTGACCATTTCAATGTTCTCCTGTCAACCTCCTGCTAGACTCTGCATAAAGCTAAGATTAGTGTTGTGCTGGAAAAGCACAGTAGGGCAGGCAGATCCGTGGAGCAGGAAAATTGACATTTCGGGCAGGAGCCCTTCAGGCAGCATCCGAAGAGCAGGAAAATTGATGTTTCGGGCAGGAGCCCTTCAGGCAGCATCCGAAGAGCAGGAAAATCGATGTTTCGGGCAGGAGCCCTGCCTGATGATTCCTGATGAAGGGGTCCTGCCCAAAACATCGATTTTCCTGCTCCTCGGATGCTGCCTGACCTGCTGTGCTTATCCAGCACCACTCTAATCTTGACTCTGATAGTGGTGCTGGAAAAGCGCAGCAGGTCAGGCAGCATCCGAGGAAGGGCTTTTGTCTGAAACATCGACTTTTCCTGCTCCTCGGATGCTGCCTGACCTGCTGTGCTTATCCAGCACCACTCTAATCTTGACTCTGATCTCCAGCATCTACAGTCCTCACCTCTGCATAAAATTAAGCTCACCTGAAGCACTACTATCTGTATCCTAAATCATGTTCCATTCCTTCATCACCCCTGGTGCTCGTTAACCTGATGTTGATTCCCATTGCCTGGGTTTTGAAATATTCATCCTTGCTCTCAAATTAGTTCATGATTTCACCCTTTATATCTATATAAAGTTACCTCACTCCACAAACCTACCATTTTTAAAAAATCAATGTCATTACACACCTCTGGAACAGATGGGACTTGATTCTGGGACTCTTGGCTCGGAGATGGGAATTCTATTACAGTGTCATAGAGTCCAAGCAAACTTTTCAGATTTTTATTTTAAATCAACCTATTCAGATACGTTAGGACAAATGTCTGGGGCAGGTGAGGCTTGAACCTGAACCTTCTGACCCAGAGGTGGAGACCACAACCACTGCGTCAAAGAGCCCTATTAAACTGTCCACATATTTTCTAGACTTTCCAGATAGATGCTTTTAATCAACTTGTTCAGAGATGTTATTACATACTTCTAGAGCAGCTGATATTTGAACCTTTGTCTTCTGGCTGAGTGGTAGAGACACTAAATCTACACAACAAAAGGCCTCCCAAACATATCAGACATCGTTTACCACACCATCATGCTGTTGTCACATTACAAAACTTTCCGGATATATGGATTTCTTTACTTCTGGCCTCCTGTGCGTCCTTAATTTTAATTGTTCCATGATTGGAAGCCTTGCCTTCAGCAATTTGGATCTCCTAAATATTCAATTCCTTCAGCTATAAAAAGCCTCTCAAAATCTATTCTTTTGATTAAATCAACTGACCTATATAATAAACGGCTTGGTATGAAGCACTTGAGTCTACCTCATTGAATGCTCTTAAGGCAAAAATGGATTTTTAAACAGTAAAGGAATTAAGGGTTATGGTGAGCGGGCGAGTAAGTGGAGCTGAGACCATGTATAGCTCAATTCCTGATGAAGGGCTCTTACCCGAAGTGTCGATTCTACTGCTCCTCAGATGCTGCCTGACCTGCTGTGCTTTTCCAGCACCACACTGTTGACTCTGATCTCCAGCATTTGTCGTCCTTACTTTCTCCACCATGAAAAGATCAGCCATGGTCTGACTGAATAGCAGAGCAGGCTTGAGGGACCAGATGGCCTACTGTTGCTCCTATTTCTTATATTCTTATCGTGTCAAACTGTGTTTGGTAATGCTCTTGTTAAGGATCTTGGGGTGTTCCATGCTGCTAAAATTGGTGTAGTTGTAGTAATGCACAGGAGTCACCATGTGAGAGGAGGATAATAAAACTTTAAAAGGGGGAGAGAAAAACAAGTTGGTGGATTGGGCAGACAGCTGATAGGTGAAATTCAATACAGAGAAATATGAGGTGATTAATTTTGATCAGAAGGATTTAGAGAGGACATGCAAAGAATGTGTATTGTGACAATGTTGTATCTTTAAGATGTGTTTTGACCTTTTGTTTTAGAGAGTGAGAGAGAGATTGGAGGACAGATGCCAAATAGTCGATGAGAAGATTAACAACTTATGAAGCCTTAGGTGTTTTTTCTGAAAGCTGGAAAAATAGAAGCAGCCTGAGTGGGTGTGATCAAGCTCCCACCCACAAAACCTGGAATTTTTAGTTTTCAGCAGCAGTTGCTGTTGGGGTCTTGAAGAATTGGAAGTTTTCTTTCCCTCTGTCAATTATAGTCAAGAGATGGAGTTCTCTTCCTTGGCTACTGATTGTATGTGAGACAATCTGTTTGCTGAATTTGCTTTTTGGTCTGTTTATGGGATATTACTATATAGAAACAGTTAATTAGAAATAGTTTGTGTATCTATTATTCTGTTAAATTTCCCAGTAGAGTTACATTATTCTAAGTTCTCTTTTTGTTGTATTTTAACTATAGCGTTTGAATAAATTATGTTTTGTTTAATATCGAGTAGATTGACCAATCAAATTGCATCTGGAATTCAGTACCTGACATTTACCTTTAAAATAAGAAAAAAATAAGGTCTAGGCTACCTTCTCAATATATTTTGAGGGGATCTGGTCTGGTCTGATCCATAACAGTGAGAACAGAAAGACCATAAGTCATTGAAAGTAGCAGAACATATTGAGAGTGTGGCTGATTAAGTATCCAGTTGAACACAAACAAGGAAGTTATGTTGAATTTGACCATAATTCAGCCTCAGCTGGAGGGTTGCGCCTAGCTCTGGGCACCACACTTTAGGAAGGATGTGAATGCATTGGCAGAGAGAACAGAAATACATCAAGAGAATGGTTCCAGGAATTGGAACACCAGATGTGAAGATAGACTGGGAAGTTTGGATGATTTTCCTGACAAAGAAGGGAATCTGATCAAAAGTAAATGGTTTCATGTTTTCAAAATTATCAGGAATCCGGACAGAGCAGATAGAGAGAAACACTCTCCACTCTGTCAAGGGTCAAGATCAGGAAAGCATGGATTAAAAGAAATCAGCGAAAGAAGCAAAGATCATGCAAGGAAAATCCTTTTTGTGCAATGAGTGGTTGGGACCGGGAATGCATCCCCTGAGAGTGTGGTGGTGGCAGCTTCACTTCAGCCTTCCAAAACGGAATGAGATTGTTGTCAGCAGATGAAGAATGTGTAGGGTTAGGGGGAGAAGGTGTGAGAATGGCAGTAGGCAAATGGCTCTTTCGCAGTGCCAGAACAATCACGATGGGCCCAGTAACCTCCTTCTACACGGTAACAACTCTGTGATTTTCTGTTTTTGACCCATCACCAACGAAGGAGTGGCAAATTAAAGACTGCCTCCCCAAGCAAAATATCTTTGAAGAAATCACAAAATCCTGACTAAAATCAGAGTATAAAATCAACGAAGTTATGGTCAACTATTCATAAAACGCTGTTCCTTGCCTCAAATGGAATATTGTATTCCTTCTTGGTACTTCACTGTCACTGGTTAAGTGATAAAATTGGAAGAGTTGTAATTGGCTTTGGTGAAAAAGGATCTGCTCAAAATCGTGAGGGGTCTAGACTCAATAAATAGGGAGAAATGGCTCCCATTGGCAGAAGCGTTGGGAACCAGAGGACATCGACGTGGTCAGCAAAAGAAATATAAGCAGAATGAAGAAAACCATTTATGCGATGAGTGGTTAAGACCTGTAGAGTGCTGCCCGGTGGCAGGTTCCATTGTAGTTATCAAAATTAAATTGGACAAGAACCTGAAAATAAATTTCTGGGACTACGAGAAAAGGACAGGAGAGTGGGAGTGTCTGGATTGCTGCTGCAAGAGTTGAAATGACAACAAGCCAAATGGCATCTATTCTATCATCAATGACAAGTTGCAGAATGCCAGGGGTGCAGTGTCACCTGCCCCAACAGTCCCGGACACACTTGTTCCGTCTGTCACTGCTGCAGACTTCAGGTCAGTTGTCCTGAGAGTAAGCCTGAGGAAAGCAACTGGCCCTGAGGGAGTCCTACACTGTCAGAGGGACAGTACTGAGGAAACCCTCCACTGTCAGAGGGTCAACAGAGAGAGCCCCACACTCTCAAGAGGGTCAGTGCTGAGAGAGCCCCTCAGTGTTTGAGGGTCAGCACCGAGGGAGCCTCACACTGTCAGAGGGACAGTACTGAGGGAGCCCCAGACTGTTAATGGTCAGCACTGAGGGAGCCCCACACTTTCAGAGGGACAGTACAGAGGGATCACAGCAACATCGGAGGGTCAGGACTTCGGGAACCCAACAATGTCAGATGGTCAGCACTGAGGGAGCCCCAGACTGTTAGAGTCAGCACTGAGGCAGCACAGCAACATCAGACGGTTAGCACTGAGGGAGCCCCACACTGTTAGAGAGACAGTACTGAGGGAGAACAGCAGCATCAGACGGTCAGCACTGAAGGAGGCTCACACTGTCAAAGGGACAGTTCTAACACACTTTTAGAAGGACAGTACTGAGGGAACCCCACAATGTCAGACGGTCAGCACTGAGGGAGCCGCAGAGTGTGAGATTTGGCACTGAGACAACATAGCAACATCAGATGGTTAGCACTGAGGGAGCCCCACATTGTTAGAGGGTCAGCACTGAGGGAGTGCTGCAATGTCAGAGGATCAGTAGTGAAGGATCACTGCAGTGTCAAACAGTCAATACTAAAGGAGAGGTCCACTGTAGGAGGGTCAGTGCTAGGGGAGTTCAACATTGTTGGAGAGTCAGAACTGAGGGAGTGATACACTGTGGGAGGATCAAATCAAAGGGACTGGTACACTTTCAGAGGGTCAGAATGAAGTGAGTGCTGTGCTGTTGAAAGTGCCACTTCTTTCAGCTGGGTTGTTGTACCAAAACTCAACTTGCTCAGCCTTTCGGACATAAAACCAAGAAACTCATTCAAGCAGGAAAGAGTCTTAATGCTGTGGCCAAACTTCCCAACTGACTCCACCAACAATGCAAGAACTAGTTAGTCAGCACATTTGTTGGATCATGCTGCTTGAAAATTGGTTGCACTATTTGTCTGTATAATTGTCAGCAGTTCAGCATTATTTGTGCAGGACTGAGCTGAGTCAAATTGAGTCACTGAGCCACAACAATGTGAGGCAAATGCAGAAAGGTATGACCACTTTAGATAGTCATGGCCAATAATCTTGAAATAATTGTGCTGAAATAAAATAAAGCAAGACTCACTTCTTTATAATGAACTTTATTTCAAAGTTATTAAAAAGGTGAACATGCATTGCAGGAACTGAACTATATGTCCAAAGAATGAACTTTGGTCAAATACATATTCCATGGTTCTGCTGAACTTTGAGAAATTAAGGCAAGGTGTTAACAAGCAGCAAAACTCGACCAATATTGTTTCCACTTGGAGGGGGAGGAAATAGAAATTTCTAATCAGCAAACTGTATTTACCAACATGTAGCTCTTTTCAGTACAGGTACACAATCCTTTATCCGAAATTCAGAAAGCTGAAACTTTTTCGTGGAGTGTGGAGTGTCATTTTGGTGTGACCCAACACCACACACACACTCGAACCACAACACTCAGGTGTGACATGCCAGCCTGGCCCCAGCACTGGCAGGCATTAATTCTGTCTCAGCGTTCGCACTATTCACACATGCGTCTGCTGTTCGGTAATTTTTTTTTTTTAACTTCACCGTGAAAATGCCATTTATTCTGAAATCAGAAAAATTCGGAATCCTGAAAAGCAACTGGCCCCAAGGATTTTGGATAAACGATTGAGTACCAGATTAGTGCTGGTCTACAAACAGAATAAGCTGCAAAACACAGCAGGTAGGTTAAGGATTTGGTTGGGATAAACGTGCAAATTGTCATAAAATCAGCTCCTTTGGAAAAACAAAGACTGAACCTTTACATGAGTAGAGTTTCCATAATGACCATGTGATGAATTATGAAAACTGCAAAACACGTTTTGATGAAAATTGAAAATGCAGGAGTGTAAAAAGCGAGAGCAGTTTTGAAACAGGTTTAGACGAACTTTGAAATGTTTTGATGCAGTTCAGGTCAGGAGTGAAGATCAGTGAGGCCTGGGATTGCAGCAGAAGCAATGTGGTTTCTGCAGAATTAAATTGATCACGATCTTTCAAAATCCCAATAAGTTTTGGGCCGGAGAAAGGTAAACCCAGTTTCAGGTAAACCCCAAACACCTTTAAGCATGGGTTTTCTTGTCTTCATCAAACTATCTAAAATTAAACTTCATAGATTGATTCAAACCTCAGTAATCCTTGGAAAGATGGCATTGAAAGTCATTAGTTACTGAAACCTGCGACAGTCAAACCCTCGCCATGTTTAAACACAAAGGGGTCTTTGAGCTGCTGTCACCTAAACCCCCACCAATTTCAATTCTTGGAAACAGCTCCGTGAGAAACAAAAGTTTCTTCCACAATTTTGGCACTTCAGAGACCGAGAAAAAGCCTAATCAAAGTTTAATTGAAAATATTTTACCTGGAAACTGAAAACATAAATAAAATGCAAGTTATTTTTAAAAGCAAATTGAAATATCAATAAATTGTGCATTTTAAAAACTTTAACAATTCAAACAATTTTTGTATAATAAAAAGTTCAATCTAACAAGCTGATATAGTTCCATTAATACAGGCTATGAAGCAGAGAAACACACAAGTATAATGCAGGGCTAACCCTTAAATCACTGACTAATTGTCATCAAAGCAGATACAGAATTTCAAGCTATGAAACAAATGCTCATCCATAGCAGAAAAAAGAAACTGCTGGCTGTAGGTTTACTTAAATGGATGAAGCTTCAATGATGGAATGAAAAGTGAACAACGTTTTCCTCCCAGTTTAAAATCACGCAGGAGTTTTACATCAGATTGATGTGAAAATGTGCAGCTGTTAGGTCATGTGGTGCAGTGAGGGTTAAAATGCACCAATTTCACTTCAAATGAAACAAATATTTCTGATCCCACTGGTCATGGAGAGATTGGTTGGTTTTCTAAGAGATATTAAGTGTGATGGCTTGTTACAGTAGGATTTAATTAACAAGGCAGGTAGGTGACACTTCTTTATTAGGAGGTCACAACGATTTTACTGTTTTAGACAGTTTGGATATTTGAGGACTGCAGCATTATCAGATCAAAAATTATCAAACTAAAATCCTGCAACAACATATTAAATTTAAAAAGCCAACCCCAACATGTAGAGATCTTGTGTGAAATGTGTTGATTTATGGGGACAGTTGCTGAAATGAATTCTGTGCTGAACGTTAAACTGAATTTTTTTTAAAAATCACCCGAATTTTGACTCAGAGATGGTCTCCTTTAGCACAGCATCAAATCCACTGAGTTCATATGGGAGTGCATTAATTGAGGATTCTGAACAAGAAGACGTTGCAAAATGTGCATTTTATACAATACAATGTTGCAACGACTTTGAGAAGATCTAACCAGAAAAAAAGACACTGAGCATCGACTATAATCTGCTTGTTGGACGGATGTTAATTCTGCAGACATTTGAGCAAACTGTAGACGACACTGAGGATTCCTGAGACTGCCACAGGTTCAGTCCAGGGGTATATTGTTGTTGCTGAGCAGCACCGGGTAGGAACTTCCAATGTACTTCCCGTGACGATACACGACAATTTGCAAATGGTATTCGTCCACCATTACCAGCTCCCGCGAGACTTTGGCCTGCGACAGGAGGAAGCAGATGGTGTAGACAGCGACCTCAAACTCAGGGCTCACTCCAATAAAGGAGCTGCCCACAGGTTTCACCATTGTCTTCCAGCTGAACTGCAGGTTCAAGACGTGATCATCTTCATCAGGCTGTAAGAAACCAGCAAACGAAAAACAAATATCAGTTAGATTCCACTGGTCGGCAGACATATACCCAAATCCATGATAATATATACCTTAGTAAAATTCAAAATATTCATTCACTCACTGCTGGCATTGCTGAGGGAGTTCAGTCTGAATCAAATCAAGAGCTCAACATGTCTAATTGGAGTAATATGCTATAAATCAAGCCCTGCTATTCCTGGAGACATTGCAAGAGTTAAAAATTTACCCATCCTCTCCACAGTACTTGACTTCTACATCAGTCCTTTCCTCTCTTCAGTCCACAAGAAAAATTAAAAAAGAAAGTTTTGCAAGTATGAAGGGTAAGCAAACAGAAATTAGTTTGTTTTACCATCAACTCAAGTTAAGGCAAGAGAAAAGTTGAGGCAATATCAATGTAGGGAAAGGCAACTCAGAGGAGCAATAAGGGACAGCACAGTAATATTACAGAGGGTAAAGGTCCATGCAAGGAATAATAATTTTAAAAAGTCTGAAATCACTGAAAATGCAGAGCATCCACAATACAATTGATGAACTCATGTCACAGATAGAGAGCCTTGGTTTAAATCTAATCACCACCACAGAGACATGGTTACAAAGTGTCCACAATTTGCAAATGGCATTCGTTGGGAAATACATGTTCCAGAGTACACCCCATTTTGAAAAGACAGGCAGATTGAAAAATGAGGGATAGCCATTATAATAAAGGATGATTTCTGAATCATTTGTGAGAAATGATCTTTTCATAGAAAAATTAGATGTGGAAACCATGAGGGTATAGGTTAGGAATAACAAGAGTTAGAAACAACTGATGGGAGTAGGCTCCCTAACAACAATTAAGCTGTGGGACAGAGCATTAAAAGAATAAATTATTGCAGTTTATAAAAGGCAACATAATAGTTGCAGTGGACAGCAATCCCCATACAAATTAGACCAAGCAAATTGGTAAAGGCTACCTTAAAGATGAGTTTGTCGAATGTTTGTGGGACATTTGTTTGAAGAAGCCAGTCAAGAATTTAAGCTACTTTAATGAGTCCGGATTTTTGGAATATTATAGTAAATGATCCATCAGGTAATAGTGATCACAATAAATGCATTTCACAATAATTTTCAAAACAAAATATTCTAATTACAAACAAGAATCTTAAATAAAACTGTAAGGTTTATTGGGTAAACAAATGAAAATGTTTGCTGGTTAACAAACACTAAGAAACTTAAAGAAACAATTCAGAATGATCAAGAAACATACATTCCATTGAAAACCTGAAACTCCGAGAAAAAGATGCATCCATGGTCACTAAGGAGGTTAAGGATATCATTAGATTAAAATAACATGCTTATAAAGGTTGCAAGAGTAAATCCGAGGATGACTGTTTTAGAAACCCAACAAAATACTACTAAAAACTAAATTAAGAAGGAACAACAAGAGAATGAGAATAAATTAAGAATTTGTTCCTTTGCCAACAATGTTAGGACATCAAGTGTAACTGCTCGCACCTTATTCTTGTCCTTCCTGGCCACAAAGCCTTTATAATCAATGTGATTGCGCTTCTCCTGCAGGTAGAATTGGACCCAGTTGTGTAGGCCCATAATCTCTCTCCCTCGTTTGGTCTCTCCCACAAACACATGCTCAAACCCTGAAGAATCTCGCCTGGAGGAACCAAATACACCAATAAAGCAGTCAAATGGTAATCTGTCACAGAAGTCATTTTTGACATTTCACAAAACCACAGTATTGTTTTAACATATAAGTAGTCCATTCGGCCCATTGTGTCTGCACCAGCTTTCCATCATGATTTAGTGCCATTCTCATGGCTTTTTTCCATGTCCTCTTATCAAATTTAAATTGAAATAATCATCCAATGCCCTCTTGAATGCCTTAATTGAATCTGCCTTTAGAACATTTCCAAGCAATGTGTTCTAAAAAAGTCACAAAGCTGATCCTTTTCTTTCGAATAAGCTGTTCCTTTTCCCAAGGATACTGTGTCATTGGTTTTTTCAGAAGGATCATAAACAGCTCTTGGCTCTGAGATGGCTAGTTTGCTACAGACATGAGAAAGGATTTTGACAGACCTTCTGTTAAATATAAAAGATGAGACTTCAGACCAAAGTGGTCATGTTTTAGAAGTGACCTGTACAATGAAAGGGAAATGGTCAGTTCTGAAAGCTGAGCAGTTCAGTCCAGAACTAATTAGGCAGTTCAGCTGTGTGGAAACAGGCTGCTAGACTCTCTCTACTTCTGTCCTTCTAACTTTAACCTGCAAGCATTTGTTTCATTTTTACTGTGTTTCAGTGGGTTTGCTTATTAGGACTATTGTGTATATTCAGAACAACATAATTAAGTCTAGTCTGGATAGACTGTGTTCCTTAGGGGTTCTTTATTATTTTCTTTGTGTTTCATTGTGTAATTTTGTGAATAAATTTTGTCTGTTTTTAAACCTGTTAGTCAACCTCCTAACTTACTCTGGGTAATTTTCACGATACACTTACCGAAACAAATTGCAAAATTATGATCTGGGCTGCCTGCTTAAGATTGTTTTGAGTGGTCTGGCCTAGTCCATAACAACCTCAATTACTCACTGTGTGAAAACGTCTTTTCTCACAGCACATTTGCTTATGTTCCAAATCACTATACAGCTGTGCCCTCTCATTCTTGATTCTCATATGAGCAGGAACAGTTTCTCCTTATCTACTCTACCCAGACCGAGTTTGAAAACTTCTATTAGACCTCCTCTTAACCTTCTTCTCTCCAATATATCCTCATAACTGCAGTTTCTCATCCATGGAACCATTTTTATTAACTGTTTCTGTACTTTCACTAGTGCATATGCATCCTTCCTATCAGGTGGCACCCAGAATTGTACACAACACTCCAGCTGAGGTCTAGCACGTATGTTGTGGTTCTGTTCGCCGAGCTGGGAATTTGTGTTGCAGACGTTTCCTCCCCTGTCTAGGTGACATCCTCAGTGCTTGGGAGCCTCCTGTGAAGCGCTTCTGTGATGTTTTCTCCGGCATTTATAGTGATTTGTATCTGCCGCTTCCGGTTGTCAGTTCCAGCTGTCCGCTGCAGTGGCCGGTATATTGGGTCCAGGTCGATGTGCTTATTGATTGAATCTGTGGATGAATGCCATGCCTCCAGGAATTCCCTGGCTGTTCTCTGTTTGGCTTGTCCTATAATAGTAGTGTTGTCCCAGTCGAATTCATGTTGCTTGTTACCTGAGTGTGTGGCTACTAAGGATAGCTGGTCGTGTCGTTTCGTGGCTAGTTGGTGTTCATGGATGCGAATCGTTAGCTGTCTTCCTGTTTGTCCTATGTAGTGTTTTGTGCAGTCCTTGCATGGGATTTTGTACACTACATTGGTTTTGCTCATGCTGGGTATCGGGTCCTTCATCCTGGTGAGTTGTTGTCCGAGAATGGCTGTTGGTTTGTGTGCTGTTATGAGTCCTAGTGGTCGCAGTAGTCTGGCTGTCAGTTCAGAAATGTTTTTGATGTATGGTAGTGTGGCTAGTCCTTTGGGTTGCAGCATGTCCTCGTTCCGTTGTCTTTCCCTTAGGCGTCCGTTGGTGAAATTGCGCGGGTATCCGTTTTTGGCGAATACATTGTGTAGGTGTTCTTCTTCCTCCTCTTTTTGCAGTTCTGGTGTACTGCAGTGTGTTGTGGCCCTTTTGAATAGTGTATTGATTCAACTTCTCTTGTGTGTGTTGGGGTGGTTGTTTTCGTAGTTCAGGACTTGGTCTGTGTGTGTGGCTTTCCTGTATACCTTTGTGGTGAATTCTCCATTAGGTGTTCTCTGTACCATCACGTCTAGGAATGGGAGTTGGTTGTCCTTTTCTTCCTCTCTAGTGAATCGGATTCCTGTGAGTGTGGCATTGAAGATCCAGTGTGTGTTATCTATTTCTGTGTTTTTAATGATGGTACAGAGAACACCCGAGTTACAAATCTTCTCACAAACTTTGTCTAACATGTATCCTATACAAGTTCAATATCATGTCTTTGCTTCTGTACTCTACGTCCCTATTAACAAAGCTGGGGACACTCTATGCTTTACTAACTGATCTTACTACCTGTCTTGTCACCTTCAATGATCTGTGCACATATAAAGTCAGGTTGTTCTACTCCTTCACCCCCTTTAGTATTGTACCCCTTATCTTATATTGTCTGTCCATGTTCTTCCCACCAAAATACATCACCTTATCCTTCTCTGCACCGAACTTCATCTACCACCTATCTGCCAAACCATCAAGTTATTTATATCCTTTTAAAATTCTACACTGTCAACTAACAATGCTTCCACATATCATCCACAAACATCCAGATCACTCATGTGTGTCAGGGAAAGGAAGCGTCCCTGAACCAAACCCTGGGGAACTCCCACCACAAATTTTCCACCAGCCCAAAAAAAATCCATTAACCACTATGACTAGGATGGTAGGTGCCTGGAACACGTTGCCAGCACAGGTAGTAGAGGCAGGCACTGTAGATTCATTTAAGATGCATCTGGTCAGATGCACGAGTAGGTGGGGAGCAGAGGGATACAGATGCTTCGGAATTGGGCGACAGGTTTGGACAGTGGATTTGGGTCAGTTCAGGCTTGGAGGGCTGAAGGGCCTGTTCCTGGTTGTAAATTTTCTTTGTGTTTTTGTTCTATTTGTACTCAGTCTTGTGACTCAGCTAATTCTGTATCCATTTGATACAAGCAATCTGCTGGAAGTCACAGGAGAAGAACTTTCCAGCTCTTGTGCTCTACCAGTGACAATAAAAAAAATCATCTAACGTATGTAACGAGGTCAGCCAGGTGGACCTCATAGATTACGAGATCACTGATTGGGCTGTTAGTCTGGTCCAGTTAGGGAGCCCTGGCTGACAGATATAAATAGGAGGGTCAGAAGTTCATGTTCATTCTGAGTGCTGGCTCTGGGGAAGCTGGATCAGTGTTGAGGTCTTGCTACATGGACATAAAGGGTGAGTTGGCATCAGGATACTGGGCTCTGAGGAGTTATTTCAGTGGCGACAAGAGAAAAGCATGTTCCTGAAGTAATTTGCTCGCAATAGTCATCTTTGAGTTGGGGTAAATACTTTTGGCATCCTGTTTGGAAAGCTTGACTCATTCAATCCTGTTGTTGAAGACTGGGCCCAGTGTGTGAAAAGAATGAGTTGTTTTTCGGGCAAATGACTTTGGGGCAGATGAAAGGCAATGATTAATTCTCCTGACAGCTTATGGACCCGTAGCTTTCTCAGTTATTAGGAGCCTAACTTTCTCTGAGGCACCAGATACTAAAGCCTTTCAAGAGTTGTCCAATTTAGTTAAATAGTATTATGACCCCAAGCCTCCGATTCTGAGATGCTACCAATTTTACTTGACAATTTGAGAATCGAGGAATACACATTGGGAGTTTTGATGAGTGTAAGAGGATTGGCAGGAGTATGAGACTTTGGTTTAACCCTTTCTGAGTTGCTAAGAGACCATGTGGCATGTGGGGTTAACGATGCAAACATACGTAAGTGCCTCCAGCTGAAGCCAAAGTGCATTTCAAACAAACACTACATCTGGCTTTGTCATTGGAAAATGTAGTCAAGATTAGAGTGGTGCTGAAAAAGCACAGCAGGTCAGGCAGCATCCAAGGAGCAGGAAAATCAACATTTCGGACAAAAGCCCTTAATCAGGAATGCCCAAAACATTGATTTTCCTGCTCCTCGGATGCTGCCTGACCTGCTGTGCTTTTCCAGCACCACTCTAATCTTGACTCTAATCTCCAGCATCTGCAGTACCCACCTCCACCATTGGAAAATGCAGCAAAGTGAAGCACATGAGTTGCAGGATATTCTGATGGAAGTGGACACCCTCACCAATCTGGGGTGAGTTGGCTTCTGGACAGGGAAAGAGTTCAGCATGAGAGGTGAAAATTGATGGTTATGCTAAACTATAGCTTTGCAATAAAACCCTTGTAGATCTCTAAGTCTTCCAACAAAAACAAAAATTGCTGGAGAAACTCAGCAGGTCTGGCAGCATCTGTGGAAGGAAATCAGAGTTAACATTTCGGGTCCGGTGACCCTTCTTCAGAATTGTATTTTGCTGCCTATTTCAATATTTTGCTCTCAAAGCAAAAAAAAAACATACCCTCGATTCCCTCCTCTGGAATACAGTTGAAACCAGACGTCATAAAGATGTTGCTTGAACCGTTGTGGGTCAGTTGATGTGAGATTTTTACTGGCAAGGTATTGATGAGTTAACTGAAAAGAGGATAATTATCAGAATTATTGTCAACATATTGGATGTCACAATCACTGCTCAGCTTAATTCACTGTTATTAAGGTCTTCTAAATTCATTGCAACTCAGACACAAGAGAGGGTATGGGGGCTATCTTTAAGCTAAATCAAGAACACAGAAGCCTTTGTCAGGAATAGATAAGACTTGTTCTGATTGTACAGGATTTTGGTGACACTACATCTGGAGTAAGTGTATAAGATTCTGGTCTCCTCTCCTCGGAAAGGATAGATTGTGTTGAAGGTGTCACAAAAAAGGGTTCACCAAATTAGTCACTGGGATCAGGGTGTTGTCCTATGATAAGGGGTGGAGCAAACTGACTATGTTCTCTGGGATTAAAAATAACAACAGGTCATCTGATTGAAAGGTACAAGGTTCTGAAGAAGCTTTAGGATAGTTGCTGGGAGGCATTTTACTCTGGAGGGGGATTTTGGAGTCTCTATTGCTGAATACATTGAAGCCTGGGTTAGACAGACCTTCAGTCTCTGAGGAGATCGAGGGATATAAGGAAAGGGTAGTTTAGTGGAGTTGAAGCATATTCAATATCATATTGAATGATGCAACAGGCTCAATGGGCTGAATGGTCTACTCCTGTTCCTATTTCTTGTCTTGAATAATGCTCTATGTGAAACAGGCATCCGATCGCATTAGCTTCCTGCCGTGTGGGTCAGAGTAACGTTCACTGCTCCCCCTGCCAGTCAATCATTAAAAGGTCATTGAACTTCAAAGTCCTGGTTACGAGAAAATGGACAAGCTTGGGTTGTTGTGTTTAACCAGCAAAAAAAGCTCCAAAATAAACTAACTTTAACATTATTCAAATGGTGCTTCCACACAGTGTCAGGTTAGGGAAGTGATCACAGCAAGAACTGTCAAAGAATTAAAAACAGAAACTCTGATAATTGTTTGGTCAGGAAGGTGAGTGAAGTTGCTAAGTACTGAAACACAAACACACAACACAGATAGCACCCTTGAAAATGCTAGGACACTAGACTTGTGAAACCAAAGAATGTGACTAAAAAGAAACCCAAGTTGTAGTGCTATATAAACATTCTGGAGTTCATATGATTAGTTTTGGCAACATGGAGAGACTTGGCAGATTTTGCTTCAGGAAATTAAGTTGGATGTAGTCCATGACGAGACACATTGTGCATAGCTTGTGAAAGCAGGAATTGGCAAAAGTTCTGAAGTTTACATCCCGGAATTACTCCTTCGACAAGCAGTGATTCCATTCATGACTAAAGTCTGGAATTTTCATCTTTTTCACCTGATGGGAAGAGATTGAAGTCCCTTACAGCTAGAGGTAACCCACTTGTAAGCTTCATTGTTCCTCAAATTGATATCCCTTGGTTGCAAAGTTCTCATAACAATTTTCACAACAGTTGTCAGCCCTGGTTTGCTTGGTAGACCCCTTATGTAATGAGTCAGAAGGTTGTACATTCTTTACCAATCCAAAGACTTGATCATTCAGGTTGATACTCCCATTGCAATACTGAGGTAGTATTACACTGTCAGAGAGTTGTATTATGGATGAGATGGTAAATGCATCAAAGTTACATGAATAGACCCTGGGCCTATTTTCAGAGAGGAGCTATCCCCAGTGCCCTGGTGAATATTTCTCTCTCAATCAATATAACTAAAACAGGCGATCTAATCAATATCACATTGCTGTTTATGGGAGTTTGTTGCATGCAAACTGGCTGCTGCAATTCTTACATTACAACAGTCACTTACTTTAAAAGGAATATACTTTGTGCAATTCTGATCTCCCTGTTATAGGGAGGATGTTGAGAAACTTGAAAGGGTTGAGAAAAGATCTACAAGGATGTTGCCAGTGTGGGAGCGTTTGAGCTATAGGGAGAGGCTGAACAGACTGGGATATTTTCTCTGGAACATCAGAGACTGAGGGGTGACCTTATAGAGGTTTAAACTTCATGAGGGGCCATGGATAAGGCAAATAAACAAGGTCTTTTCGCAGGGTGGGAGAGTCCAAAACTAGAGGGCATAGGATTAAGATGAAAAGGGAAAGATTTAAAAGGAACCTAAAGGCAACTTTTTCGTGCAGAGTGGAAAATGACTAATCCCTTTCAAAACTCATGGTAGAATTGGATATTAAGATCCCAAATGTCTGAGGCTTATGGTTTTATCATGCAGTGATGCAGAATATGTCAATCCTTTGACAGATTATTGGCAGCTCCAAAGGGGTTACTATAATGGACTATTGACAAGGGGTACTGCTGGGACCCAGAACCCGGTATATCTATATTTTCTACAACATTCTAAGTTGTCCCTAACCTTCTGGACAGCAATGATCACCCTTTTGGTTTATACTGCCTTCATGTGACTGCTCAAGATTGTTTTAAACATAATAAGGCTTGTTTTGCTTTTTCTTGACACAACAGAACTTTCTGGAAATTCACATTTCAGCATCAACTGATTTCACCACGCACTCCCCTCAGAAAAATCTAATACTAAAATGAAAGACCCAGCTGGATTAAGTAAATGAACCAAAACCAAAGGAAATGATTGTTCATAAGCCTCCCCTGGCGTAATACTGAAGATCTTGGCCATAAAAATACTGATCAGGCCAAAATTTACACTGGGGAAATAGCACAGGTGCTCGAGAGTTACATAAAAATAAAACAAAGAACTGTGGATGTTGGAGATCTCAAATAAAAACAGGAACATCAACAGTTTCTCCAGCAATTTCTCTTTTTGCACCGAGAGTTACATGATGGGCTTAGCATGAAATTGATGGGCTGAATTGCCTCCTTCTGTCCAGTAATGAAGCTGTAATTACGCCACATGCATCGTAAAGCTACAATCTCAAAATCATACAATACAGCAGGATGCTATTCTGCACCTCAAAGTACGTCTCATCAATTAGATCCACGCTCCTGATCTTTCCCTGTAGTTTTGCAATTATTTTCCTTTCAAGTATTTATCTAACTTGCTTGGAAAGCTTCCCATCTGATTCTCTTCCACTGTCCTTTCAGGTGGTTCCCTCTGATAATAACAACCCAGTGTATACATTTGTTATCTCTCATGTCATTTCTCGTTGTGTTAAACCTGCATCGTTATTAAATTTTCTAGAATTACATTTGGTCCATGCTTTTTCCTTTCTTTTATCCACCATACCCCTAACCCCCAAAAGTTGTGTTTCAACTTTCTCCCCAGAAACACTGCTGTTGTATGTAGGAAATTTGGAATATCCAGGCAACTTTCAAAACAGCTAAATAAAGCAAAAAGGCCATTATCAGTCTTTGGCCCAATAATTAGATTAATAAGCAAAAGAATATCACTGTCCTCAGGTACTTGTACATATTTCAGGATGACTACGCTCCTTTGAACGATGAACACATTGCTCCAAATTCCAACCAAATCTTGGATTTTTCCACATCTAACCTCAATTGCTCTGACTTGTGTCTTTACTTTGCATTTTCCCAGCTCTTCACCCCACCTGTAGTGGCTGTGTCTTCAGTCCTACCCAAGTTGTCACACCCTTTGACCTCTTTCAAGGTGCTTTTTAAAACCTAACATTCTAATCAAGATTTTGAGGATTCCTTCAAACATAAAATCCATTTTCATTTATGTCCCGATGAAGCCTCCTGAAACATGTTTCCACATGGAATCAATCTTCCGACTAAATTCAGGGATCAGCGACTCTGCAAGATGAGAACCATGGTACTATTGTACCAATGCAACATATTATTCTTCAGCTAAAGTTGACTCTTTGATGCTACAAAGTCAAATTCATGAAAAGCAAACAAACAGTCATTGATAGTACCGAACTTGAGTATTGCTGAAAAACAAGACTTTCTTTTCAAATCGTTCCATTGTGCATTCATTAGGACAGTCACGAGAATACTAGAGTAGAGGGGAACAACATTTGCTGAAACAGCCTGTTAATTGGTTAGCAATTGTACTGCGATTGGTACAGGCGATCCCAGGGAGAATGCATTGGTTATATGATTGTTTAAATTTAAACTAAACTTGGCAGGTAACTGGTGGTCATCACCTATGAACCTATGAAGAGTCACCAGACTCAAAACATTAAGTCTACTTTCTTCCCACAGATGTTACCAGACCTGCTGAATTTCTGCTTTTGTTTCAGATCCCCAGCATTGGCAGTTGTTTTGTTTTATTTTGGTACATAATTGTTGCTCTACTCACATGGTGAATGTCCTGATGAAATGCAAAATGAAAATTTTTGACTAAGTGTGTCTTTTGTCAATGGTAACAAATTTCTACCTGGGTAAGAGGTTGCAGATATTCTGCCTCTGGCAGTGCATGTTCCTGAAAAGATCTTTTACTTCACTGACAAGAAAATCCAAATGTGAGCCAAAGTGTGAGGTGTGTTGAATGCACTATTGACACCATTCAAGTCACTGGAGTCTTTGTAAATACAATTGACAGCTTCTACTACAGTAATGCTTATGGCTTTTAGAAATCCGATGCTTTCTCAAGTCCATTGGCTGATATCACCCACCTGCATGACTTTTGTTTCAAGAACTGCGTCCAGAAAGCGATTGTTTTCAGCCCTTTCTTCTGGGGTTACCACCTCAGCAATTCCAGTGGACATTTCATAGTTGTCCAAGAGGGAAATGAAGGCTATTTAAATGAATGATTAAATATTAAATTATGCAACCACAGTGAATTACAAAAAAAAAATTAAATGGTCTTCACAATTTATATACTGTCGCATTTCTCTGGGACTGCTTAAAGTAAGTTGAGTGATAAAAAAAATGTTAAAAACACGAATGTTATACTATATATTACACTATGCATTATTCTGCTAAAGTAGAGCAAATGGTCTGTCCCTTAATAACAGAAGGTCAATAAAAGGTTAAATGTTGTTGGTGGGCAGCTAACAGCCCTACATACAATCCCAAATCAGAACTAGGCATAAAGCAGAAAGAATACAATGAACAGAACACACCAGATCTACAGAATAAGATTCAATTATCATACTGAATAGACTTGAATTCCTGTAGTCAGCAGGGTCAGTGACTAAATATGATGTAACAGACTTCAGAACGTACCAGCAAAGGTTTTAATTGAGCGCAAACGTTCTTCATTTACATAGGAGAACAGTGGCCTGCGAGCATTGTCCTTTGCATTGTTACTTCCTGCAGGGACATACCCTGCTTTACCCTGCAGAGAAACAGAGACTCCAATTACCACTAACAACACCATAATGATTACTCAATACAGACAATCCTCACTTAAAGTTGTAACTGTATTTTTAAAAAATCACAACGCTAAGTGAAACAGCAATGAGTGTATCATAAGTTCCTATACAGAGATCAATATTGAGCCAGAAGTGGGTTCCTTCAGACACTTTCTTACTCAGAAAAGTCAACCTAAGGGTACATTCCTGGCTGAGTTACAAAGCAAAATAGATCACTGTGCAGTATTTCTGTTATATTCAAACTCAAATTGAGTAACACATCAGTCTTGATGGGTTATGCATCTTACCCACAGCACTCCTGAAACTCACCTCTGTTTGTCTCACTCTGTCGCTGCCTCATGTTTAAAGTGATTACAAACTCTGAGTAGTACAAACTTACTCCCTTTGATCTATCTGTCCATCTCCTTGCCCACCTGCTTCTTTTCCTCCTTTACAATCAGGTCCTGACATCGGATGACTCAGACACATGACGAAGCAAAATGCAACAGTGCACAATGCACATGACACGACGTTAACCCAAAAATACTAATGTCATTTGAAGAAATAAGTCTTTAAAATAAACCATGCAAATGAAATAACAATACCTGGGACAGTGTAAAAGAAAAATTCTAGTTAAAAAAAGGATTACATGTTTCCCCTGCTATCCGAAAGTTGAACATTCCTATGAAACCTGGCATCAGCTGAAATGGCGTAAAACGAAACTGCAATTAGTTTCTTCATAAAAGCTAAAATCCTCTTCGGATTTCTTTCAGTTAGCAATAACAGGTACTAATGCAGGTCTTTTGTAAATGTTAAGTGGCATAAAGCAAACTTTTTAAAAGCCAGGGATACCTGCATCTATACTGCACCTTCAACTTCACCTCCAAGTCTATAGACACTCTAATTTGGCACTATGTCATCTTCCTTCGCTGGTCAAAATCCTGGAACTCTGGATCTACCGACACCACGTGGACTACAGTGGTTCTAGAGGCTGCTCACTACCATCTTCTTCAAGGCAATTATGGATGGGCAATAAATGGTGGCTTCCAAAAAATGGTCACTTCTTATGAATTAACATGTAGGCTAGCATTTATTGTATTAAACAAAACGCTCTGTATAATTCCCTATAAAACCAACACTGTCCAATACTATTCTCCTAAGACAACCCAATACAGCACCAGACAACCTTTCAAGCATATTTCTAAAGCTGGTAATATGAAGATACTGACCTGTACAGAAATCTGATAGTCTTTTCCAGGCACCAGTCGGTTTTCGTCTGCTTTCCATAGCTCATTCAGGATGCTGGAAAGCTCCTGGTTCATTACCATTCTGAAAGGAAGAAAACAGCAAAATCTGAAAAACCCTACTTGATCAGGGCTGGGGGAAATCTTTCTTTGGTGCTAGTCGGAGCGTTCAACTCTAGCCCTTCCAGAAACAACCGAACAGTGAGACTTGTACTACAATTAAACTCAGGATATCTACAGCCAATGAAGTGCCTTTTGAAATTATAATTACTTGCAATGTAGGCAAGCAAAATTACAAGTCAGTAACTAATTACAGAGGGAAGTAATAGAGTACAGAAACCATTCCAAATGCAAGGCAGGCCGGTCAAAACATCGGTTTTATGGATACAGTGTCATCCCGAGGGAGCGAAAGACATCTCTGGCCAAAACTCAATTCTTTCTTGGTACATAATCATTGGGACAATTTTGTCATGTATTGAGAATCCTTCACTTCATTCAATTCCAGACTCTAACCCTGCTACCCAATTTTTTCCCCAATTCCCACAGCGATTCTTGAGATTCTGTCCAACGCTGGGCTCTGAAGTGGGTTGAGGTGGGGGAGTGGTTTTGGCTGCTGGAGTCATATTCGGGAAGTTCTGCCCTGAATAAAAGACACTGGAGGAGACTGTTCAGCTCATTGGCTAATCAGGTCCTTCTTTAGGATTCTTGCACTCTATTTGAAGTTCTCATGGCTATTTATTAGGAACCTCTTCACTTGGAATATTTGAACAAAGCTGTGGGTTACTGAAATGAGTAAGGCCAATTCCTGTGGGGCTGAAAGATTTGTTCCTTAAACTGATCATTTCCCAACCAGGGATGGGTAAAAAAAACACCAGACTGGATTGTCAACATCCTGAGAACAATTTTCTTTTTAAGAAAAAATCCAATTACCCTAACTTGTGATTTGGTTCTTAGATTTCTGCTCCAGGCTCCACTTGGAAATTATCACAGTTACTTTCAACAGCTTAAAAGAACATGAATCAAACCACATGAAAAATCATCATCTGTTCACCAATTTCTGCTCATCCCTAGTCTGACCCTAATGGTTTTACTTGTTCATCCCAGAATCCATGTATTTCCTGAATCAACTACAGAATGGGAAAAATATTCCAAAGCTTCTGAACTCAGGAATGTTCTTTATGTCGCAGAGTATTGAAGGAGGTGCCATAAATATTGTGGGTGTATTGATGGCTACCATGCAAAGTTGGATAAATTCTGGAAATAAGGAAATGTAACCCTACTACTTAAGAGGGGAAGGAGAGAAAAATTACAGACCTGCTATTTTCACATCAGTAGCAGTGAAAATGCTAGAATACATTAAAAAAGGATGGGACAACTGCGAGCTAACAGAAATTGCTGGAGAAAGTCAGCAGGTCTTGCAGCATCTATGAAGGGACAGCAGAGTTAATGTTTTGGGTCAAGTGAAGGAAGACCCGAAACATTGACCCTGCTTTCTCTGCACAGATGCAGCAAGACCTGCTGAGTTTCTCCAGCAATTTTTGTTTTGTTTTTGACTTCCAGCATCCACGATTTTCTTTTGGATGCTAAGAAAATCTGATTGAGCAGGATCACCATGGATCTGATTAGATCAGATTCTCTACAGTATGGAAACAGGCCCTTTGGCCCAGCAGTGAAAATGCTAGAATACATTAAAAAAGGATGGGACAACTGCGAGCTAACAGAAATTGCTGGAGAAAGTCAGCAGGTCTTGCAGCATTTATGAAGGGACAGCAGAGTTAATGTTTTGGGTCAAGTGAAGGAAGACCCGAAACATTGACTCTGCTTTCTCTTCACAGATGCAGCAAGACCTGCTGAGTTTCTCCAGCAATTTTTGTTTTGGTTTTGACTTCCAGCATCCACGATTTTCTTTTGGATGCTAAGAAAATCTGATTGAGCAGGATCAACATGGATCTGATTAGATTAGATTCTCTACAGTATGGAAACAGGCCCTTCGGCCCAACAAGTCCACTTCGACCCTCCGAAGAGTAACCCACTCAGACCCATTCCCCTACCCTGTATTTACCCCTAACTAATGCACCTAACACTATGGGCAAGTTAGCATGGCCAATTCACCTGACCTGCACATCTTTGGACTATGGGAGGAAACCGGAGCACCCGGAGGAAACCCACTGTTTTAAAAAATTCTCAAGGTCAAGGACCAGGCTCGCAGGAAAGTAGTCTGACACAGAACAAACAGCCAAGAGGCGAGTCTGCTAGAATATAAGTGTTTTTATTCCCCGCAGCGTCGCCACAACCAGTCTCGTACTTACAACGGGTCTGGTTTATACTCACTCTACGTGTTACCGGAACTGGGAGCCGTCAGTTCTCGTAGAGCGGTTGCCAACAACCCACGCTCGGCGGTTAAACGTAACCCCGGAGCAGACTCTACCGAACTGGAGACTTTTCCAGCTGATATACTCTTTTCCAGATATAAACATTCATGTGAACAGCAGAGCAAGGCTAAAAAACACATTCCATTCTGGTTACATACAGATAGGAAGATTCACACGGGAAGGTGTATAATAAGATTCACACGGGACTAAGCGACACCTTCCATTTTCGGTTAGATTCACACATGTATTGGGACACAATTTTAACCCTTTCACCACACCCACGCAGACATGGAGAGAATGTGCAAACTCCACACAAAGAGTCGCCCGAGGCTGGAATCAAACTCGGGTCCCTGGTGCTGTGAGGCAGCAGTGCTAACCACTGAGCCACCGTGCCACCCCATTTATGAAAGGAAAGTCAGGCTTGACAAACTTAGAGGTTTTTTTTGAGGATAATACCTGTAGCATAGATAAAGGAAGACCAGTGGATATAGCATATTTGGATTTTAACTGCCCAATCCTACCACTAAGTGTCCTCCTTTATTATAGATTCAAAAATTCCTCTGTAACTAATAACTAATAACTGATAACAGGTGCTTCCTCTCCCTCCATTCTTGGAGAAAGTGGAGACTGCAGATGCTGGAGATCAGAGTCCAAGTTGTGTGCTGGAAATGCACAGCAGATCAGGCAGCATCCGAGGAGCAGGAGAATCGACGTTTCGAGGATAAGCCCTGATGAAGGCCACACTCTTCGACTCTCCCTCCATACCTGAATAGTGGGGTTATATTCGCCACCTACAAAACTGCAGTTAGCAGAACTTTGAAAGACTACCAACAATGAACTAATGCTTTCCGTTTTAACACTCCGTGACTGATCACCAAGTCCAGAACACCTGACCACCTTAAGTCCCATTAATTTCTTTCTTGTTATTTTAAAACCTAATATTAATACCTTGAAGTTTTTTTGCTTGATTGACTGTCAATTATTTCTGGGAGGGTTTTGGTATTTTTCTCCATGAAACTATACATGGCAGTACTTCCACCTACAAGTTCTCCTCCAATTCAATCCAATCCATTCTGACTTTGAACTACATTGCTGTTCTGTCATTGTCTCTGGTTAAAGATATTGTAACTTCCCTCACTAATAGCACTGTGAGGGTACCTATGCCGAATGGACAGCAGAGGTTGAAGAAGATAGCTCACTATCACCTTCTCCAGGACAATTTAGGAGACAGAATAAATACTAACCTAACCAGCAATGCTCACATCCCTGTGAACGATTGAAAAAAAAACTTGACAGCTGAAGGACAATCAAATCTGACAGTCGTCTATTAGACTGGTTGAGCTATTAATAGGTGAAACAGATTAATTGGATCAGACTACACTGGAGAACTACACTGGTGCAATTGGGAAGGGGAATTGAAAGGGGAAACATCCTTGCAGAATCCATCTTGTCAAGTCCCCTCAGGATCTCAGATGTGTCAATAAAATAATCTTTAACTCATCTAAACTGCAGCGATCGTAGACCCAATTTGTCCAACGTTTCCTCAAAGGTCTTACCCACCCCCAATTCCAGCTATCAGTTAAATGAACCTTCCCTTCATACATGTACACCCTTTTTCACATTAACAAATCTTCAGATACTTGCAAACGTCCATGTCATTATCAGTCTTAAAGTTGCAGCATTTTAAATTACATGGCACTCAAAATTGTGTTGTGATGAAGGTTGGTTTGAGATTTCATTTTTTTAAAAATGCTATTCTAGTCAAGAGGAAGTCATTAATTACTCAAAACAGGGATGGGGTCAATCATAATCACTCCCACCACAAAGTACGCGACATCAGGAGAACCTTCAATGCAATCTTTAGAAAAATGCTGCTGAGGCAGCTTGCAGTAAGCCAAATCAAAGCAGAAACTGTAGGCTGTTTGCAAATTCAATACATTTAAAATAGCTGCACAGAAGAGCAGCTATTGAAAAAAAACCAAAGTGGAGAGCAGTAAACAGTGGGCTGACTTAGGCATTGTCGGATGATGGATATCGGGGAACATTTGCAGACCAGATAGGCTACAGCGGGTCTGAGAGGACAGACAAGATGAACAATCCGTGACAGCTGATCTCACGGCAGAGTATCTGCCAGTAGCAGTTGCTCTGAGAAAAGAATGTGTTTGATTTTGATATGGAGTCAAGGACATGTTTGAATTTCTGAATAATTAGAATTTATACAGCTCCATACATAGAATTTATGCAGAGTCATTAATTTCAGCTGAAAGATCAATTATCGATGTGCATAGAGGTCCTTTGGAGTTTATTCCCCAGTAAATCTGTGATTATTGAAATAGACACTTTGAATGGGGATAGCAGTTACATTCAGTGGGTGTCCAAAGATTTGCAACACCAAGTGGACAAGACCCCAGATGTTCCATGTGAGGACAGTCACTCACAGGGTGTGCCTATCAGGAAATTGGGGGATCCTTACATACATATTCCCACCCGAACGACAGGGTAGAGGTTTCACATTGAGCACAGTCGTGAAATTGGGTTTATTGGATCGATTCTAGGATAAGAGAACAGACCAATGAGGTGAGGTTGATTGGAGCTGAGGGTCATTTATAAGTATTAGACCTGATCCTGAGTATTACTGACAGAGTCATCTTGTTGAAGCTTTTCATCTTACTGCATCAATGCAATTCACATGAATATCAGGAAGTTAACTGTCCCAGACGGCAGTGGAGGCCCAGTCTCTGGATTCATTTAAGAAAGAGTTGGATAGAGCTCTCAAGGCTAGTGGAATCAAGGGTTATGGAGATAAGGCAGGAACAGGATATTGATTAAGGATGATCAGCCATGATCATATTGAATGGTGGTGCAGGCTCGAAGGGCAGAATGGCCTATTCCTGCACCTATTGTCTGTTGTCTATTGTCTAATCATCATTAACTGGTGCAATGCCCATGGAAACACTTCTACCAGTCTACTTGCCAACGAATAAGCACTTTTCCCTTAAATTGGCATTCTTCAGAATTGTCCTGAGGAGTACAAAATTAAAATCTTTGTCAAATTGTGTCTTTTACCAGCAATATTTGCATTCTGTGCTAACAAATGACTATGCACATCCCAGATGTGATCTCACGAAAAGATAAAAAGCCCGAGAAGGTTTGATGGTAGGTGCTGGGAGGACATCATCCCTGGCTGGGAAATTTGTAAATGGCTTTACAGCCTGAAAATAAGAGGCATAACATTTATTTTGAGTTGATGAGGAAGGGTGTCTTCCTCACCTCTAACAGCACAGTGGATGTGACAGCATCACATTGGCTCTCGTGGTTCAAGAAAGTGGCTCACTGCAGCCCTCTTAAGGGCAATTAGGGATCAGTAACAAATGCTAACTCAGATAACGACACTTTATTCTGCTAAAGACTAAATCGTTTACCCCATACATTCCTCGTGAATTTAAAATGTAATTTCTACTTACACAGCAACTTGCAGAATGATTCACACAGTTATCATGGCTTTACTTACTCTCCAGATTAAACTACTGGAAGATATTGTGATCAGCCAAGGACATTTCTCAGCCGCTTGTACTCCCTGTACACCCATGACTGTGCAGCCAAATTCTGAATAACCTCCATCTACAAGTTTGCTGATGACACTGCCGTAGTAGGAAGGATATCAAAACAATGATGAGTCAGAATCAGGAAGGAGAGAGAGGGCTTGGTGTCTTGGTGCAATGATAACAACCTTTCTCTCAATGTTGGCAAAACAAAAGAACTAATCATTGACTTCAGGAAGAAAGGAAGAGGTCATGCCCCCATCTACATTAACAAAACTGAGGTTGAAAGGGTGGAGTGTGTCAAGTTCCTCGGAGTGATGATAACCGATAATCTGTCCTGAACTTCCCACATAGATGCGATGGTCAAAAAGGCACAACAATGCTCTTCTTCCTCAGGAGGCTTAGAAAATTTTGGCATGTCCACAAGGACCCTCACCCCAACCTTTACAAATGCACCAGAGAGAACATTTTATCCAAATGCATAACTGCTTGGCATGGCAACTGCTCTGCCCAGGACCATAAGAAACTGCAGAAAGTTGTGTGCACAACCCAGATCATCATGGAAGCCAATCTCCCAACCATGGATTCCATTACAGTTCTTGTTGCTGCGGAAAGGCTACCAATATCAACGTACCCACCGACCTCGGTAATGCTATTTTCCTACCTCTTTCATTAAAAGCTTGAACATACATACTAATAGGTTCATGAACAGCTTCTTCTTACTGTTATTAGACTGCTGAATGGACTCTCTAATTTCACATGATTCTGAACTTAGTGTCATAGAGATGTACAGCATGGAAACAGACCCTTCGGTCCAACCCGTCCATGCCGACCAGATATCCCAACCCAATCTAGTCCCACCTGCCAGCACCTGGCCCATATCCCTCCAAACCCTTCCTATTCATATACCCATCCAAATGCCTTTTAAATGTTGCAATTGTACCAGCCTCCTTCACTTCCTCTGGCAGCTCATTCCATACACGTACCACCCTCTGCGTGAAAATGTTGCCCATTAGGTCTCTTTTATATCTTTCCCCTCTCTCCCTAAACCTATTCCCTCTAGTTTTGGACTCCCCGACCCCAGGTAAAAGACTTTGCCTATTTACCCTATCCAAGTCCCTCATAATTTTGTAAACCTCTATAAGGTCACCCCTCAGCCTCCAATGCTCCAGGGAAAAGAGCTCCAGCCTGTTCAGCCTTTCCCTGTAGCTCAAACCGTCCAACCTTGGCAACATCCTTGTAAATCTTTTCTGAACCCTTTCAAGTTTCACAACATCTATCTTGCTAATGTTGATGTCACTTTATCCATCTCCTGTGCCGTTGTAACCTTGTATGCCTCACTCTATGTCCTTGTTTACTATGATCTGCCTGTACTCCTTGCAAAGTAAAGCTTTTCACTGTGCTTAGGTACATGTGACTACAATAATTCAAACAAAATTTAGCTTTCACATACCCTCAAGTGACAGAATGAGTGTGATGAATTAGTCTTGAAAGTTACTTAGGTGACAGTACCAATTGGGAGTCCAGTTAAGAGAGTCTGAAAGGGCCGAAGAGTCTGCCAGTTCCTGAAGCAGGCTGGGCCAAAAGCCTGTCTGGGTGCTCAGACTCTAGCACTGCATTTAAAAGATCGAAATATAAAACATCCTTCCCACGCATTCTCCCTCACCTCCACCTAACAAATTAAGTGTAGCATTTTGATACAACTGAGTAGTTTGTTATGCCATTTCAGAGAGCAGTTAAACTCACTAATATTTGCTGTGGATCTGAAGTCACCTGTAAACCACATCAGATAAGGGCAAAAGATTTTTCTTCCTTAAAAATGTACTGTTGAACCAGATGAGTTTTTACAGCATCAACAGGATGCTCAGCATTAGACTAATTTTAAATTCCAGATTCATTAAGTGTTTCATATTTCATCATCTGTCAGTGATGGGATTTCAACCCATTCCCCAAAACATTAACCTACATGTTAAGGTTTAGCTCAGTTAGCTGGATGGTTGGTTTACAAAGCAGTGTGATGCCAACAGTATGGGTTCAATTCCATCACCAATTTGAAGTTACCATGAAGGACTCTCCTCCTCAACCTCTTCCCTCACCTGAGGTCTGATGGCCCTCAGATTAAATCACCAGCAGTCGCTACTCTCTAATGAGAGAGAGCAGCCCCTATGGTCTGGTAAAGACTACGGCAACACAACCTACATATGACTCCAAATCCATCATTTTAAGTGTAGTAATATTGCTGGTCTAAATAATAGAGGGTCAACCGATGTTCGAGGAACCAGGGTTCAAACTGCACCATTGTAGCTGATGGAAATTAAGTTCAATTAAATCTGAAATTGAAAGCCAATCTTAGTTATCTGGAGTTTTATGTTGGCCAGGCTAGATAAGGACATCAGTATCTTCCATAAAGAGCATTAGTGAGTCAGATAGGGTTTTTATGGCATGCAAGTCCATAATGTTGTCTACTCTTAACTATGCTCCAAAATGTTCTAGCAAGCCACTGAATTCAAGGGAAATTAGGGAGGGACAATAAATGCCAGCCTTGCCAGCGACACCTACACCTCATGAGAAAATTTTAAAAATTAAGTGTTGCCTTTTGTCATTGCGCAACATTTCCCTAAGTTATAGACCCAGGAAGCAAAAGGACCAGCCGTTCAAAAATAGATTGTCCAAAAATCTATAGGGCATGTGGATAAGCCAATCAGCTTCCCTGCCTGGTCTCTCAGTCAGGCGTGGTGGTCTTCCAGCAGCCCACGGCAGACTTTTGGATCAGCATGGCCTCAGCGTGGACTTCTGGTCTCAAGATGATTCTAGAGCAGTGTCCCAGCTTCGAGAACCTCGAGCTGAAGCCTGCATGGTCTGGAGTCATGGGTGGGGGCGGACTGGAGGGTAGGTGCCAGCATGAACTGGGTTAGGACAGTTGTTCTGAACTTTTTATTTCTCTACTTTCTAAGTTATTCCTGCTATCTGTAATGCTGGACATTTTATTTCCTTATTTTGTAATGTTTTTCCTTAGAACTTGTACTGAAAAATCTGTGTACCTAGGTGCCTTTGTATTTAAGATGGTAACCTAAGTGGCAGCTTATAAACTTTTCACTATACTCATCATGTGACAATAAAGCTAATTGAGATGTCTGTAAAATGTAAACTTCATTTTACAAGAACGGCTTTAGGGCTCAGAGACTCCACTTACAAGGACTAATTGACAGAACTTTGCTTTTTTTTCAGGAAGTGAAAACTGAGAAGAGGATAGTTCAAAACCATGAAAGGGCTGGACAGAGTAAAGAGAGGAGAAATTGTTCTCAGTGGTCAGAAGAGTCAACAACCACATGACAAATGATTTAATACGAATGGTAAAAGAAAGGAATGTGAGATGAGGAAAAACTTTCTTTAAAAACTCAGCAAGTGGTTAGGATCTGGATTGTGCCGGAGTGTGTGATGGTGCCTGGTCAACAGATAATTTAATAGATAGTTGGATAACTAACTTAAAAGAATAAATTTTGCAGATTTATAGAGAAAAGGCATGGGCGAGGGACTGGCTGAGTTGATATTGTATACAGCCAGCACAGACACATGGAACTGAATGGCCTCATTCTATACTCAGACATAATCTGCTGTAATTTCATGTAATTATGGTACCTCCCAAAGCACATGCCAATTTCATAATTTGTGCATAAAAACAGTTGTATCTCACACAAAGAAAGCAAATGTGGTCCTGGGAGAATCCAACTAAGAAGTCATCTGAGGTTAGTGAAGTCTGCTTGATTCACATGAGGAAAGAGTCATAATAACAGGCCAGGTATCAAAAACAGTTCTCAGCTTCACAAAATCCAGCACTGCTAACATACTCCTGGCTGTTCAACAAAAAAATGGCAAAAAAAGAACTAAGTGTGACGTTTCGTGGTTACATGAAAATGCACTAAATTAGATAGAAAAGAAGCAAATCGACAAGGTACTCAAAATAGCTAGCCCAAAGGACATGTACATTAATTGGCCAGATGTTCAGAAAATACAATTAAAATGCTTTCAATATTTGAAAGTATTTAGAATAGAAATTTCTTGTCACGTGTACTTCTACATGAAAAGTACAGTGAAGTTTCATAAGTTGTCCCACAGTGCCTACATCAACAATAGAAGTCACACAATAATAATAATGAAATAAAATTAAGACAAAATACACCACAGTTCAGCTCACAGCTCCTAGGCTTGGGGAAAGACGATTTAAGAAGGATGGAATACCCTGAAGATGCAGCTGGGATGAGACTACCATTGCTTGATGAGAATGCCACGCCGGCACCAGACCGTTGTGCTGGGTTACTGGAACACTGGGCTGGATGCCTCCACCAAAGAAGACTGCTGTGCTAGGCTGAGATCGCCACTCCTGAAGGAGACCGCCTGCCAGGCTACTGGATTACTTGGAAGATGAATCAGTCTTCCACATGGGGACGAGACCTCCACACCAGGGCAAAACCACTACAACGGAACAAGACCACGCACAGGAGCCACCACGCTGGGCTGAGACTTCCATTTCTCCTCCGTCAGACACCTGGGCCTAGCTGTAGACCTGGAGCCTCAGCCTAGCCTGCAAGGCTAGGCTAGTGGAGTCATCCCAGGGCTTGCTCCTCACTCACGGGGAAACTCCAGGCTGGGATGGAGTCTTGTCCGGCTAGTCAAGGCGTTACTGCCAAATGCCTCCTCCCTTATCTATCACTCCAGGCTTAAAAATTTGCAAAAAGAAAACAAAGAAAAAAAAGGAGCAAAAGTAAAATGAAGATAAGATAGAGAAAGACAGCCACGCACAGAGCCCTTGGCTCAGTCCCTGCACTACTGCCATCTTGGGAAGGTGCTCAAAATATTCCCAGTCGTTAATGGAAGTGGTGTTGCATTCAATACTATTTCAACAATCTCAAAATGTTGCTATCTGAATGAAACACATTGTTATAACGCTAGTTGCATGTTATTTTTCATAAATTTAAACTGAGTTACCTCAGCAGCAATGTCACATTCAAGGTTATTTCAGGAAGGGAGCCACGTATAAAGTTTCCACTTGGAGTTTAAGTATTTTTTTTAAATCAACCTTGTTTGACTGTTTCATGACACACTGCCATGGCCATTACACTGCAAGGTGAATTTTGAGCCTAGAATTTCTGGTCCAGAGATACAGACACTTCTACTGCACCACACAACGCTCTGAGTATTGTTACTTATTAACCTTTTTCAGGGAAAGTATTATTCCTGTCGACCTTCTCAAATGGAAGTAAAAGGTCATAGTCTTGAGGGTATGGGATTGGCCATGAAGGGCTGAGAGAGGAGAAATTTCTTCTCCCAGACAACGATGAGCCTGTGGAATTCTCTGCCACAGAAAGCAGAGAATATTTTCATGGAGGAGTTAGATGGCAGTTTTGAGGGCTAAAGGGATCAAAAGGCATGGGAAGCAAGCAGGAAGAGGGTGCGGAGTTGGATGACTGGCCATGGTCATACTGAATGGCAGAGCAGACTCCAAGGGGAAAATATCATAATATTTCCATGTTTCTATCCGGCAGCACTACTTTAAAAGAAGAGAGGAGGCATTTTTGGCAGGCAATGGCTAGACTATTATTCCAGATATCCAGATAATGTTCTGTGGAAAACAACAAACACTGGAGATCACGGGGGGAGAGGGGGCGGGGGGGGGGGGTCATCAGCATGAATGGAGAGACAGCACGCTACGATTCCTCTACAAGTCATCCAGACTTGAAACATTAGCTTTCTCTCTCTCCCTCTCTCTCTCTATGGATACTGTCTGACCCACTGTGGTCCCCAGCATTTGTTGTTTTCGGTCTAGATTCCAGCATTTGCAGTAATTTGTCCCTATGATGTTCGGAGGACCCAGGTTCAAAATCCACCACAACAGATGATGGAATCTGAATTCAGTTTAAGGAAAAATCTGAATTAAGAATCTAATGATGACCATGAATCCATTGTCGATTGTCAAGAAAAACCCATCTGGGTCACTGTTGTCCTTTAGGGAAGGAAACTGGTCTGTTCTTACCTGGTCTGGCCCAACATGTCACTCCAAACCCACAGCAGACTGGTGGATCCTTAACTGCCCTCTGGGCAATTAGAAATGGACAATATATGCTAGCCTAGCAAGAGACACCCATAACCCGTGAATGAATAAAACAATAGTCAGACAGTTCTCCTGGTTCTGGCTTATCCTTTAATTAAATTAACTAAAGCAGAAATAAAAACAGAAAATGCTGAAGAAACTCTTAAGTCTTGCAGCATCTGTGGTAATTGGAATGGCATTAACATTTTCCTTTTATTTAACTAAAACAGCATATGCATTACACATTATTACAATTTGTGGGAGCTTGCTGTCCCCAATTGTGTTGTTGCATTTGCATATCATTGCAACTGAGACTATATTCAAGCAGTAGAGATGTCAAACAGTTCACCTAAACTATTTAAATCATTAAATTCAAAGTTAAATGCAGTCATTCTGCTTGAACAAGTCTCATGCAGGAACTATTTCTGCCACATCACTCTTCCTCAAGATCACATTTTCATAACCAATCTGTTCCAAATAGCAAACGTATCTCAGAACTAAAAGACACAAGAAAATTGTAAGCAAAAAACATGCTGGCATTCACATCTGATGAATTTATTTTAAGAAAGGTTTTTCACTGGATGTTAGTCAAGGCAAATAGGCTTACGTTCATCTTTGAAGTTTTATTTTGTCATCAAACTGAAAACTACTTTAGGTGCAAAAGCAGCTTTGATTTGACCAGTTTGCATTGTCCTCTGTACTCAGGAAGAATGTGGGCAGCGTCTGCAATACGTCCTGGTATATGTGGTGTAAGTTGGAAAGCCTGCACACTCTTGTTACTAATTCCTGTCCTCCCAAGTGCCTGGATTCCTGCTCCTTACAGATCCAGTTAGATATTTCCTTTACTACCCGGTTAGGGAAATTAAATGTGAGCAGCCTATGTTACACACAGTGGAGACATTCTTTTTACTCTGCTGAATGATTGAGCCTGATAGATGTCAGTTTACAGCAAATGCTCAGGACAGAATTGTTGCCTTTTAATGGTTTTTAGAAAATAACATGACACTTAGCAGAAATGATCCTGCTGAAAACAAGTTGTTTTGGTGATGTAAGTGGTGCAGCTGTTATTTGCTCTTCAAGGCATTAAACTGAGGGAATATCAAAGACTCCACAAACAGAAAACGTTATAACAGTTGGCAATCAAGCGGAAGGCTGCTAAAAATGAACTTGAGCTTCCTGTTTCAGTATAGCCTGTCTCCTGGCCACAAATTCAAAACAGATTTACAGCTCAATTCTTTTGTGGCTAGCCATTTAGGAGACAGGGAATGAGTTTATCTGGTCATCTCTCAGTGGAAGGGCACCACACTTTCTCATGTGGAGTTCACCTTGTAAGAGGTTGAGGCAGAGGTGCAATGTAATTTAGACTTCCAGCTAACTTAATCTGCTTCCGGTGACAGAGCGTTTATAACCGATGAAACATACTCGGGGGAAATAGTAACAAAACATAGAGGCAACATGAGGAAATGTTCAATTTTTACACAACGAATGGTTGTGAGCTAGGACGTGCTGCCTAAAAGGCAGGTAGGAACAGATTCAGTGCTAACTTTCAAAAGGGAATGGAATAAATGCTCAACGGGGGAGTATTAAAGTAGGTGACAGGAAAAGAACAGGTGAGGGGGATTAATTAGATCACTCTTTTAAAAAGACTATGTGGGCATGATGACTCAAATGGCACTATATGTGCTGTACCATACTATGTATAGGCATATTGTGGACAGCTACCCAGTTTGCACAGCATCTGCCAGCTGCTCCATAATAATGTTATATGACGACAGATGCAACTCAGATGTTGCTTATTTACAGAACATTCATTGCCAAATTCACCAAAAATGGCCGCGAGATGGGAAAAGACTCAGTGGAAACAGCAGTAAACACCAGCAACAGTTCCCCCTGCCAATCCTGCCTCCAAATTGGTATGATTTGTCCTGACAATTCACAAAGAGTGATTCAAAGACAGACTTCTCAAAACAACCCTTAGGAAACAGATCAGCACAATTCATACAGAGCAACACAGGAGAAAATGGATCACAGAGCAATGATAAAGTATAAAGAGAGGCAGTTAGGAGGTGGAGATGATTTTCATTAATTCCTTCACTGCAGAAAACATTGTCCATTAGCTAGCTTGGTCTTCAATAGTGCTTGATGTGAATTATGTAGAGCAAAGTGTGCATGACTATGAAAGTTTGCAGAGTAACATAGATAGTTTAAGAGAATGGGCAAAGGTCTGGCAGAGGGAGTACAATGTTAATAAATGTGAAGTTATCCGTTTCGGTAGGAATAACAGTAAAAAGGACTATGACTTGAATGGCAAGAAATTGCAGCAAGGTGTTGTGCAGAAGGACCTGGGTGCCCTTGTGCATAGATCACAGGAGGTCGGTCTGCGAGGTGCAGCAGGTAATTAAGAAGACAAATGGAATTTTGTCCTTCATTGCTAGAGGGATTGAGTTTAAAAGCCGGGAGATTATATTGCAGCTGTACAGTGCATTGGTGATGCCACGCCTGGAGTAGTGTGTGTAGGTTTGGTCTCCTTACTTGAGAAAGGATGTACTGGCACTAGAGGGAGTGCAGAGGAGATTCACTAGGTTGATTCAGGATCTGAGGGAGTTGGCCTATGAGGAGAGACTGCGTTTATATTCATTGGAATGTAGAAGAATATGGGGGGAATCTTATAGAAACATCTAACATTATGAAGGGAATAGACAGGAAAGAAGTAGAGGAGGTTTCCACTGGCAGGTGAAACTAGAACGAGAGGGCATAGCCTCAAAAATTAAGAGGAGCAGATTTAGAACTGAATTGAGGAGGAACTTCTTCACCCACAGGGTTGTGAATTTGTGGAATCCCTTGTCCAGTGGAGTAGTTGAGGCTTCCTCATTCAATGTTTTTAAAGCTAAGATTGATAAATTTTGAACAGTAAAGGAATTAAGGGTTATGGTGAGTGGGCGGGTAAGTGAAGCTGAGGCCTCAAAAAGATCAGCCATGATCTTATCGAATGGCAGGGCAGGCTCGATGGGCCTTATGGCCTACTCCTGCTTCTGGTTCTTATATTCCTATGCTAGTAACAAATGAAAATCTCAAGGATAAGCTCAATGAAAACTTAAGTGCAAGGACAAACACGGACTAGAGATAGTCAGAGATAACCATTAGTTTTTCTCACAGGTTCTGATTCAATTCCCTTTTCAGGAATAATCCACTCTTCCTGCATAATGGAAATGTAGCAAGCCAACCAGTAACAAAGTATCAAAAAGGCAATTGAAATATTTGGGAATATATATATATATAAAATGAGTCTAAACAGAGATTAAAGGCAAAAACAACATTTTGTCTGACTCACATTTCTTAACTGACTGCTGACACCTTCTCTTAAAGTAATCAGGTTTTATATCTCATAGCACAATGATAAGGAAACAGCTGCTCATGTCAACATAAAGATTTTACTCAAATGTTTTTTAGCAGTAATTCTGCACAAATCAGAGGCAGATGCAAAATGCTGTCCACTTTCTGGTTTTCATGGTTCCTAACTTGCCACTTCTAGGATAGAATATACATCGATTAGGATGAAATTATTTCACATTTTCTGTATCATGCTCTTAAAGAGGAGCTCCAGGTTAAAACCATAGCAATTTAGAGCAGTTGGCCTTTCTCCATCCAGTAATTTATTCAGTCCCAATCCCCCAGTATGTCTATGTAGTGCTTGCAAGTTTATTTCCCTCAAGCATTTGGACATGTTTGATGTTATATTTTTATTATTTTCCTGCATTACTAGGTAATAAAATTCTTTCCTTCACTCCATAAAGTTTTGTAATTGGCTCATTAGTTTTGACAAATATGACATTTTAATTGAAGTGTGTGCTAAAAAGAAATGTTTGTTGCAGTCAACTGAGGGGGAATTTGAATGGCTAACAACAACACCTAACTATATTTTGTGTTGCTACCCCCTTCATCTGCCCAGACATTACTAAACATCTCCAGGCATCAGTTAGATTAACTTGAGGCTCACACTATTGATGTATCAAATAATTTGTGACTAAGAGACTGAGTATACAGCACCAAATCATTTTAGGATAGCTCAAAGGTTTGAAGAAAGGCAGTCAGTACTAAAATACCAGAAAGATTCTAATTAGTGCAGTGCAGTGCTAGTAATTTAAGCTGACGACAACAGGCTTGATGTGTTCTATAAAAACCACAGTAAACAGCCACTTCCTAAAATCAATCAACAATTTCAGGATTCTCAATTAGATGTCTAAAACCCATTTAATTGATTAATTAACCTCCACTTCCTTCATGACCACACCCTTCTGTGGGAAGCCAGTTTCAGATCAAAGTTCTTCCTCACATTCCCCTGCATCTCTTTCCCAAAACCTTAGAACTGTCTCCCTTAACACTTGTGACATTTTATCTTTAGCTAATGGAACAGCTTTCTCTATCTAACTTATCATCTTCTACACCTCTACTAAATCTCACCTCAATCTCCTTTGCAGCAATGTGAACAATTCCAGCTTCTCTGACCCAAACTGGGAGCTAAAATCCTCCTGAAACCACACTGACAAATCTTCACCACACTTTCTCAAGGGCCCTTCCTTTAGGATTAGATTAGATTAGATTAGATTAGATTACTTACAGTGTGGAAACAGGCCCTTCGGCCCAACAAGTCCACACCGACCCGCCGAAGCGCAACCCACCCATACCCCTACATTTACCCCTTTAACCTAACACTACGGGCAATTTAGCATAGCCAATTCACCTGACCCGCACATCTTTGTGACTGTGGGAGGAAACCGGAGCACCCGGAGGTAACCCACGCAGACACGGGGAGAACGTGCAAACTCCACACAGTCAGTCGCCTGAGTCGGGAATTGAACCCGGGTCTCTGGCGCTGTGAGGCAGCAGTGCTAACCACTGTGCCACCGTGCCGCCCACCACGGGTGGACATAATACTGTGGGTGAGGCCTAACAAGGTTCAGAATAATTGCTCTGCTTTTGTATTCAATTCCACACACACCAAACAATCCGATCACTCTATGGCCAACCACTTCACCAACCCCTCCCACTCCGCCAAGAAAATGCAAGTCCTGGAACTCCTCCACCACCAAATCCTCGCCACCCGATACCTGGAGGAAGAACGCCTCCTCTTCTGCCTTGGGACCCTCCAACCACATGGCACTAATGTTAATTTCACCTGTTTCCTCACCTCTCTTCCCCCCACCTTATCCAAGGTCCAACCCTCCAACTCGGTACCGCTCTCGTGAACTGTCTGTTCTGTCCATCTTCCTTCCCACCTATCCACTCCACCCTATTACCATCACCCCCCCAACCTTCATCTACCTATTACTTTCCTGCTTGACCTGTTGTGCTTTTCCAGCATCTGCAGTCCTCGCTTTCTCCTCTATTTGAGTCCAAAGATCTCATATGCTTTGTTGTCTTCCCCCTATGTAATGCCACTTTCAAAGATCATGCATGCAGGCCCCACTTGCTTCAGAACTGTGCCATTAAATCCACATTGACTTTCTGCTGAAATAATATAACTTTACATTTCTTTATATTCAGATTTGTCTGTCCTTTTTACAAGCTGATCCAGGTTCAAACTCCAATCTAGAGGGACCCAACCCTAGTGAGATCTTCTGGGCAGATTTAAAGATAATCAAAAGGAACAGTCCAGGCTGCAAGTCAGACTCCAAGACAATTAAAAAAGAAAGAACTGCGAAGGTTGGAAATCTGAAACAAAATCAGAAATGGCTGGAGAAACTCAGCGAGTCTGGAGAAAGAGATTGAGTTAATGTTTAGGTGCAGTGCCCCTTCTGCAGAACTCCTGGACCTCAGACGTTATCTCTGCTTTCTCTCCATAGATGCTATCAAATCTGCCAAGTTTCTCTTTTCGTTCCTAAATAATATGTTCTTATCCAATCAAACGCGCCCGAAGAGCGGGGTTTTGCTGTGTAAATGGAGACGGAATTGACATCACCGACAAACAACTCAGCAAGGAGTCCCAGCAAGCAAACAGAAAGAAATCAACTGCAAATTCCGACCAGTTCAGTAACTGTTCGCAGAAAGACATTGCAAACCCGGCTCACAAACTAAAGGGAGTCAATCCGGAGTTGGGGAGGGAACGGGTAACGTAGTCAATCTGGAGTTGGGGGGATGAAAAACGGAGTAAATTTGGAGTTGGACAGGAAATGGATAACGGAGTAAGTTTGGAGATGGAGAGGAAACTCGTAATGAGGTTATAGCAGGATTGAATAACGGAGAAAAGTGAATCTAGAGGGAGCTAGATTACGGAGTTAACCGTAATTACAGAGTTAAACAGGGGAGTTGCGGAGTGGATAAGGAGTGAGCGAGGGTCAGAAGAGATGCCGAGTGAAGGTGGATTGGGGAGGTGTAGGGGAGATGCAGAGTTGATCTGGAGTGAAGTTGGATTGGGAAACGGGGGAGATGTGGAGTGCATCTGGAGTGAAGGTGGATTGGGGGTGTAGGGGAGATGCAGAGTGGATCTGGAGTGAAGGTGGATTGGAGGGACAGGGGAGATGCAGAGTGGATCTGGAGTGAAGGTGGATTGGGGGTGTAGGGGAAATGTGGAGTGGATTTGGAGTGAAGGTGGATTGGAGGGACAGGGGAGATGTGGAGTGGATCTGGATTGGGGGGTGTAGGGGAGATGTGGAGTTGGTGTCACTCACCCTGATGCCATACTCCTGCCCGGGCTGTGCCGCCTCTGATACAAAGTACCTCCGCAGCTCGGGATCGCTCACTGCGACCGGGGCGGCAACGCACCCTCCTATTGGTCGGTTTTTTGTTACTCTTCTACATCTAGGGTGGAGAGGGGGGGGAAGGGAGGATGGGAGGGAAGGAATGGGGAAAAAAAATTAAAGAGGGAGGGGAATCGTTGCGGGGGGGAGAAGGGAAGGGATCAAGGAAAGAATGAGAGAATTGGGGGAAGAGTGGGATTGATTGGGGTAAGGGAAGAAATGGTGTAAGTAAACTAGCTGAAGGCAAGCGATTGGGTTACAGAAGAGGGACTGCAGGAATTGAAGAAACAGAGCAAAGGGAGGGTGAAAAATGAGGGACATTTAAAACGTTTGAGCTATGCATCATTTGAGAAGGTAAATTCAAATATAGAGGAGGTGTTTCATAGTCATTCCAAGGCCAGCATTTACTGACCATCCTGAAATGTGCACGAAAGGGAGGTGAAGAGGATAAAGTAAAATTGGGTTGAAATTGATGAGTAATGTGGGTGATTCGGTGCATTATTATCTCTGGCTGTGCAATGTCTGGGCTTGTTCACTGACAAATCAGTAAAGGACGGGGAACTGCGGCTGGTCGTTTAGTTTTCTGGCATTATGATTAAACCGGTCTGAAACAGATTTCTGATCCCCAACTTTGTGTGAAGTTGTCACTCTCAACTGGGTTAAACTGGTGCCCCAGTTTAAGTGACAGGTTGGCTGAATGGGTGTAGCTAGAAGAGACTCCACCTATCCTGGGCTCTGGCGTTGGAAAGTCTGACTAAAACCATTGGCCCAGAGCCCGGAAGCATTGATCAAACAAAGTAACAGGACTGGCTGCTTATAGCTTCCTGACTCACGTTTTTGTAACGCCTTTTTGACAAATGTATGTAGCCTTCTCAGCTGTGAGTTAGAAAGTTATCTTCAATTCGCACTCTCGGGCTTGAACACACAAGCAGAGACTGACACACCAGTGTACAATTGAAATCCCTCTTGGGACATAAAAGATCCCCTGGCTGCGTTTGAAAGAAGAGCAGAAGTATTCTCTTGGCCCACTGGATAATGTTTATCCCTCAAATGTCACAGAACAATTAGTTATCTGGCTATATATCATTTTCCTGTCTATAGGATTTGCAAATTGCCAACTGGCAAAACAGGTCCACAGCGGATGCCATTTCCCCATCCCTACACTCATCCCTGGAACATCGAGATAACAAGGATATCTACGTCAGGCTCCTACTCATCGATTACAGTTCTGCCTTCAATACCATAATCCCGACCAGGCTCATCTCAAACCTGTGACCTAGGTCTCAGTTCTGTCCTCTGCAACAGGATCCTCAGCTTTCTGACCCACAGACTGCAATCAATGAAGATGGATAATATTACCTCCTCCATGATAATCCTCAACACCAGCATCCCACAAGATGAGTACACAGCCCCCGACTGTTCTGCCTGTACACCCATGATTGTAGTCAAACTTTGTACGAACACTATCTACAAGTTTGCTGATTATACCACTGTTTTGGGCCAGATATCAAACATTGACAAGTCAGAATACCAGAAGGAGAGTATGTGCTTGGTGTGGTGGTGCAATGATAACAATCTCTGTGTTAGCAAAACAAAAGAACTGATCATTGACTTCAGGAAGAAAAGAGAAGGACATGCTCACATCTGCATCAGCAGAGTTGAGGCGTCAAGCTTCTAAAAGTGACGACAACCAACAATCTGCCCTGGACCTCCCATTTAGATGCAATGGTCAAGAAGGCACAACAACACCTTTTTCTTCCTCATGAAGCTTAGTGAATTCAGCATGTCCATATGGACCGTCTCCAACTTTTACAGATGCACCATATAAAGCATTCTACCTGAGAGTGTAATGGCTTGGTACAGCAACTGTTCTGCCCAGACTAATAGAAACTACAGAAAGTTGTGTGCACAGCCCAGGTCATCACAGAAACCAGCCTCCCATTCGTGGACTCCATTGACAGCTAATATCATCAAAGACCCTTACCACCCCTAATGCTCTCTTACAACCTCTTCTGTCAGGAAGAAGATAGAAGCTTGAACACACATCAGCAGGTACAAGAACCGCTTATTCCCTGCTGCTATCAGATTGCCAAATGGACCTCTCGGATTTCAAATCCACTGTTGATCTTACTTTTGTGCACCTTCTTTGCAGCTGTAACCTTGTATGCCTCGCTCTGTGTAAACATCCTACTATCTGTACGTCCTTGTTTGCTATGATCTGCCTGTACTGATTGCAAAACTAAATTTTTCATTGTACTTAGGTACATGTGACTACAACAAAACACGTGACAATCAAATCAAAAGGATCTTATGGTGCACACAGTTGGCGGCTGGATTTCCTACAAGTGTGACACTTTAACCATGTGATTTTTGTTGTATTTTTTAATATAAAAAGTATTTTTGGTGTCTAGCCATGAAATGGGCTGTATAGAACATAGGAAAGGGAGTGGGCCCTTCTAAGTGTATTCCACCATTTAATTAGATCTTGGCTGATCATCTATCTCAACATCACTTTCCCATGCCTCTATTTATCATTCATTTCCATAAATCTATTGATCTCAGTCTTGAGCATACTCAATGGTTAAGCTTCCACAGTTCTCAGGGAAAGAATTCCAAAAATTCACTACTCGCTGAATGAAAGTGCGGGAAAGTATTCATGCAAGCCTCTTTTTCTTTTAGATGTCCCTAAAACCTTGTGATAGCAAATGCAGTTTTTATTTTGAAGTGCAGTGATCACTTGGAATGAAGGAAACACAGCAACCAATTTGTGCGCAACAAGCTCCCAAAATGGCTATTTGCAAGTAAGATTGATTGAGAGAGATGTACTGAAGAAGACATTAGGAAGAGCTCCTCCTCACTCAGTGCTATCTTGAATGTTTTACATTAACTTGTGAAGGAAGGAAGTACGTACCCTGGTTCAATGTTTCAATAAAAAGATGAAAACTTGAGAATGTTTTTCTCCGTCCTGTTCTTTGCAGAATGCAACCCGGCCATCCTATATTTCAATAGGACATTGTGGCACTCCCCTCAGTAGCCACCCTCTGGGTGGTACAGTGCTTCCCTCAGTACCGTTCCTTGGAAGGTGCAGCACTCCCTTCTATATTCTCTCTTGGACTGTACACCACTACCTTTGGGACTGCCCCTCGGACAGTCTGGTATTCTCTCAGTGGAGTGTCCACTGAACTTTTGAGCTCAAGTGTAGAACTTAAATCCACAAACTTCGGACTTGGGTCATTGGTTCTTTTCTGACTCAACAAAGGCTGAATCTGTTTAAACATGGTGAGGTGTAAAGTATTTTGAGAGGACATGGAAAGGGGAGTACACATTGTACTTTCGAGGATCTTACCATTCAGAGGGACCTCTGTCCAAAGATTGTTGAAGGCAATGTAACTGGTGATTAAGGCATAAGAGGTATTTACTTTAATAGTCAAGACATTGAATACAAGGTCTGGGAGGATATGATGGAGCTATATGTAATGTTAGGCCACAGCTGGAGTAGTGTGTACAGTTCTGGTCACCACACTATGGAAGGATGTGATTGCACTGGAGAGGGTGCAGAGGAGATTCACCAGGATATTGCCTGGGCTGAAGCAATTCAATTACATAGAGAGAGGCTTGGGGTAGCTTTCCTTACAGTAGAGCAAGCTAAGGTGGTAGAGGTGTACAAAACTGAGGGACATTGACATGGTAGAGAGAGAGAGAGAAATGTTTCCCTTTAATGGGGTAAACATCCAGGGGATGCAATTTTAAATTAAGGATAGAAGGTTAAGTGGGAATTTGAGGAAGGAGTTTGAGTGTCTGGGACTCATTGCTTAAAATGGTGGTAGAGGCAGGAACCATGACAATATTTAAGGAATATTTGGATGAACAATTAAAATGCTACAACTAAACAAGCCTACAGGCCAAGTGCTGGGGAAAAAAGGAGCGGAGTAGCTAAGTGCATGATGACCATGCAGAAGTGATGGGTTAGTGGGTCTCCTTTTGTGTTGTAAAGACATTTTTGACTCCGAGGCAAAGAATGTTACCCAGTGGCTGGGGAAAGGAAAAAAAGTGGGTTGGTTGGGAAAATATTTAAAATAATTGGCAGAATTATAGGGAAGAAATTTCCTCAGGAGGTAGATTATTAAAATCTGGAAGGCACAGCGTGAAAGGTGGATAGAATGAGATTCCTTGGGAATTTTCCATGGGAGAATGTGAGGACTGCAGATGTTGGAGATCAGAGTTGAAGAGTGCAGTGCTGGAAAAACACAGTTGGTCAGGCAGCATCCGAGGAGCAAGAGAGTCAACGTTTCGACCATAAGCTCTTCAGCTCGAAGCATCGACTCTCCTCCTCGGATGCTGTCTGGCTGTGCTTTTCCAGCACCACACCCAATGTGGTTCCCATGGAAAGTTGAAAGAACTAATATGCAAGGATATTTGGAAAAGACTTGGAAATAGGGTTAAATTGGATAGCTCATTCAAAGAGTAAGGTAATGCCTGTGTCCTTGAAGGGTTGTCAATGTCTCTATATTAGAGAGAGACAATTGGTTATGTTTAGCTTGATTGGCAGTATTCCACAAGCAAGGTGAGGAGGCAGGATTTCTGCAAACTATCACAGGTATTGAACATGTGCTCTGTATTTTACTGAGTCATTCTGTAACCATCCAAACAAACTGACCAAATGCAGAAAGCGATCTGAATGACCTCTTCCTGTGCTGTAAGATATCTCTGACAATATCCATCTCCATTCTGCAGGCAATTGGCTCCATTCTGAGGTCATTGCTTGACTTCATTTTGAACCTGTTTCAGCTTAAAGTTAAGGGTCCGCCAATCACACTTGAGGATCCAAATACCAAGTATCCGTTGAGGTTGATTGATAAAGAGGTGAGTGAACTTGTTCTGAATTAAACCATGTCAATAAACAATGATTCAAATGACCTGTTGTCATTTTCTCAAATCCGTTTAACTTCAGTCACCATTTAAGCTGGACACCTTGATGGGTTGAGGGTTAATAATCGAACTATTTTTTGTCTCTCAGAAGAAGAGGATTTTCAAGTACATACTGGGTAGCAGTGCAACACTATAGAGAAATTATTACTGTCCTTCTGCAAAACTGAGTAATTACCAGCCAGATACATTGAGCAAGAAAATAAGTGACCGGGACAGCTTCAGTCATGAGTGATTAAATTATAACTCTTATTAATGTCACATAAGCACAGGGAAATGGGATCAATGTTCTATAGGATAGGAGAATAAGTAAAAAAGCTTACTCTTTAAATAATTCAAGAATGAGCAAAACAGGAAGTCTTGATTTGAGAGAACAGCTTTGCAGTAAACATTTACAACCATTTATGCAAACAGATGGTTTTCAAAGGATTTAAGATCAGATGCACCATGGAGTTTTATCTAAGTTAGTTGTAGAGTCATACAGCATGGAAACAGACCCTTCAGTCCAACCAGTCCATGCTGACCATAATTCCAGACTAAACTAGTCCCACCTGCCTGCACTTGATCCATATCTTTCCAGACATTATTTATTCATGTATATCTCTAAATGCCTTCTAAACACTGTAACTGTACCCGCATCCACCACTTCCTCTGGATGTTCATTCCACACACAAACCACTCTATTTAAAAAAAAAATGCCACTCACATTATCTATACCCCTCATTTTATAAACCTATAAGATCACCCCTCAACCTCCTATGCTCCAGTTGGAAAATAAAAGTCCCAGCCTATTCCAGCAACACATTTTCAGCTCTGATCTCCAGCATCTGCAGTCCTCACTTTCTCCTGTAAAAGTTGACACCCTGGTTTTTGGCCAAACAATCTGGAATTTTCTATATATATCGGGTAAAGGTCGACCCTAGTTCTTCACAGATAACCGGCCGTCACATCCCGCTTCAGCTTTGAAATCTGCCGGTTATTCCCCACCGCTCCTGGACTTCCAGTCCACTGGCTGTAGTGATCTGCTCCAGGTTTTCAGAATTATGATAATTCATTTTTTTTCTTCCTTTACAGATCAATTGGGCTTCCAATAATGATACTGTATGAATTTCAGCCCCTCAAAAATAGTATCCATGTAATAGTCAACCCCATAAATTTAATCTTAAAAGGTAGTTTAAAAAACAACTATTACTCGAGTATATATGGGTAATACCTTTCCCATAACAGAGACCAGAACTGAACCCCAGATGGTCTAACCAATGTCCCAACTCCTGTATTCAAAGGTCTCAGCAATAAAGACAAGCGTGCTAAACACCTTAACTGCCCCACCTATATGTGATGCAAACTTTAAAGAATTATGTACCTGAACCCCTAGGTGTGTCTCATTATCCAAAGCTCTACTTTTAATTGTATAAGCCTTGCCTTTGTTTTACCAAAATACAATACAGTTGGTTCTGCCATAACGTGTGTTTCTTCAATGCCAATTGGCTTAAATGCAATTTGAAGAATTTAGAATATTATTTGTAGAACGTGAACTCTCCTTACATGTATCAGCTATAACACAATTCTGGTTCCATTAGGTTAGATGGCGCAGATATTGTGCAATTTTCTTATAACGCAAGATCGCACGAGAACGGAACTATCACGTTATATCAGAACCGACTGTATCTCGCATTTATCCAAATTGAACTCCATCTCCCACTCTTCAGCCCATTGGCCCAAAATATCAAGATCTCTTTATAATCTTAGATAGTCATCTTCACTGTTCTATATAAACAAAGTGAGACGTATAATAGAGTTTTGAGTTCAACATTTGTTTGAAGGGTTTATAAGAGAAAATGACTATATAAATTTTAAAAAGTCATTGTGTGCACAAAGTAGATCAATTATGTGTAGTATGTATCATTTTAAAAAAAAAAGAGGGTCTGGACAGAGTAGGAAAGGATAAATCCCTCTCCTTGCTGAAATATTGAGAACCCATGGTATATATTGAAGAAAATTTTCAATCGATCTATTAGTGAAAGGAGGAAAACATTCTATATACAGTGAATGGTTAAGATCCGGAATGAACTGCCTCTGTGCAGTGAAGGTACGTTCACTCATGCCTTCAAAATGGTATTGAATAATTATCCAATTGAAAATATTTTCATGTCTGTAGTGCAAACAGAGGCGTGGGATGAACGGTATTGTTCTTGCAGATGCAGTGTGTTGAGTGCTTCATTCTGCACTGTTCTGTGATTTTAACAGTGTCTTAAATGTCAAGAAGTGCCTTGCCAACATAGTCAAGTGTGACCCACATGAAAAATATTTGCACCCAATGCATGAATATAAAATGAACAAATAAAAGCTATCATCAGTCTGTCATATTCTTGTACAGTTGTATAAAGGTGAAGTTTACTTTGAACTTGGCTTTGTTACTGAAGCTGCTTATCACTGTCCAAAGTATTTGATCCAAAGTAAATGATTAATGCTTTACTGCAATTTATACACAACCTTGCTGTTACAGATAGTGAAGCATTAAATTAACTCGGCTTAGAATCAGTCAGGGATATGGTTCATCTTTGTAGCAGCAGCATGGCTGATGTTTATTGTAACATTATCTTATTACAAATAAACCAATAGCATATCATTGACTTTTGGCTTAGTGATGTTCAAAATATTTTTTTCTTGGCTCCAGGCAGCCAAGGTTATCATGTCCCACTTTGAAGCCCAAATTATTTGGGGTAGTGCGGAGGTGGTTAAAAGCCTGGGAACTGTATTTTTTAGATTTATTATTCACTACTACTGAGAATGCTCTTTTTTTTTCTTCTTTCCTGTCTTCCTCCTGATCTGTATTTCTCAAAATATGGTTTGTTGAATGTGTGATAAAGGTCAATGTTGACTCATTGAGAAATTTGAGTTAGGCTGCATTTCTACAGCATTTTGCATTCTCCCTTTGGCAGCGAGGGGAGATGAGTGGAATTTCTTGGATTATAGAGTTGCACAGCCTGGAAATAAACCCTTTGGTTCAACTTATCAATGCTGGTCTGATATACAAAACCAACCTAGTCCCATTTGCCAACATTTGACCCATATCGCCCTAAACCCTTCCTATTCATATACCCATCCAGATGCCTTTTGAATGATGGAGTTGTACCAGCCTCCTCCACTTCCGCTGGCTGCTCATTCCATACACACACCACCCTCTGCTCTTTAGGTGGATCACTGATTAGTTAGTAACTCCATTCGCATTGCATCGTATGCTAGCAGCATTTTGGTTTGTTTTTAACTAATAATCTCTAATGTTTATAATGTTAATCAGATCTAATCTGGCTTCCTGAATTGGATCAATACTATGGAAACTTTACACAGTTGCAAATGTATATGACAGTACTTCGAGGATTGTGTTTGCTCTTCTCAGGTTGTTTCCCGTGACACTCGGAGATTCCGCTTTGCCCTCCCTTCTCCAGATCATGTCTTGGGCCTCCCAGTTGGTGAGTCTGTATCTAATTGCTGATATATTTTGGAAATCGGAACTTGTGTTTACTGTAAGTTAAGATTTACTGCAGTCACAAGTTCCGTTCCCCATGTTTGCATAAATTTCTACCTTTTCCTTGGGAAAAGTATTACATCTTGAATTGCTCCGTTATTCCATATCATTGTTGGTTATCTTCAACACCATTTTGATATGATCTCCAATCCCTTGCTGTCATTAGTATTTACGAAGCTTTCAATTTCTGTGATCATTCAAATGGTTGAGTTTCCACAGCTCTCTGGGGTAGAGAACTCTGCAGATTCACCACCCTCTGAGCAAAGGCATTTCTCCTCATCTTTTGGCCTAAATGACCTACCCTTATCCTGAGACTATTTCCCTGGTTCTAGCCAGGGAAGTGTCCTTTCTGCATCCACATCTAACAATTTTGTAAGTTTCAGTGAAATCATTTTTCATTCACCTAAACTCTAGAGAATACAAGTGCAGTCTCTGCAGACACTTCTCATCAGATAGCCCGCCTTCCCAGGAATTAGTCTGAACCTTTGCTGCACTCTATGACAATGACACTTGTCCTGAGGTAGAGATACTAAAGCTGTACACAGTACTCCATGTGTGATCTCACTATGGCTTTGTGCCGTTGCAGTAAGATATCTTTACCGTTATACTGAATCTCCTGGCGATAAAGGTGAACGTTTACCTTGCTAAATGCTTGCTGCATCTTTGTTAGCTTTGTTAACTTCTGAACTAGAATACCCAGATGTCTTTGGACATCAACAATTCCCAATTTTCCCCCTCATTTTAAGAAAGTCACTTTCACTTCCATTCCTCCTGTCAAGACAGGAGACCCTTTGGACCTATGGTATATCTTTGAAAGAGCTTTGAGATTGGTCCATATCCCCCCCATCTCCTTTCCCCATTGTCATGTTGAAGCTTTCCTGTAAAATTGTTCAATCGATTCCCTTCTGAAAGTTAGTATTGAATCTGCTTCCACTATCCTCTCAGTGAATTCCTGATAACAGCAACTCAAACGGTATTTTAAAATTCTCCGAAATGCCCTTTGGTGCTTTACAATCTTAATGTTCCAGTCCGTTTCCGTTACACCTTTTTCGATTCTAAAGGAGTTTAAAAACTACCTACTTGAAATTTTTCTGGGTAAGGTCTCTTATTGTTGATCCATTTTGCAATCTCATAGTGAGCTAATTGGAACTATTTCAGATGAAATTTAACTTCAGTGCAGAATGATGTGGTGTTAGGATGGAGAGAAAGACAAGAGAGTGTGAACATTAGAATTGGTCAGCCTTTTCAGTCCCATCAGTGAAATTGGTTTAGATTAATGTTAAAGTGACCCCTTTTAAACATCAAAAGTTAAGTGTTTGTTAACCAGGAGTACGCTTCTAGAGTTTTTTATGCCACCTCACATCTCGCATGTTTATGGGGAATCAGTAATTATTTTTCATCAAACTGTTCAGACATATGTCTGCGGCAGATATGATTTGATTCAGGACCTTCAGGCTCAGAGGTAGGAACATTACCACTGCAGTATAAGAGCTGTTGTAGAACATTAGACTGTGACGCTGGATTGTGTGTCACCACTACCTTAACATTGAATTATCCCTTCATTAACATATGAGCATCACACATTCCCTAGTTCTGTTGGCCTTGAGCATCCCTGCCTGACCCCAATAGATGGACATAGAACATTAAGCGCAGCACAGGCCCTTCGGCCCTCTATGTTCTGCCGAACTGTGAAACCAGTCTGAAGCCATTCTAACCTACACTATTCGATTAACATCCATAAATTTATCCAATGACCATTTAAATGCTCTTAAAGTTGGCAAGCCTACGACTGTTGCAGGCAGGGCACTCCACGCCCCTACTAGTCTGAGTAAAGAGCCTGTAGATAATACAATTTCTGATAAATTGCTGGGTAAATGGACAGATTGTGACTGATGGAATTTCACAACCGTCAATCCAGCCATGCTGTAATTGTCAAGATTAGGGTGGTGCTGAAAAAGCACAGCAGGTCAGGCAGCAACGGAGGAGTAGGAAAATCACCATTTCAGGCATTCGGAACGTCTACTTTCCTGCTCCCCGGATGCTTCCTGACCTGCTGTGCGTTTCCAGCACCACACTAATCTTGACTCTAATCTCCAGCATCTGCAGTGCCCACTTCCACCATGCTGTAATAGTGTCTGGGCAAAGTTATGATAGATCCCAACTGTTCTTCATGCTGGTAACTTGATATGTCAGATTTATTGCTACTTGTTGAAATCAAGCATGGTTTTCAATGGCATTCAACAGCCGTGACTTGGCACATCCGCTTTTGGGCTACTGGCTTCCAGCCACTCCCTATATATATATTGACTCTTCTTCACATGGTTATTGTTTGAAATAAATTCAGTTGCATTGCAAAACAGTTAGGCACTCAGTGACTCATGCTACTTTTTTAACCTCATCTGGGTGTCAGTGGTTGGGCCAGCATTTATTACCCACTCCTTCATTGTCCTGGAGAGCTGCCTCCTTGAACTGCTGCAGTCCGTGTGGTGGACATAAAAACACAGTGAATCTAAGGAGAGAGTTCCAGGATTTTTATTAAGCAACGTTAAAGGGGTTACAAGTGGTCGTGTGACAGGAGTCTGCATTTTGTATCTCTAGGTGGGTTTGGGAAGAGCTGCTGAAGGAGCCTTGGTGAATACTGCAGTACATCTTTTAGTTGGGTATACTGCTAATTACCAACTTCTCGCCAGAGTAAATGATTGGCCCCTTTGATAATGACTGAAACTCTTTTGAAACTTTGGCCAATTATGTAATCAGTGGAATGTTTTGTAGCAATCTTATCAGGGATCCAAGGCTAAGTTACAACATTGTAGAATTTTAAAATCCAGATGTTCTTGTTTAGTGATTCTGTGCAACGTATCTGCATTTATCTCAATGATTCAAGTATACTTTTTCTGTTGTAGGTAGCACATGAATGCAAGCTCTTGTTAAAAAAAAGTTTTTCACGTGTCCCACTGATGAGCTAAATTGTTCAGTAGTTGTTTGGAGCGTGTCTGTTTTTATAGAGATTTTTTTAATCCATTGCCTGACTCAAAATATGTTGTAATAAATGTAAACAAAATCTGTTTACAACTTGAGAAGTGTTGACCCTATCATATAGGGAAAAAGTGAGGACTGCAGATGCTGGAGATCAGAGCTGAAAATGTGTTGCTGGAAAAGTGCAGCAGGTCAGGCAGCACCCATGGAGCAGGAGAATTGACATTTCGGGCATAAGCCCTTCTTCAGAAATGAGGAAAGTGTGTCCAGCAGGCTAAGATAAAAGGTAAGGAGGAGGGAGTTGGGGGAGGGGTGTTAGAAATGCGATAGGTGGAAGGTGATAGGCCGGAGTGGGGGTGGGGCGGAGAGGTCAGGAAGAACCTTGGTGGAGTGGGAGGGGGAGTTGAAGTGTTGAGCCACAGGGTGGTTGGGTTGGTTGGTCCGGGTGTCCCAGAGGTGTTCTCTGAAACGTTCCGCAAGTAGGCAGCCTGTCTCCCCAATATAGAGGAGGCCACATTGGGTGCAGCGGATGCAGTAAATGATGTGTGTGGAGGTGCAGGTGAATTTGTGGTGGATATGGAATGATCCCTTGGGGCTTTGGAGGGAAGTAAGGGGGGAGGTGTGGGTGCAAGTTTTGCATTTCTTGCGGTTGCAGGGGAAGGTGCCGGGAGTGGAGGTTGGGTTGGTGGGGGATGTGGACCTGACAAGGGAATCACGGGGGGAGTGGTCTTTTCTCCTGCTCCTTGGATGCTGCCTGACCTGCACTTTTCCAGCAACACATTTTTAGTTCTATCATATAGGGTTCCATTATTGTTAACAGACAAACCAGCAGAAATCCCAATCTTCAATTACCTGTCTAAGTGGCAAGAATTTGAGGATACTGAGCTACCTGAGAATTTATACTTTTTAAAACCAGTGATGCAGGTGATCACTGAGCTAATTAAAGATTGGATGTTTCAAAATTAATCCATGGCAAATGCCTGTCACTGGCTAGGCTAACATTTATTTCCAAGATTTAGTGACCATAATATTGTCCCAGTCAGGATGGTGTGTGGTTTGGAGGAGCGCTTGTAGATGGTGTTCCCATGTATCTGCTGCCCTCATCCTTGTAGGTGGCAAAGAGCGGGTTTGGAAGGTGCTGTTGGAAGATCCTTGGTGCAGTGCACTTTGTAGATGGTGTGTTCTGCTGTTGCCATGTACCGATGGTTAATTGAACATCATAAATCTGAGATGGCATGTCCAATGGCAAACTGCTTTGTCCCGGGTGGTGTCGAGCTTCTTGTGCTGATGCTGCACCCATCCAGGCAAATGAGTATTGTAGTATTCCATCACAATCCTGGCTTGTCTTTGACAGACTTTGACACATGTTGGAATAGCTTTCTTTTCATAGGAGAGTCTTTTGGTTTTTTTTTCCCTTGTTGGGATACAGCATCTCTGGAAAGTATCAGTTCCTTTTGAACTGATTGGCACTGCCATTTCAGAGGGCAGTTGACCCCAGCTTTGAGTCTGAAGTCCTATGTAAATCAGTCTCTTAAGACTTTCCCCAAAGGATATCAATGAACCAGATTGGTTTTTTTTATACAATTGATACTTGCTTGCCACTATACTTGTTTTTAATTCTACAGTTTATCTGCCATGGTTGGATTTGAACCCATGCCTTCAGAACTTTGGCCTGGATTAATAATCCAGTGTCGTCATCGTTAAAGTAACAGGTAAAGTCACCATAGTTGTACCAGGGCTGCTCTTTCAAACAACTGGTGGTTTAACCTGAGAGTCACTGTGCTTCTGGCAAGGGTAGAGGTAGAGAGTCAAGCCCTTCATGGTAACATCAGCTGGTGCGGGAATTGGACCCATGCTGTTGGCATCACTGCATAACAAACCAGTTGATCAGCCAACTAACCTAAATGATCCCTTGATAAAACTGTCATCGTCCCAGAGGACAATAAGACTGCTCCCTGATTAGAGAGACATGATTGGTTAGTGAGTTTTGAGAAGATTTGTAGCTCAGGTTGAGGTTCTGGCTGTAGCTTTGCTCACTGAGCTGGAAAGTTTGTTTTCAGACGTTTCATCACCAACATCAGCAAGCAAACCTCCATACAGACATGACTGGTAGTGAGTTTAACCTGAGGGTCACCATGCCTCAGGCAAGTGATCAGGTTGAGAAGGTGTCAACTTCCTAGTGAACTCAGCAAGTGCGGGACCTGAACCCATGCCATTGGCACCACTCTGCATCACAACCCAGTCTTCCAGCCAACTGGTTAACCAACCCAGCTACACTGCCACTAAACTCGGCTCGATTTGGTCTATGTGCCATGTGCAGTAGCAGACCAGTGCTTATTGTTCCATTTTAGATGTACTCATTACAATTGGGTCATTGCCCAATGTTAAGGTGATGTTTTTATATCAGCTGTGAAACTATATAACATTCTGTCTATGAGTTGAAGAACTCATTGATATATTTAAGATAAAGAAATGGAGATGTTTGTATATTTTAGCAGTGCGGGTGTATTTGATTTAAATGCTCACAAATTAATATTTTAGTTTGAGACTTTTTGTGCCCAGTTTTGGTATCCATTTCGAAAGAGGGATATACTCACTTTTGAAGGTGGGGTATTGAATATTCTCTAGATTGAGTAAAATGGGCCGATAATCTCTGGAGTTTAGAAGAATGAGAAGTGAAACAGAAGACTCTGAAGGGGCTTGAGAGGGTCTTCCCACCCACCCACCTCACATGTCTCTGGAGTCTAAAATACAGGGTATGTCTCAGGATAGAAGTCAATTTGTTTAGGACTGAGATGAGAAGAAATTTCTTTGATAGAGGTTGTGAATCTTGTAGATTCTCTACCCCAATGGATGCATACTTAAGGCAAAGATGACTTTTGTAGTCTCTGAATAAGGGAATTGGAACAGGAAAGTGGAGTTGAGGTATAAGATAATGATTAATCATGTTGAATAGCAGAACAGGCCTGAGGGGCTGATTGACCTCCTGTGGATCCGGCATGATTTGAAGTTTGAATGTGCCCCTCTCACCAATTGTCTATACTGTGTCAAAATGAAATCTGCTTCAATAGTTTCTCACCTAAACATCTTTTTACCTTTTATTAATTTGTATTTAATTATTGGAACAAAATGTCCAGATTATTTGTCTTTTAGAAACTGATGAAAACAAATGGCTTTGCCAATGACTTTTTTATTGGTTTGATTCTTTGAGTGTGTTGGAGAGGGGCATTTCTCAAAACAAAATTAGAACCTTAAATTAAATTCAATCAATTAGAACATTATAACAATAACTTATTCGGTTGTTTGTAATGGAGCAAACATTATCCCAGGCTAGTAACTTCCTAATGTCAGCTGTGACTCAGTTTGTGATTTAAGTGGTAAGTGTTTTACAAAGGTGTGGAAATAAGTCCCACTCCAGGCTGTGAACTCTATAAAATCCAAGCTAACTCTTTAGTTCCTTTCTGAGTGTGCTGCACTGTCAGAAATGCTATTCCAGGTGAAACGTTAAACCAAGACACACTCTGCCTGTTGGGTGGATACAGATTACTCCATAGGAGGATGTTGAAGAACAGGATTGTCATTCCTGTTTCTGGATTAGTGTTGCTGGAAGAGCACAGCAGTTCAGGCAGCATCCGAGAGGCAGTAAAATCGATGTTTCGGGCAAAAGCCCTTCATCAGGAATAAAGGCAGAGAGCCTGAAGCATGGAGAGATAAGCGAGAGGACGGTGGGGGGGGG
>NC_057728.1:52112731-52114278 GCF_004010195.1 Chiloscyllium plagiosum
CGGGAGCACGAGGTGGCGCCACTGCAGTCATCAATGTAGCGGAGGAAGAGGTGGTGAGTGGTGCCGGTGTAATTACGGAAGATCAATTGCTCTACGTAGCCAACAAAGAGACAGGCATAGCTGGGGCCCATACGCAGGTAAATTTAAGGTCAGGGTGGAATGTGTTGGTGAAGTTGATGAATTGCTCAACCTCCTCGCGGGAGCACGAGGTGGTGCCAATGCAGTCATCAATGTAGTGGAGGAAGAGGTGGGGAGTGGTGCTGGTGTAATTGCGGAAGATCGACTGTTCTATGTAGCCAACAAAGAGACAGGCATAGCTGGGGCCCATACGGGTTCCCATGGCTACCCCTTTGGTCTGGAGGAAGTGGGAGGATTCGAAGGAGAAATTAAGGGTGAGGACCAGTTCGGCCGAACGAATGAGAGTGTCAGTGGAAGGGTACTGTTGGGGCCGTCGGGAGAGGAAAAAACGGAGGGCTTGGAGGCCCTGGTCATGGTGGATGGAGGTGTAGAGGGATTGGATATCCATGGTGAAGATAAGGCATTGGGGGCCGGCAAAACAGAAGTCTTGGAGGAGGTGGAGGGCATGGGTGGTGTCTCGAACGTATATGGGGAGTTCCTGGACTAGGGGGGATAGGACAGTGTCACTGTAGGTAGAGATGAGTCCATTGGGGCAGGAGCATGCTGAGACAATGGGTCGGCCAGGGTGGTCAGGCTTGTGGATCTTGGGAAGGAGGTAGAACCGGGCAGTGCGGGGTTCCCGGACTGAGGTTGGAAGCTGTGGGTGGGAGATCTCCTGAGGTGATGTCTGGATTAGTGGTGCTGGAAGAGCACAGCAGTTCAGGCATGACCAGGGCCTCCAAGCCCTCCGTTTTTCCCTCTCCCGACATCCCAAACAGTACCCTTCCACCGACACTCTCATTCATTTGGCCGAACTGGTCCTCACCCTTAACAATTTCTCCTTTGAATCCTCCCACTTCCTCCAGACCAAAGGGGTAGCCATGGGCAGACGTATGGGCCCCAGCTATGCCTGTCTCTTTGTTGGCAACGTAGAACAGTCGATCTTCCGTAATTACACCGGCACCACTCCCCACCTCTTCGTCCACTACGTTGATGACTGCATTGGCGCCACCTCGTGCTCCCGTGAGGAGGTTGAGCAATTCATCAACTTCACCGACACATTCCACCCTGACCTTAAATTTACCTGGACCGTCTCTGACACCTCCCTCCCCATCCTGGACCTCTCCATCTCCATTAATGACAACTGACTTGACACTGACATTTTTTACAAACACACCGACTCCCACAACTACCTGGATTACACCTCTTCCCATCTAAAGAAGAAGATGGCCTCCTTTTTTAAAGACCGCAATTCCCCTCCCACGTGGTTAAAGATGCCCTCCGACGCATTTCATCCACATCCCACACCTCCGCCCTCAGACTCCACCCCTCCAACTGTAACAAGGACAGAACGTCCCTGGTGCTCACCTTCCACCCTACCAACCTTCGCATAAACTAAATCATCTGCCGACATTTCCGCCACCTCCAAA
>NC_057728.1:52114672-52160136 GCF_004010195.1 Chiloscyllium plagiosum
CCCCCACTCACCTATTGTACTCTGTGCTACTTTCTCCCCACCCCACCCTCCTCTCACTTATCTCTCCACGCTTCAGGCTCTCTGCCTTTATTCCTGATGAAGGGCTTTTGCCCGAAACGTCGATTTTACTGCTCCTCGGATGCTGCCTGAACTGCTGTGCTCTTCCAGCACCACTAATCCAGAATCTGGTTTCCAGCATCTGTAGTCATTGTTTTTACCTTATCATTCCTGGTGCTGAGTTCTCAAGGTCATTCAAGCAGCCTTTATCTGGTCGTCATCACCTTGCTGTTTGCAGAATCTTGATGTGTGGGTCATTGCCACATTTCCTACATCATATCAGTGTCGTTTTACCTCAGCAGTCAACTCAGTGGCTGCAAAGCATTCAGTGTTTTCTAAAGTTTTGAGGTGTGTGCGTGCGCACGCGTGTTACTCAAGGGTTAAGTTTCACTAATTTGTTTTTAATACTTTCTAAATGGTGGCAAGGTCACCAGCTTGTCTTAAAGATATGTTAATACCGAGTAGTCTGCAATGATACACACTGGCCATTGGCCACCAGTAAATCAGAACTTAAAGAACAACGCTGGGTTCTCAATCAAATGTGACAATGAGAAAAGTCTACTTTCTTTTTAAATAGGGCAACATATCTATTTATCAGCAAAGATTAATGGAGAACTTGTGGTCAGGCCATACACCCCTGTCTCCAGTGACGATGATAAAGGCTACGTGGATTTGGTGGTCAAGGTAAACAAATGGGAATGGAGTTTGGTTTGTCTCTGCCTTGTTCATTTATCACCCACTCTCCCACATGCTCTCTAACACACACCCAGACATCATACGTGCATACTATAAGGTATGGACACTGCAAACTAGAAGAGGAACATAAGAGCAAGAGTAGGCCATTTGGCCTTTTTTGAGCCTGTTCCTGCATTCAGTAATTTCCTGGCTAATCAGCTGCATTTTCCCATCTGATCCCCATATCCTTTTACTCCTATGTCTATCAAAACATCTATCCAACCCAACCTTAAATAAATGTAAAGACCCACCTCCACTGTTTTCTGGAGGAAGAGGATTCCACACCCAAACAGTCGACTAAGAAAAGAAATTTCTCCCCATCTGTCTTAATGCCTTATTAAATTATGTCCCCTCGTTTTAGACACCCCGACAGAAGGATATGACCTTCACTCTATCCAGTCCCTCTGGTCTAACTCGTGCCTTGTATAATTTTACCAAGACTTCGTTATTTTAACGTTCTATTCCCTTTGAAATACAAGTCAACATTCACTTTGCCTTCTTTATTACCTGCTCAACCTGAATGTTAGCTTTGTGATTCACGGACGACAACCCCAAAATCCCTGTACTGCAGCTTTCTGCCGTCTTCCTCCATTTAGATAACACAGGCTCCAACTTGTTCCTGCCAAAGTGTATAATATTACGTTTTTCTACGTTATATTCCATCTGTTAAGTTTTTGCTCACTCGCTTAACCTGTCTAGATGCCTCTGCATGTTCCTGGTGTCATCCTCACACTTGCCTTTCCATCCTTTCTGTATCATCTAGGTTCCAGTACATTTGCTTGCCCAAGTCAATAATGTATATTGTAAATAATTGAAGCTCCAGGACTGATCCCTGTGGCACTCCAATATTTACAGTTTGCCATCCTGTAAATGTCTCACCTTATCCCAACTCATCATCCTCTACCCATAAGCCAATCCTCTACCTTTTCAAATATACTTCATCCCACATCATTGGCTATTATCTTCAGGACCCTCATGTGGCCTCATTGAATGTTTTTTGGAAGTCCAAATATGTCACATCTACTGGTTCAGTTTTATTTATCCTGTTACATGTGAAATTATTCTAGTAAATTAGTCAGGCATTGATTTCCCCTTTACTAAGCTATGCTGACTATGCTTGATCATGTTATGTATGTCTAAATGCTCTGCTATTAGATCCTTTTATTATACACAGTTGGTTAGCAAACTGGCTGATAGTTTCCTGACTTTTGTCTGTGTCCCTTTTTGAGTAAGGGGTTAACATTAATGGTTTTCCAAACTTCCCAGAGTTTCCACAATCTCAGGATTCTTGGAACAATACTACCAGTTCATCCACTTTCTCAATAGCCATTTCCTTTTAATATTCTAGGATGCAACCCACCAGGTCCACAGTACGTATTGGTCCTTAGCCCCAATAGTTTCCCTAGTACTTATTCCCTAGGATAGTTATTGCATTTATTTCCTCCACACCTTTTGCCCCCAGATTATTTTGTATTTTTGGAATGTTATTAGTGTCATTTACCCTAAAGGACTAATCTAAAGTCTTCATTCAATTCTTCATTTCCTCATTCCCCTTTGTTATGAATGATTATTCATTGCCACTTCTGCTCTACAATAGCAACACTGTAAAATACAGTGGAAATATTTTAACTGTTGCCATAATCCAATGCAATTTGAATAGTTCACGAATAAAAAGATGAAGCTGAAGAAAACTCCATCTTTGCTCCATCACTCCCCCATGAGCCCTGAGCCAATCAATGACACCTGTTACCATTCTTCAGGTGCCATCTCTTCTTGGCCGGACCCACCCTGCCAATAGGCTGCCATTACTGACCCACACTCATCCTGCAGCCAGGAGGCCCCAACTCCGGGCCCACTGCAACCAGGAGCTGTCGTCACTGCCGCCATCTCACCAATGCCTGCAGTCCCCCCCCTCCACAATCTGGAATCCTTGGCTCTGCTGAAGCTGTCACCTCGCCAATGGCAGGAGACCCTGCTGTGGGCCCATCACAACCAGGAGTCCCTGGCTCCGCTGCCAGCTAAACCGCTGCCTAGCCAAGAGACCCGCTCCAACTGCTCCCCTCCGCAATGTCACTCCTACGGGTTGTTATTGAATCCTGGGTTCCGGATTGGTTGATATCCAAACAGCTGACAGGACGCCAAAGCAAAACAGCACATCAAGTTGACCACCATGTCTGCTGCCATGTTATGTCCCCAGCCTCATTCTCTAAGGGGCTTGTGTTCACTTTGACTCTCCCTCTTATGCATTTACAGAACATCTTAGAATCTTTTTTATATTACTTATTAGTTTACCCTCTGCTTATTTTCTCACTTTTTTCTTTCATAAATGTTTTTTTTAAACTTTCACAATCCTCTATTATACCACTAACCTTTTCCACATTGCATGTGTTTTCTTTCTTTCAATTTGATATAATCCTTAACCAACCGTGGATAGCCAAAGAAATTTATCTTCTTCCTGAAATCCTCCTTCACTGGGATAGATCTCTGTTATGAATCATGAATTATTTCCTTAAATGTCTGCCATTGTTTCTCAACTACGTTTTCTGCTAAATTCCCTTATCCAGTCCATTTTAACCATCTCTGCTCTGATTTCCTCAGTAATTACCCTTATTTAAGTTTAGCACAGTAGTTTCCAGTCCAGGTTTCTCACCCTTGCGTTGAATGCTACATATAACCATGTTATAGTTGCTGTTTCCTAGGGAATCTTTTACTCAAAGACCTGCCTCATTACACACACACATCTGAAGTAGCCTGATCCCTGGTTCTTGGAAACTGTCAGGAATACACGCTCTGAATTCTGTATTGCCTCTACATTTAGTTTAAATCCCTCTCTTCTACTCTAGTTACTCCATTTACCTGGACACTGGCCCCAAAATGGTTCAAGCAAACCCAGTCCCACAAGAACTGCTCCCTCCCAGCCTTGTGCCAGTGCCCTGTGGACTGAAACCCATTCCTCCTACACCAATGAAAACAAAAATGCTGGAGGTCGCAGTGGGTCAGGCAGCATCCAAGGAGAGAGAGCAAGCTGATGAAGAGTTGCCTAGACTCAAAATGTTAGACTCTCTCTCCTTGGATGCTGCCTGACCTGCTGGGATCTTCAGCATTTCTTTTTGTTTTCAGATCAGATTCCAGCATTTGCAGTAATTTGCTCCTTCTCACCCTCAATCTTTTGAGGCACACATTAACTCCTTGACTGTATTTACCTAATGACAAGACACCTGTGACTCAGGTGGTAATCCTGAGATTATCGTCTTGGTTGTACTGCTATCTAATTTTGGCTCCTAACTGTTTAGAGTATTTGAGGATAGCATCTTTGCTGTTCTACAAATGTTGGTTCCAATTTGGAGGATGACAACGGAATCACTTCACTCCCACTCCAAGTTCTTTAATCTTGGTTCTGGGTAGGCAATACAGCCTTTGGGACTTGCACACTTGTGGCTGCAGAGAATGGTATCTACCATCTTAATTACAATCCCCCTACCATTCTAATCTATTTCCTCTCTGCACCCTGTATGGGCATGGCCCCCTGTACCATGTTGCAGTGGTCAGATTGTTTAGCCTCCTGGCAGTCTCCGTTCTCATCCGCAGCATGCAAAAACTCCACATCTGTCCCACAGTTACAGGGACTAAGACTACAGGTCCCCATATCTGCCTGACCTACAGCCACACCTTCCTGTCCCTGATCACAGATCACATTTGTATTACATTCTGTGAGGGGTGTGCCCATCTCCTGGAGCAAATTGTCCAGGTAATGTCCCCTTCCCTGATTCTAGCTCCTCAACTCAGATCCTCCACCTACAAACACTTAGTCCACAGCAGCACCCACTTACTACAGCAGCAATACATCATCCATCCTGCCATCTCTATCCTATTTCATTTAATCTATGAATTGATTAATCTATACTGTTAAAGCACTTGAATCCTCACACTTAATGTACCTGAGTCACATTGTGGTTTACTACATCACTTTGCCAATAGTCTCCTCTCTGACCCCTTGATCCAAGCTTTTTATCCTGCCCTGCTCCCTTCCCAATCAAAACATACTATTTTGAGCCTTAATAAAATAAATGTTGAGCATTTACCAGATACTTCCTAATTAAATAACAACATCTTTTCCCATAGCAGAGCAAAAATCAAGTGCTTAGAGCTGAAAAACACCTCTTTCTCTTTCTCCCCAGAACAGCCTGAATCACTTAACTCTGGCACACTCATACATTTGCTCTATGTCAGCTATTTATATATGCTCTTGACATATCTGAGTCTATCTGAGTCATGTAATGGGGATCCACCTTCTGCTGCTGCTTAAGCTACTTTTACACTGGAAACTTTGGAAAAGTCCCTGTGTAATGTTGGTGACTACAGAAATTCAACAGTAGCTTTCAGTTTAATACCAACTGCAAACTAAATTGGATACTAATTGTAAACTAAATTTATATGAAGTAACCATTTACACTTTCTTAACCAGCAATGCAGACACACAGTTCCAGCCCTGCAATGCATGAGCTCAGTTTTTGCTTGGCTCCTCTGTCAAATCTCTCCTAATGTATTTTCTGTGATCTCACCGCCTTAAAATCAGAGAGGGGTTGAATCAGTGCAGATGGAGGCCATTTGGCCCACGGTGCTTGTACTTTGATTTTAAGACCTTTCCAGTGAGTCTCACTAACTCCTGCTCTTTCCCCTTGGCCATACAAATGTTTGTTTGAGCTCTGTGGTTCTTGGTAGAGTTTGTGTCAGTTCCGGTGCTAAATTGGGTTGGATTTGAACTGAGCTGTGATTTAACCAGCATGAGCCCAGTATTGCTGCTGAAATCTGCATGTTATGAAAGCAGCAGTTTCACGTTAAAGGCAAGCATGTGGAGGATGAGTTAACAATTGATTTTTCTACTTCTAACATTGTCACTAGGAATTGCTCTCAACAGTTCTGTTTTCCGGTCTCAGATTTATTTTAAAGGTGTTCACCCCAAGTTCCCTGAAGGGGGTAAGATGTCCCAGTACCTGGAGAGTTTGAGAATGCAAGATGTGATCGATTTCAGAGGGCCCAGTGGCTTGCTTGTCTACAAGGGGAAAGGTAAACGAGAGGCTCCATTTTGTTCTCCTAGTTTCTCCGTCTTTGTCGCTTGGGTTCCGATAATGCTACCTTCCTCGAGGGGCCTCAGAAATATCCACCGTTCTCTTCAACTGAGCTCACCCTGCCACCGTAGTTGACAGGGTCCTCAGCCATGTCTGCCCCCTTCCTGTACTACTTCACAATGATAAGATCCTCCTTGTCCTCACCTACCATCCCCAGCATCCACATCTAAAGGATCATTAGCCACCGTTTCTGCCATTTCCAGCAGGATGCCACCACCAGACACACATTCCCCTTCCCTCCCTTGACAGTATTCCACAGGAACTGTTCCTTCTGGGACAGCCTGGTTCACTCTTTTCCCCCATTCCTACACGTTCACAGCACCTTCTTCTACAATTGCAGAAGGTGCAACACCTGCCCGTTTAAGTCCTCCCTTCTCACTACACAAGGTTCCAGACACACCTTCCAGTGATTTACCTGCACTTCGCTCAATCTAGTCTACTGTACTGGCTGCTTACAACGCGGTCTCCCCCACGCTGAGACAAGGGCTCCCATTTTGCGGGACATCTACGTTCTGTCCGTGTGAAAGATCCCAAGCTTCTGGTTGCCTGCTGCTTCAACACACCACCCTGTTCCCTGGCCAACATCTCAGTCCTGCGCTTCCTGCAGTGCTCCAGCGAGGCTCAAAGTCCAAAGATGTGCAGGTTAGGTGAATTGGCCACGCTAAATAGCCCGTAGTGTTAGGTGGATTAGTCAGGGGTAAATGAAGGGGAATGAATCTGGGTGGATTGCTCTTCAGAGGGTCGGTGTAGACTTGTTGGGCCGAGGGGCCTGTTTCCACACCGTAGGGAATCTAATCTAATAACTTCAGGGCATGTGTATCTTCTACCTTTACCCACTCCCACACTCCAGGCCCTACCATCATTGTCATCCACGAATGGATGCCATTAGCAGCCTAACTCTCTCCCTCTGTACTCTATCCATTGTTTACTCCTTTACTCCCCATCCCCAGTCTTCAGCACTTTCTTCACACCCATCAGTTCTGAAGAAGAGTCCCTGGACTTGAAACAGTAACTCTGCTTTTTCTCCACAGGTGCTGCTGGACCTGATGAGATTCTCCTCTGCTTTGTTGTATAATGAAAGTAAACATCTGGCCCAGCTAACGAGCAGAAAAATCCGTGAGATAAAGTGGTAACACTATTACTTTGCTTTAACTGACTGTGTGTTACCTTTTCTTTTAAAGGTCAGTTTGCCATTCGTCCTGATAAAAAATCTGAGGCCAAGGTTCAAGTGGTTAAACAAGTGGGAATGATTGCTGGCGGAACTGGTGAGCTTTTAATTGTATATTCATTGTGTTCACGTGGTGGGGAGAATCCAGAGGTAAAAATGTGTGTATGAATAGACTGAGGTTATGGTTGTTGGGTCAAATGGTACTCTCTTGTGTGGGATCACTGCTGGGGTAAACCCTTCAACCGCTGCTATGTACTCTAATCCATTTATATTCTATTTCAAATCTTTATCCAGTTCATTTCTGAATGTGCTAGTTTCTGCCTCATTCCCTAGCTTCCAAGTTCTAACTGCCCATACAAATATTTGTTCCAACTCCTATTATCCATCCTTACAGTTAATCAGATTTCAGAATTGTGAGCGAACTAGATTGTTTTCTGTATTGTAAGAAAGCCAGGGACCTCAGAACTTAGGGATTCTACCACTCCATGATTCTATCGCGTGGAAGGAGGAGATCTCTGGAGTCCATACTGATTGTATGAACAGCATCCCATCCAGACCCACTATCCAATCCCTGTAATCTAATATTTCCCTTGGCTAATCCACTTAGCCTGGACACTATGGGGAAATTTAGCATGGCCAATCTAGCTACCCTGCCCATCTTTGGAATGTAGCAGGGGGTAAACCGGAGCATCGCGAGGAAACCCACGCAGACAGGGGAAGAATGTGCAAACTCCACACAGACAGTCGCTGAGGATGGAATCGAACTCAGGTCCTTGGCACTGTGAGGCAGCAGTGCTAGCCACCCAACCTGTCTTATTCAACCTTCTATTGTGCCACTTGTGGCTGTCTTCCCTCCAAGTCAGATGACTCCAGAGCTCTAAACCAAGTCAGCATATGCTGTGCGGTAACGGAGGAATGCTGCACTGTTGCTGGAGCTACCTTCTAGACGAAACAAATCGAGGCTCCCTTCCCCATGTGGGCATGAAAATACCCACTGGCTCAATGTTGAAGAACAGCAGAAGAATTTGTTCCCTGAACTGCACTTGGTGCAAAAACGCTGAGTTGCTGTGTGTGTATGTTTTCTCATACTCCAATGGCAACTATGCCCCAAAAATACGTGAAGGACTTGGGGACATGTTGAGGATTTGGAAAAGGCTATAGAAAGGCAGCTGTTTCTGTGGGTCTGCATTTTAAGGCTGATGAGTGTGATTTTTCTTTAACCTTTTTCAGGTATCACTCCCATGCTGCAACTGATCAGGGCGATTGTGAAGGATCCAGAAGATCAGACGATCTGTCACCTGTTGTTTGCCAACCAGGTATGTCTGTTTTTCTTTGCTGGTCAGATGAGATGTTGGACGGTTTGATAATCGATGAGGATTTCTGCTGGTTTGCAAGGGTTCTCTGAATTTCCACAAAACAGTTTTCCTCCAACACTTACTCCTCTGTCAACATTGACTCAAATAGATGATCATCCTTTTGGATGTTTGAGGAAGCTTATTGTTTGAAAGTCGATTGCCACATTTCCTGGATTACAGCTTTAGCACTTGGGAGTACGTTGTTCGTGTAAAATATTTTGGAGATATGTTGAGGTAATGAAAGGCACTATATAAATGCAACTAATTATTTTCAAGTGCTTCGTGACTTCCCTGCTCTTTTAGTCTCTTGGTCACATGTTGTAGGTTTTGTGTTTGGTGTAAAATTTTCAAAGCTGATTAACGTGGAACAGAAACAAAACTCCCCCCTTCGAGAGGATCACAATGTAATATTCCCTGGTTTGGTGTTGGAATTTTGTCCTGAACTTACCAAGTGAATTACTTATGTTGGCAAAAGTGAGGACTGCAGATGCTGGAAACCAGAGTTTAGATTAGCACTGAAAAGCACAGCAGGTCAGGCAGCATCCGAGGAGCAGGAAAATCAATGTTTTGGGCAAAAGCCCTTCATCAGGAATGTGAATTACGTTGTCCTATTCCCGTCAGTGTTCTTCTTGGGGGGGATTGACTTTGTCATTTTTGTTTCTTTCAGACTGAGAAAGACATTCTGTTGCAGTCAGAGTTGGAGGAAATCGAAGCTGAGTACCCTCACCGTGTTATAATATGGTACACCTTGGACAGAGCTCCTGAAGGTTAGAATTAGCATTAACAAAGGTCATGCCCCTTCCACTCACTGAGCTGCATTGGGTCCCAGTCCATCAACAGCAGGTTTTTAAAATCTTTATTAGCTGTAAAGCACTTTTATTTTTTTTAAAAAGAAAGTTAGTTTGCTCTTTGTTTTGAACGTTGAGCTGTTGTATAAAACGGAGGAGATTTAATCAAACACAAATTGATGAAATGCACTCTGCAGAGCAATGGAGCATTGTGAAAACTAACAGGAAGTGCAGCTTGTTTGATCTGATTTTTCTCTTCCTGCCTATTTGCTAGCCAATTGGAAGCTCTTGTTGATGACAAAATCGGCCAATAACTTAACAAAATGATTTAGCTCTCTTAGGAATTCACCTCCCTGAGAGACCCCATGCAAATTTGCCTACAGTGCAGTATGTTGAACCATGATATAATGAACTTTCACTGCAATGAATTTTCCGTTTTGTCTCCTAGAGAGTTTAAATGCCCAACCTGTGTTTGGCTGGGGGCAGGCATAATGAGGAAGAGTTTATCTTCCTCTTCTCTCACTTTTTCTTTATTTCTCTTTTTTTTTTAGGCTGGAAATACAGTGAGGGATTTGTGAATGAGCAGATGATTAAGGAACACCTTCCCCCAGCTGCTGACGATGTGCTTATTCTGCTGTGTGGCCCTCCACCAATGATACAATTTGCTTGCAACCCAAACCTTGACAAGCTGGGTTATAGTCAGAGTTCTCGGTTTGTGTACTGAGAGTGAGAAAGTCTGGCTTATCCAATACAAACATACAGAAGTGAAAGGAAAGATTAACAGTCAGGATTCCTTTTCATCTAGGGCCCCACTTTATGCAAGATACCTAATTGATCTTAAATTGAGTTGTATCGTGCCAACATTATGCTCTATATTACAGCTGTAAAACTGTGCTTTTGAATAATGAGGCAGCCACATGGTAAAATGTCCTTGGACCTGCTCCTACCCCTTTACTGTAACTTAATGGAACAGATTTGGACACAGTTCTGGCATAGGTGCACTGAATAGGAGCATTTCTGAACAAATCTGGTGCCTTGCTTTTGCTCTGAGCTTGAGGTGTTTTGACTTTTGCATAACATTTATACTTGCAATGCCACAGCAATGAAGCAGAAGTTAGTGACATGGGTGACATTTAAAGGGGGTAGAGTTCTGGATTTGTATAGAAGGCCCACACACTTTTTTGTTTCCCAGAAAGCAATGTTGGGGTTGACAAATCTAAATGAGTGGTGTATATAAAGAGAGTGACACCAGCTACCACATGACATAGGAAGGCACAACACTTTAAATTCCAAAAGTAATGGTCAATTCAGGTGAACACAATGCAGAGGAGAAGGGAACGTTGAATAGTTTTAATCTCCATATCAGTCATTAAGTTATTTCTGTTTTGTGTAAACAACCTGGGAGAAATTTTAAATAAACCCCACTTAATCTTCAGCTATTTGGCAGCTTTGAGTACTTGCTGTAGTTTTTTTTAAGATATGAAAGTGTAAGGAGAACGTGGGCTCTGTTCCCTGGTCAGTACTGTGCAATTTTGCAACATGTTAAATTGCTTAGGAAGTGAAACCTTTTTTAAAAGAAAAAAGATTTTTCTGTCCTGAGGTTATCAATTGTAAAATATGAATGGACAAGGCAATATCTGTGCTGGTCCAACCTTCTGAAGTTTGAGAACTGTTACAAGCAAGGGTATGCTTTTGTTGGTGCTGAAAATGTGTTGCTGGAAAAGCACAGCAGGTCAGGCAGCATCCAGGGAACAGGAGAATCGACGTTTCGGGCATAAGCCCTTTGTTGGTGAACATTTCAGTCAATAACTTGTTCAACCGCCTCAAGTGAATCAAATTTAGGTTTGCTGAGTGCTGCTTAATTCTAGGAAGCACCTGCACTGTGCCTCCATGTTGTCACTTCACCTCAGTCAGAGTGACTGATAATGGTTGATATATTTACCATAGAGTTATTTAGACAATTTTTGATGGTACAGATGAAGTAGAAAAGAGAAACTTACTCTGTGGAGTCACCTTCTGGACACAGCCTGCAACTGCACCGCAATAGTTGAACAAAATTCAATGGGCAATGTTGACACAGCAGCTCTGCATGAAGTTTTGCAGAAAGAAGTTAGCAAACTATCTTGACAAGAAAAAGTTTGAGGATAGGGAGCAGATACCACACGTAAGGCTTGCTGAATGAAGGAAGGATCACTGGACCCAAAACGTTAACTTTGTTTTCTCTCCTTAAGGGTTGAGAAGAGGTTGGAAAAACTCAGTGTTCACCGGAAGGGAGGAGGCCGGGGTGTGGGGGATAACTTGATAGAAGTCTACAAAAGTACGAGAGGCATGGATAAGGTGGATTATCAGCGGCTTTTTCCCAGGGTGGAAAGGTCAACTACAAGAGGGCACAGGTTCAATTGAGAGAGGGAAGGTTTAGGGGAAAATGTTTCAGAGGTGGGTGTTTGGAATGCACTGCTAGCAGAGCTAATGGAAGTAGTCACATTACCAACATTTAAGTATCTTGATAGACATGTGAACGGGAAGCAAACAAAGGTGTAGAAACCACTTATGGACCGTAAGCAGTGCATCTAAATAAGGACTAGGGACTAGTATAGACTTGATGGGCCAAAGGACTTGTTCTTGTGATGTATTGTATTAGATTAGATTCCCTACAATGTGGAAACAGGCCCTTCGGCCCAACAAGTCAACACTGACCCTCTGAAGAGTAACCCACCCAGACCCATTTCCCTCTGACTAACCCACCTAATACTATGGGTAATTTAGCATGGCCAGTTCACCTGACCGGCACATCTTTGGATTGTGGGAGGAAACCGAAGCACCCAGAGGAAACCCACGCAGACACTGGGAGAATGTGCAAACTCCACACAGTCACCCAAGGAATGATCTGCCAGACTTAGTCATACAACATGAAAACAGACCCTTCGGCCCAACCGGTCCATACTGACCATAATTCCAAACTAAACCAATCCCCCCATGCTGCACTTGGCCTATATTCCTCCAAACTATTCTTATTCACGTACTTGTCCAAAAGTCTCTGAAACCTTGTAACTGTACCCAAATTCACCACTTCCTCTGAAAGTTCACTCCACATGAACCACTTTGCATCTTTAAAAATAAGCCTCCCATGTCTTTTGAATCTTTCTCCTCCTCCCACCTTAAAATATGCCTTCCAGTCTTGAAATCCCTCACCTTAGGGAAAAGACACCTGCCGTTCACCTTATCTATACCCTTCATGATTTTATAAATCTTTGTAAGGTCACTTAGTGAGTTTGAGTTTGCCCAGCAGTTTGTTTTGGAAGGATTTTGTAGAATCGGTCCTATTCATCATTTGGGCTTTCCTGATTGAATTGTTGTGCTGCAATAAACTAGCTGATTGGACAAATGTCTCCCTTAACTACAGGAAACTAAGGTCCACCTTTGATTAAAGACTGTACAAAATTTAAAGGTCCTGAAAAGACTCTTATTTTTTTATTTCAATGTAATTTAAACATGGTTCGTAAAAATGCTGTTTCAGCTAATACTTGTCACAATAGGCTCGACCCTTTTTGCCATGAAGTGTCGGAGGCTGAGGGGTTATAGAGGTTTATAAAATCATGAGGGACATGGATAGCGTGAATAGCTAAGGTCTTGTTCTCAGGGTAAGGAAGTCCAAAACTAAAGGGTACAGATTTGAAGTGAAATGGGAAAGATTTAAAACTGAAGTACAGGGCAACTTTATCACACACAGGGTGATATGTATGTGTGGGACAAGCTGCCAGAGGAAGTGATGGAGGCTGGTACAATCGCGACATTTAAAAGGCATCTAGATGGGTATATGAATAAGAAGGGTTGAGAGGGATATGGGCCAAGTGCTGGCAGGTGGGACCAGATTAATATAGGATATCTGATCAGTGCGCATGAGTTGGACTGAAGTGTCGATTTTACACACTGTCTTATTCTGACTCTAATAACATTTTCCTGTATACTAGTTGATTTTATTTCAGTTAAGCTCTTCTTAGTTGAAAAAGCCTTTCCTGCAAGGGATCAGAACACCAAGAAACCACTGGATATTTTAATCTCAAATGATACTCCTTAGGCATTACCGAGTTATGTGCTGGTTTCACTTGAGACATTAAACTAAGGTCCTGCGTACCTTCTTGGGTGAATGTGGAAGAGGATTAGTGTTCTTTGAAAGTTCTCTGCATGAGGTAATAGTTTTGAAAGGGTTCATGTTGAAGACAGTATTGAGCTCCAGCAAATTCCATGAGGTCATACAATCTTGGATGGCATAAAGAGGAATGGAGCTGAAAATCATGTTTGAAGATGCTGATGTGTCGTCACTATCCCATCAGACTCAATATTACCTGTTACTCTCTCCACAGATGTTGAGTTTCTCACTATTTCTGATTTCTGCAATAATTTGCTTTTAGTTTTGTTATAAGTACTGATTGACTAGTTAGTCTTTAATTGTCTATGTAACTTGCACCTGTTGCTATCATGTCATAAACTACACCGTGTTACTAAGACAAGTGCCTCTTCTTAAGACTCACTCATGTTTCAATCTATAACATTGTTAGCCGACAGACTTTTAAATGCAATATAGAAAGGTGAATTTGAGCACTCCAGGGTTGGAGTGCATCATCATTTGGAGTAATGTAATTTTGATTTATGTTTTTGTCTACCTGTTTATAAGTTTCCGTTAATTAGGTTATATTTTTATTATAGTGCACCCATCAAGGGCTATCAAAATAATTTTGCTTTCAAAAGAGTAGAAATGTGGATTGGGGATATTGTGACACAAGGCAGAAGTGAGGACTGCAGATGCTGGAAATCAGTCTAGATTAGAGTGGTGCTAAAAAAGCACAGCAGGTCAGGCAGCATCCGAGGAGCAGGAAAAAACAAAAAAAAAACGATGTTTCGGGCAAAAGCCGTTCATCAGGAATGAACTTCATTCCTGATGAAGGGGTTTTGCCCGAAACGTCATTTTTCTTTTTTTGTTTTTTCCTGCTCCTCGGATGCTGCCTGACCTGCTGTGTTTTTCCAGCACCACTCTAATCTAGATATTGTGATACAGTATAGTGTCCCTATCTCTGGGGCCAGGAGGTCAATGTTCAAGTCCCACCTTTCCTAGACACGTTGTAACATGTCTGAATGGGTGGAATAAAATTCCCTAGAAAGCTGGATTGAGTCCCCCATCAAGAGTTGTCTAAACGTTTATTGTTACTTTAAGAGTAGGAAGATGGATTGCATCATCAACTCTGGGAATAATACTTCAGTGTTAGTTTGATAAATTTCTGTAAATGTTTTGATTTTTGTCAGTGCTCCACTAGGGACTGTTTGGAATGTAATTGGTTTATATTAAGATTACAAAAAGGAATAGGTGATAGCTTGCAGCCCAAACCATTAGCTGATAGTGATTAGTTCCTCAATGTATACAACATTGTGGGCGGCACGGTGGCCCAGTGGTTAGCACTGCTGCCTCACAGCGCCTGAGACCTGGGTTCAATTCCTGCCTCAGGCGACTGACTGTGTGGAGTTTGCACGTTCTCCCTGTGTCTGCGTGGGTTTCCTCCGGGTGCTCCGGTTTCCTCCCACAGTCACAAAGATGTGCAGGGTCAGGTGAATTGGCCATACTAAATTGCCCGTAGTGTTAGGTAAGGGGTAAATGTAGGGGTATGGGTGGGTTTTGCTTCGGCGGGTCGGTGTGGACTTGTTGGGCCGAAGGGCCTGTTTCCACACTGTAATGTAATCTAATCTAATCAATCGTAATCTAAACATTCTGGTAGCTCTTTATCCCTCACTCAATATAAATTATCTGATCATTATTTCATGATGTTTGGGCAAACTTGCTGAATACAAATTAATTTGTGAGAGTTTCCTACAACAGTATCAACACAAAGTACTTCACTAGTTGTAAGGCATTTTTATAACATTTGGAAAGTCAATATATTAAGCTTAGCTCGTATTCTTCTAGACTTTGTAACCTTTAACTTGCAGCAAAACATATACTTTGTGTGTTACATTTTTACAGGAGATGAGGGAGTCATGGCCTAACATTATATTGTACATACCTTAATGGAATGAAATAAAATTAATCAATGGCAAATTTATTGGTAATTGTTGTTCTTTCTGCTGCTAAATGCAGAACAGGAGAGCTAGGTAGCACAGGGTATGGATAAAAGTGGGCAACCAAAGGATGTTTCCTCTTGCGTGAGAGACTAAAACTAAAGGACACAGTTAAGGAAAAAGAATTCTCCTTTTCAAGACCCAGATAAGGTGAAAATTCTCTGTAGGTGGCCATTCGAGTGTGGAATTTCTTCGACAGAAAGTAGTGGAAGCTCTATCTTTAAATGTACTTGGAAAGTGGAGCTGAGCTCAGTCATGATCCTGTTGCGTTCTGGGCCAGACTCAATGGGCTAAAAGACTTATTCATGCTCCCAAGTAGGTTGGGAGGGGGCTGTGATGCAGTGCAATGGGCTGAGTAGGCATTGCTGATTGGGGGTGGGGATGGGGAGGGGAGTGCAGGTCAAATGCACACATGCTGCTGCTGACATCACTGTTTCCATTGCTGGGTCTACTAATGTCAGAGCCCTATCTGTGCAGGCATGGGGGTCAGAGGTTTACAACATGGATATGGGCCCTATGGCCCAACATATCCACGATGCCCAGTTTGCACAATTTATCTGGCCCCATTTGCCTACATTTGGTCCATATCCCTCCATACTTGTCCCATCCATGTACCTGTTAAAATGTTTTTTAAATGACAAAATTGTATTCTCCTCCACCACCACCTCTGGCAGCCTGTTCCAGACATTCACCACCCTCTGTGTGAAAAAGCTGCCTCTATGAATCCTTTGAGACATCTCCACTCTCACCTTAAAATTATGCCCTCTAGTTTTAGACTCCCCTACCATGTGGAAAAGCTGTTGCCTATCTACGCCTCTCATGGATAATCACTAACAACAAAGGATTAGATTAGATTTCCCTACAGTATGGAAACAGGCCCTTCAGCCCAACAAGTCCACACCGACCCTCCAAAGAGTAACCCACCCAAACCCATTTCCCTCTGCCTAATGCACCTAACCCTATTGGCAATTTAGCATGACCAATTCGCCTAACCTGCATATCTTTGGATTGTGGGAGGAAACCCACACGAACAGAGGGAGGATTTGCAAACTCCACACAGACAGTCGCACAAGGCTGGAACTGAACCCGGGTCTCTGGTGCTGTGAGGCAGCAGTACGAGCCACCATGCGGTATTCTTTCATCAGTGAAGCAGTATGAATATTTTCTCTACTCTTAGTTTGTCTTCGAACTGGCTTGCAAATGGGTTTCGTTCTGCAATGGGTTTCGTTCTGCAATCGGTTTGCAAGTCAGAACACCATGCAGAACACTGGTAAGCAGCCATTTGTAAGTACAGGAACTGTCCACATATCAGGTCTTTAAAGTTTTACTCCTGTATGGGATCACGCTTGTAAGTATGAGTGTGCGTACATCGGGTGTTCATAACTGGGAGACCCCCTGTATTTATAGTCTGTGCAGTTAGTTTTGAAATGAACTGCAATGGTCCAAGAACATTCCTGACCAGCATCACCTCTGGAACTACTTACATGTCTCCGAGTGCCACAAGACACTAGATCGTGAGATTTAAGGAGAATCGGATTAAGTTGCACCACTGAAAATAACTCATTATTTCATGTAGCACTTGCTTAATCCTGAAGATGTTGTGACCTACTGAGAGAGTGCACTAGATATGAAACACCACTATTCCCAGAGTCTTTATTATTGAAACATCTACCAAAAATCTCAATTTGCTTCTGACAGCAGGATGAAAACAAATCACACCCAGGATTCTTCTACGACAATCTGAAAAAAAAACTATATTCATTGTATCACTTGAATAAAAATGAATTTCTAAATTATGCAACTTAAGCTTTATCCCTATGTAAAGCTCTCTGAACGTACAGGCACACAAAGGATAAAAGCAATGATAACACAAAATGTATGGAGGAGGAAAAAAAGGTCAGAGAAACAGTTTTGTATTGCCAGTCCAAAATCTCGGGCATAAGCCCTTCCTGAAGAAGGGCTTATGCTCGAAATGTTCCTTGGATGCTGCCTGACCTTCTGTGCTTTTCCAGCAACACATTTTCAGTCCAAAATCTCTCAATTGGTTCCACAATCCTCCTCCATTGAATTTCTTCAACGATGCTTCTGTCTTATCTGTAGAACCACAGTGAGTTTGTAATTCACTGGTTGCTTAGTTGGACTCAGATATTTCTGATTGGCTTTGAGTATTAGAAATAGTTCTTTCAGCATCTTTGAATATTTTATGCTCTGGAGTTCAGCATGCTAGGAAAATGCAGTACATTCTCTCTGTCCTGCTAGCCCATCCCTAGAATAATCAAAACCTCACCATCAGCAGATTTATCACCACCTCCACTATGGACCTGGTGAAGAATGAGCTGCCCTTATCTGCCAGTCACCATTCTTTGTAAGGCACCTTGCCCTTCGCATACTCCTCCATACTGTCGGACATAGAGGACTCCATTGAGGGCTACAGATTGCTTCCAGATTGTAAATGCTGTATGATTACTAATACCTTGTCATGCATAGCACAGTGAGTCACAGACTTAGCCTGGTATTCAGGGGCAGGGGTAGCCCCATGGATCTCCAACCTGAACACACTCCCACACACCTCACTGAATTGCAATTGTATCTCCCAACTTTACCCACTGCACCCCAACCCTATGGCTTAACCATGTCAACCATCATTCTGGAGTAAGGCTCTCCAATGCATTCTTATCTCAACCCCACTTATATCACTATTGTTCCCTCTGCCTCCCATTCCCAGTATGAGCTTCCCAAACTCCCCTACATCTGATAAGCCCCTTTGACTTACACTGTGCTGATTCTCAGTACAGTGGTGTAACTCCTGACTGACCTGGCTAGATAAGTCTGACTGATGAGTGACCAGACCCCTGACTAATCTTTTTATAGCTTCTTGACCGACCTGTCATGACTCCCCAAACTGAGTGCACAGGAACCTGCAAAATTGACTGTGACCGACTCCCTGAACTGTAATGATATAGGCCTCCTGTTGCCAAGTGGCTGATGACTGTGTCTCAGCCCCTGGACTGATATCAGACACTCCCCTTGACCTACTGTGCCAGGGTCCCTGACTAAAGGCTATCTTCCTTGGCCTGACTGAGGACTGCTCCCCATTTGGTTGATGAACATGTAGTGTGTGATATAGCACTCTGCACATAGTAACATATCCACCCCCTTGATTGATGACCACCGACAACCAATGACTTAGAGGCAAAAAAAACTGCAGATGCTGGAATCCAAAGTAGACAAGTAGGAAGCTGGAAGAACACAGAAAGGGTGCCTGAAGAAGGAAACATTGACTTCTCCATCTCCCACTGCAGCCTGGCTTGCTGTGTTCTTCCAGCCTCCTGCTTGACAACCAATGACTAGCTGCTGATATTCATAGAATCATAGAATCCTTACAGTGTGGAAACAGGCCCTTTGGCCCGACAAGGAGAAAATGACCATACATGCTGAAGATCAGTGTTGAGAGTGTAATGCTGGAAAAGCACAGCAGGCCAGGCAGCCTCCAAGGAGCGGGAGAATTGATATTTTGGGCAAGAGCCCTTCATCAGGAATGGCTTATGAAGGGTTTATGCCCGTAACATTGATTTTTCTGCTCCTCGGATGCTGCCTGGCCTGTTGTGCTTTTCCAGCACCACACTCTTGCTCCTTTGGCTCAACAAGTCCACACTGACTCTCTGAAGAGTATCCCACCCAAATCCATTCCCCTAACCAATTAGAATCAAAGAGTCATAGAGATGTACAGCAAGGAAACATACCCTTCAGTCCAACTCATTCATGCTGATCAGATATCCCAACCCAATCTAGTTCCATTTTACAGCACTTGGCCCATATCCCTCCAAACCCTTCCAATTCATATACCCATCCAAATGCCTTTAAAATGTTGCAATTGTACCACCAATTCCTCTGGCAGCTCATTCCATACACGCACCACCCTATGTGTGAAAGCGTTGCCCCTCAGGTCCCTTTTATATCTTTCCCCTCTCAACCTAAACTTATGCCCTCTAGTTATGGACTCCCTCACCCTAGGGAAAAGACTTTGTCTATTTATACTATCCATGCCCTCATGATTTTATAAACCTCTATAAGGTCACCCCTCTGACGTTCCAGGGAAAAGAGTCCCAGCCTATTCAGCCTCTCCCTATAGCTCAAATCCTCCAACTCCGACAACATCCTTGTAAATCTTTTCTGAAGTCTTTCAAGTTTCATAACATCCTTCTGATAGGAAGGACACCAGAACTGCACGCAATATTCCAACAGTGGAAATTAAATCAACTCAACTCAAATGTTTGCAAGAGCAAAGAAAAAGTTTATTTCAGACCTTTGCAAAGGGACCCAATACATTGGCAAGACGCCTCATGTAGGGGGCGCTTGATAGCTTTCACATATTCCCTTTATACTATAATTCGCTTCTTCTTATCAACACCTGCAAGGTTAGGGGCCTGGAACATTTGAGTTCCTTTCCATATATGGAGTTGTTTTTCTCATTCCTTGGATGTTGATATGGTAGTTTAACTGGCCTTGTAAGTCTGCTGTTAGGTCGGTTTGCCTTTACATTTTCCTGTTTATTTGCCCTTATTTCTTTGTTTCCCTCTGCCTTTATAGATTTCACAATACATATTAATTTTCTGTTACAGTGGGCTAACCAACATCTTGTACAGCCGCAACATGACCACCCAGCTCCTATACTCAATGATCTGACCAATAAAGGAAAGCATACCAAACTCCTTCCTCACTATCCTATCTACCTACGATTTTCAAGGAGCTATGAACCTGCACTCCAAGGTCTATTCGTTCAGCAACTAGGACCTTACCATTAAGTGTATAAGTCCTGCTAAGATTTGCTTTCCCAAAATGCAACACTTCGCATTTATATAAATTAAACTCAATCTGCCACGCCTCAGCCCATTGTCCATCTAAGGCAACCTTCTTCACTGTCCACTACACCTCCAATTTTGGTGTCATCTGCAAATACACCAACTATACTTCCTATGTTCAAATCCATATCGTTTATGTAAATGAAAAAAAGTAGTGGACCCAGCACCAATCCTTGTGGCACTCCACTGGTCACAGGCCTCGAGTCTGAAAAACAACCCTCCACCACCAACCTCTGTCTTTGACCTTTGAGCCAGTTCTGTATCCAAATGGCTAGTTTTCACTGTATTCCATGAGATCTAACCTTGCTAATCAGTCTCCCATGGGGAACCTTGTCAAACGCCTTACTGAGGTCCATATGATCACATCTACTGCTCTGCCCTCATCAATCCTCTTTGTTACTTGTTCAAAAAACTCAATCAAGTTTGTGAGACATGATTTCCCACACACAAAGCCATGTTGACTATCCCTACTCAGTCCTTGCCTTTCCAAATACGTGTAATTCCTGTCCCTCAGGATTCCTTCCAACAACTTGCCCATCACCGATGTCAGGCGCACCTGGCTTGTTCTTACCACCTTTCTTAAATAATGATACCACGTTTGCCAACCTCCAGTCTTCCAGCACTTCACCTGTGATATCATTGATGCAAACATATCAGCAAATGGCCCAGCAATCACTTCCCTAGCTTTCCACAGAGTTCTAGGGTACACCTGATCAGGCCCTGGGGATTATCCACCTTTATGCGCTTCAAGACATCCAACGCTTTCTCCTCTGCAATATGGATATTTTTCAAGATGTCACTGCCTACTTCCCTGCATTCTACATCTTCCATGTCCTTCTCTAAAGTAAACACTGATGCAAAATACTCATTTAGTATCTCCCCCATCTCCTGCAGCTCCACACAAAGGCTGCCTTGCTGATCTTTGAGGAGCCATATTCTCTCCCCAGTTACTCTTTTGTCCTTAATGTATTTGTAAAATTCCTTTGGATTCTCCTTAATTCTATTTGCCTAAGCTATTTCATGTTCCCTTTTTGCCCTCCTGATTTCCCTCTTAAGTATACTCCTACTGCCTTTATACTCTTCTAAAGATTCACTCGATCTATCCTGTCTATACCTGATATATACTTCCTTCTTTTTCTTAACTAAACCGTCAATTTCTTTAGTCATCCAGCATTCTATACATCCACCAGTCTTTCCTTTCACCTTAACAGGAATATACTGTCTCTGGACTCTCATTATTTCATTTCTGAAGGCTTCCCATTTTCCAGTCAACCCTTTACCTGCGAACATCTGCACCCAATCAGCTTTTGAAAGTTCTTGCCTGATACCATTAAAAGTAGCCTTCTTCCAATTTAGTACTTCAATTGTTAGATCTGGTGTATCCTTTTCTATCATGATTTTACAACTAATAGAATTATGGTCGTGGGCCCCAAAGTGCTCCCCCACTGACACCTGGGTCACCTGCTAACACATTCCAATGGGCAATTTAGCACAGCCAATTCACCTAATCTGCACATCTTTGGACTGGGGGAGGAAACTGGAGCACCCGGAGGAAGCCCATGCAGACTGGGGGAAAATGTGCAAACTCCTCAAACCTGGGTCCCTGGCACCGTGAGGCAGCAGTGCTACCCACTGAACCATCGTGCTGCCCCATGACTGCACTAAATAGCATGGCAAGTCAAAAGTACAGTGAGCCTGTACGCTCTGGCTGAGAGCTTTACAAACAGGCAAGTCAGGGCATGGTGAATATCTAAGTAAGTACAAAGTGGATAGTGGTAAAGAGAGCAAGCAAGGAGCCCTGAGATGTAACCTTATCAAAGCCCTGAGCTGGCTGCCTATCCCTGTAGCCAAAGTGTTCTGGTAGCAGCATTCCAATGAAAGGTGCCAGCGTGCTCTAAACTACAGCATTGAAGTGCAGAATTATACTGTAAGTGTTTCGAAGATGTGCCATGAGGCTGGCGTGCTTCCAATGCCAAAGCCTACAGATGGGTTTTATGGGCAATCTCTACCCGTGGGTCATGCCCTGGGAGGTCGAGGACTGCTGTCCAAGATGGAGAGCCAGTGGAGCAAGAGGTCAGCTGGAGGTAACAGGAACCTGTGCTGACGTCCATGTTGGGAATTACCACTTAGTTTCTATCCGACAGCCAGGAGAATGGGAAACTGTGTAAGAATGAGACAAGATTAGGTAATAACATGCTAATGTGACGATGCTGCAACTTTAACAAGGTTATGTTCTCCTTGTTTTTTTTCAGAGGGGTCGCAAAAGCAGAGGTTCTGATATGTCTAGAAATATCTACTTGAGAAAGCTTTTATATTTTTTTAAAACACTTGTACAATGAAAGGGGAGTGCCCATTTCTCCTGGCTCAGGGTTTGCTTTGGTTGGATTTTAGTAAGTTGCTGTTTTTGTTTGCAGCTGCTAGTCCAGTTTTAGCTGGGAACCCAGAGAAGCTGCTGTGGACCCAAAGAAGTAGCTCTAAGCTGATCCTCTCTCTTTCTCTCTCTCTCTCTGACATCTCTCCTGTAAGAACTTGTGTTTGATTTTACCTTTTTTCACCAAGATAGTGTTTATGGGGGTGTTGCAAGTATTTGGAACAGCATTATTAAATTGCAATAGAGTTGATGGGGTTTTCAAATAGGTTAAGTTATTCTGAATTTGGTTCTATTGTTTATGTTTCATTCAGTAGTTTATAAATAAATTCTGCTTAATTTAAAACTGAATAGTTGGGCCAGCTGCATTACTCCTGGAATATCCACATTTACACCTGCTTTAAAACAACTAGAAAAGTTAGGGTCTAGTCTGCCTTCTTAGAATGTTGTGATGGGTCCTGGCCTAGCCCATAAAAGATTGGGGCTGTTTGTGGGATTTATTCTGTAGTTCCAATTTGGGATTCCAAATTTGGAGTTAAAGCAAGGAGTGGTAGGTATTAGTGTCTTTTGATCGAGGTGTTGAATTCGGTTGGTTTAAACAGTGCTTGGGATAGCAATGGCTCCTTCAGTCACCAAGAGTTTTCTGGAGGTGGAAGAAGTGACTTTGGAGGCTTTACAAAAGGTGAACAAAGTCAAGCTGCTGGAATTACCAAACAGGCTGGAGTTGGAGCTGCCTCCCTCTGTGAGGAAAGGCGAGATAATTACAGCAATAGCCCAGCATTAAATTTGCTGGAAACACCATCAGAATCTGTGCAGCTGGCTAAAATTCAATTGTGAATGAAGCAGCTTGAGTTAGAGGCAAAAGAAAAGGAAAGAGAAAGAAAGAGAGAGAAGAAAGAGAAAAGGAGAGAGGGGAAAGGAAGAAAGAGGGGATTTGAACTTCAGAAATCGGCACTCAGACGGGAATGTCATTTTAAAAGGATGGAGATGAAGGCTGAAGGTAAGCTTAGTGAGGAAGAGAGTAAGGATGAGCAAACCCATGGTCTCCAAAGGCTATGTGGGGATCTGTTTAAATATATTCAAGCACTGCCTAAACGTGACAAGAAAGATGTAGAAGCTTATTCCACCTCATTTGAGAAGGTAGTTAAACAAATGCAGTGGTCAGTGACCATGTGGGTTTTGCTGATACAAACAAAACTTGTAGATTGAGCTAGTGAGGCATTTGCAACATTATCAGAGGAGGTATCTGGGGCGTATGAGGAGGTGAAGAAAGCCATCTTAAATGCATATGAACTTGTGCCAGAAGCCTGCAGACAATGTTTTAGGAATCAAAGGAGGGACCCTCGTCAAACCTACACTGAGTTTGAAAGGATCAAACAAAGTAATTTTGATAGTTGGATAAGTACATTAAAAATTGGGCAAATCTATGACGCTCTCAGAGGGATGATTACCAATGCTATAGAATCCCTACAGTGTAGAAATAGGCCCTTTGGCCCAGCAAGTCCACACCGACCCCTCTGAAGAGTATCCCACCCAGAACCATTCCTCTATTACTCTCCGTTTACCCCTGACTATTGCACCTAACCTACACATCCATGAACACTATGGGCAATTTATAATGGCCAATTCACCTAACCTGCACGTCTTTGGATTGTGGGAGGAAACCCACACAGACACGGGAAGAATGTGCAAACTCCACTCAGACAGTCACCCGAGGTTGGAATTGAACCCAGGTCTCTGGTACTGGGAGGCAGGAGTGCTAACCACTGAGCCACCGTGCCACCTCTGGTCATTATTTTGGAGGAGTTCGAAAATTCACTTCCTGAGGTAGTGAGAACTCATGTGAGCAGAGAGTTAAAATGGCAAGATTTGCATCTGAAATGGCTTATAATTATGAATTGGTTTGTAAATCAAAGTTTGACTTCCAACATCAATTTCAATCTGTGAGGGATAGAACTTGGGGAAAGAAATCCTCAAGTGTAAACGGAAAGGTAGACCTTGGTGAAGATCATAAGAACAACTTACCACAGGGTAAAAAGGAAATCCTTGAAGGGGAAAGAGAAGTTAAAAGGCTCTGGTGGTTTCACTGAAATAAAGTAGGCCACATGAAGTCACAGTGTTGGTGGGTTAGGAAAATCACTGGGAAGACAGGATAAGCCAATGAGTTTTGTTGGAGTAGTAACGGAAAGCACAACGGAGGCTAAAAGGCTGCACTAGAATATACAACCTGGTTGGAGGTTGGTTAAGGAGGAAATGCCACATCATCTTAAATTTGCGAAGTTAAAGTTTACTCACATAGGCCAGCAGAAGCAGGTTAAAAAGGTTACAATTTTAAGGGATACAGGATCCTCTCAATCTTTATGTTGAAAGATGTATAGATATGTACTTCTGAAAGACTGTTGCCAGAAAAAGTGCTAGTAATGGGAATTCACGGTGAGACACGAAGCACTCAATTATGTAGAGTGAGGTTAGAGTGTCCGGTGAAGAGTGGAGAAGTCGGACTGGACAAACTCTCAACTCCAGGAATACAATGTGTCCTTGCTGGTTCACAGGTAGGAGTGCTGCCTACCATGGTTGAAAGGCCAGTGGAAACTCAGAGGTATTGCAGGAAGCACATCCTGGGATTTTTCCTGACTGTGTGGTAAGGAGGTCACAAGGTCACCAGTTGAAACAAGAGAAATCAAAGAGTACAGATAAGAATGTTGAAGTGGAATTAGCAGAGACCCTGTTTGATCAGATGGTGGAGACAAACCAGGAGCAGATAGATGACAAAGTAGAAATCATTCATTCAGAGATATTAACTGAGTTGCAGAAGAAAGATGAGAAACTAAAGCAATTGTATCAAAAGGCAAATATGGAAAAAGAATCTGAATGCATCCTGAATGCTGCTATCTTAAAAAATGATGCCTTAATGAGGAAATGGAGACCATCACATATTCAGGCAATTGAGAAATGGGCAGAAGTTCATCAAGTCATATTGCCAGTAGGTCATAGAAAGGAGGTGTTGCAGATAGCACATGAACTACCAGTAGGAGGTAACTTAGGGGTAAGAAAAACTCAAGCTAAAATACAAAAATATTTTTACTGGCCTGGACTGCACAAGAATGTAATTGAATTTTGCCAGACACTTCATTCATGTCAGGTAATTGGAAAACCACAGGCAATATTTAAACCCGCACCTTTAATACCTCTTCCTGCATTTGAGGAACCTTTTACAAGAGTTTTAATTGATTGCGTAGGAGCCCTACCTAATTAAAAATTAGGAATCAGTATTAGTTAGCCATAATGGATGTGTCACTAGATTTCCAGAGGCCATTCCATTATGCACTATCACAATTAAAAGGATTATAGGGGAGTTACTCAAATATTTCACTCGATACGGACTACCCACAGAGATAGAATCAAGGGTCAAACTTTACATTGGAAGTATTCAAGGAATGTATGGATAGCTTAGGAATAAAACAATACAAATCTATTGGGTACCATCCAGAATTGCAGGGAGCTCTAGAAAAGGTGGCATCAGACATTAAAGACCATGTTGAGGGCTTATAGTCAAGACTATCCAGATGATTGAGATAAAGGAATTTTGTTATTACGTTTTGCCATCAAAGATGCCCTAAATGAATTGACAAAATTCAGTCCATTTAATTTGTTTTGGGCATGAAGAGAAGGAACCACTGAAATTGATTAAGGAGAGATTGGAGAGTCATAATTCAGAGACCACATACTTGGACAATGTGTCAAATTTTAGGGTACAATTAAATAGAGCGGTGGAAAGTACCACATTTAAAAGTACCACAGCATACAATGAAACAGGAAGCAGACAAGAAATCAAAAACTCACAATTTTGCTATCAGAGATAAAGTGTTAAGTGTCACTTCCAGTGTTAGGTGAACATTTAAAAGCAAAATTTAGTGGACCTTATCAATTTGAAAGGGGATTGAGTGAGGTGAACTAATTGATAAGGACTCCAGACAGAAAGAAATCTAACAGAGTGTGTCATGTAAATAAGCTGAAAGGGTATTTTGATAGGGAAGGAAAGCCAAAGCAAACTGTGTTACTGGTTACAACATAGAGAGAAGAATCAAGTTCAGAGGATTCTGAATTAGACATGCCTCAAATTAAATTAGACAATGAGGAAGTTGTCAAAAATTGGGATATATAATTGAGTTACCTTTCAGACGAAAATCAAAATGACCTGAAAGGATTATTGCTAGCATGTGGAGAGATATGTGGAAATAAGCTGGGAAGTACTAAGCTAATTATGCATGATGTAGACATAAGAAATGCTGTTCCAAATAAGCAACATCCTTATAGGCAAAACCATCTAAAGTTGGCACAGGTTCAAAAGGAAATTGAACACATGCTCCAACACGACATAATTGAAGTGAGTTACAGTGACTGGAACTCACCCAGAGTAATGGTGCCAAAACCAAATGGTACCAACAACCAAATGGACTCTCACAAAGTCAATGCAGTTACAAAGACTGTTCACATCCAATTCCATGTTTGGAAGACAGTGTTGAAAAGGTGCAACAAGCAACTTATATTTCTAAGTTGGCCTTGCTCAGAGGATACTGGTAGGTACCTTTGTCCAAAAGAGTGAAGATAATTTCAGCTTTTGTAACACAGAAAAGACTGTATCAATTTAAAGTCATGCCATTTGGTATGAAAAATGCACCAGCCACATTTCAAAGACTAACCAATAAGATCATTGCCAGACTACCCAATTGTGTGGTTTGTATTGATGACCTGGTGATTTTTAGTGGTTAGCACTGCTGCCTCACAGCGCCAGAGACCCGGGTTCAATTCCCGACTCAGGCGACTGACTGTGTGGAGTCTGCACGTTCTCCCGGTGTCTGCGTGGGTTTCCTCCGGGTGCTCCGGTTTCCTCCCACAGTCACAAAGATGTGCAGGTCAGGTGAATTGGCCATGCTAAATTGCCCGTAGTGTTAGGTAAGAGATAAATGTAGGGGTATGGGTGGGTTGTGCTTCGGCGGGGCGGTGTGGACTTGTTGGGCCGAAGGGCCTGTTTCCACACTGCAAGTAATCTAATCTAATCTAAAAACATGGAAGGAACATTCGCAACATTTATTGGAATTGTTCAATTGACTTCAGGAGGCAGGCTGGCTAAAAGTAAATTTGCCAAAGCCCAAGTCATCTTCCTGGGCCATGTCATTGGACACGGACCATGGGGTGCAAAAAGAAAGGTAGTTGGGGAGTTTCTCATACCATCGACAAACAGAGCAATACTATGATTCCTGGTATTAAGCGGATTATATTGGAAATTTGTACCAAATTTAGCAGGGTGGCTGCTCCACTCAAGACATTTCAGTGGACTGTCAGAAGGCATTTGACAGCTTGAAAGCTGTGTTAACCACTGTCCCAGTGTTAGCCAGACCTAATTTCTCATACCATCGACAAACAGAGCAATACTATGATTCCTGGGATTAAGCGGATTATATTGGAAATTTGTACCAAATTTAGCAGGGTGGCTGCTCCACTCACTGAACTATTAAAGAAAGGCAAGACATTTCAGTGGACTGTCAGAAGGCATTTGACAGCTTGAAAGCTGTGTTAACCACTGCCCCAGACCTAATTACGCAAAGCCATTCAAGGTGGCTATTCATGTGAGCGATGTGGGTGTTGGTGCTGTGCTCTTACAGGAAGACGACGAAAAGATAGAAAAACCAATTGGATATTTCTCCAAGAAAATTGACCATTCATCAGCAGAAATATTTGACAGTTGAGAAGGAGACTTTGAGCTTGGTTTTGGCATTACAACATTTAAACGTTTATGTTGCCAGTAATGTATCTGAGACAATCATACACACTGATCACAATGTATTGAAGTTCGTGGAGAAATTTAAGGACAATATTTCCAAACGGTTTAGGTGGAGCTTGTTACAGCCATTCAACTTGAAAGTTGTGCATGTGGCAGGACAAGAAAACATGACTGCCGACGCATTGTCGAGACTTTGGTGAGAAACAGAGGCATACAGTGGCAGGAGTAAACACACTGAAACAGAATGTAGTCGTGCATGTTTGCATGTTTATAGTCAGTGTAATGTATCTGTGTGTTGTAGTGTTCTAACAGTGTAAGATTAAAGTGTTTTAAAATGAAGCCATCTTTGAATATTGATGGTTTATTATTTTTAAGGGGGAGGTGTGTTGATGCTGCTCCTTTAACAAGGTTATGTTGTTCTTGGTTTTTCTTCCAGAGGGGTCATAAAGGCAGAGGTTCTGATATGTCTGGAAATATCTAGTTGAAAAAAGCTTTTAAGTGTTTTTTTAAAACACTTGTACAGTGAAAGGAGAGTGGCCAATTCTCCTAGCTCAGGATTTGGTTTGTTTCAGCAAGCTGTTTTTGTTTGCAGCAGCTGGTCCAGTTTTAGCTGGGAACCCAGAGAAGCTGCTGGACCCAAAGAAGTAGCTCCATGCTGATCCTCTCTCTCTCTCTCTCTGACCTCTCTCATTGCAAGCATTTGGAACAGCATTATTTAGTTGCAATGGAGTCGATTGGGTTTTCAAATAGGTTAAGTTATTCTGAATTTCGTTCTCTTTTGTTCATGTTTCATTGAGTAGTCATAGAGTCATAGATAGGTACAGCACGGAAACAGACCCTTCGATCCAACTCATCCGTGCTGACCAGATATCCTAGCCTAATCTAGTCCCATTTGCCAGCACTTAGCCAATATCCCTCTTAACCTTTCCTGTTCATATACCAATCCAGATGCCTTTAAATGTTGTAATTGTACCAGCCACCACCCCTTCCTCTGGCAGTTCATTCATTGCACGCACCACCCTCTGCATGAAGAAGTTGCTCCTTTAGTCCCTTTTAAATTTTTCCCCTCTCACCCTAAACCCTGGGGTGTAGGAGTCCAGAACTATACTCTCTAGTTTGGGACTCCTCACCTCAGGGTGAATAAACTCTGTTTTGGTTAAAACTGAGTGTTTGGACCATCTGCATCACTCCTGGAATATCCACTTTCAACCTGTGTTATGAAGTTGCAGATGTGTACTGTACCTTTAAGAGAGAGTGAGTGCTATTCTGAACTGAGAGATTACAAGCATCTTTGTTTATGACTAGATGACAGTCCAGAGTGTATGAGAAAATTGCAAATAAGTAACATTTGGCTGTGAAATGGACACCTGAGTTGTGGTTGCTGTTTTGATAACAATTCAAATTTAACCAATCAGTTTAAATTATGCCCCAGGATACTAAAACCCAATCATGTTTGAATTTACTGTTTTGAAAACATTGAACCCGTTGTTGTGCTTCTGTTCGCCGAGCTGGGAATTTGTGTTGCGCTTCACAGGAGGCTCCCAAGCACTGAGGATGTCACCTAGACAGGGGACGAAACGTCTGCAACACAAATTCCTAGCTCGGCGAACAGAACCACAACAACGAGTACCCGAGCTACAAATCTTCTCACAAACTTTGAACATTGAACCCAATGAGATGATCTAAATTTGGGTATATGAAAATGCAGACAATTTGAAAATTAGAGAGAGACCTAAGAAATTAGGAAACACTCTCTATCATACAAAACATACTCGCAGTAAAAAAAAGATACTCAGGGAATTCAGCAACTGGAAGAGTGAAGTCACAGAAGCCAACAGCAGCTGTGTGAGTTTGAAATTAAGTTGATGTAATTTTAATACGTGTCTTATTGGAACCGCATATTGTTATAGATTTGGAGGCAGGTAATAAGTAGTTAAGAGAAAGGAGGGCTTAGAATTGTGAATAGTTGTTGTTTAATGTTCACTTTTAGAGTTAAAAATATTGATGCTATTTTCTTTAGTGGAATTTGGGAGTTCTCTGTCACCCATATTTTAACAGATTATGAGGTGAGGTGAGCTTTTCTGGGTGTTTGGTTTAATTAACAGAAGTATTCACCACCGTGTCATAACACCTGCTTAAAACGACTAGAAATGTTAGGGTCTGGGTTACCTTCTTGAAGTGTTTTGAGGGGGTCTGGCTTGGTCTATAACACTAATATCTCCACAAGAATACAAAGAGGTCTTCTGCGCTCTTCAGCACATTTTGTGATTCTTTTGAAAATCACTTTGGAGATTCTCATCTCACTGTCCTATAGTTGGTCACAAAACTGGACTATCTTGTATGATTGTATTTTCCTGAATGACTTGCCAAATGGCCATGTTGTTCAGGGGCTGGGAGTGTATTAAAAAAACGCAAAGGGAGAAACCTGCTCTCACAAAAGATTATCTAATTGTTAAAGCATAGTTGTATTCTATTCAATGATTCAGCATTTGTTCCCCAGCAGTAATTCCATTAACTGTAGAATTCTTATTTGTTGTCCAAAGTTAAAAATCACACAACACCAGGTTATAGTCCAACAGGTTTAATTGGAAGCACACTAGCTTTCAGAGCGACGCTCCTTCATCAGGTGATAGTGGAGGGCTCGATCGTAACACAGAATTTATAGCAAAAATTTACAGTGTGATGTAACTGAAATTATACATTGAAACATTGATTGTCTGTTAAGCCTTTCATCTGTTAGAATACAGTGATAGTTTCATTTCTTTCATGTGTAAATCACAAAACCTTTTTTTTAAAGTTGCATTCTCGGGTTAGCTGTTAACAATGGTGATAGCTAGACAATATGTTGATGAAGGAGTGTCGCTCCGAAAGCTAGTGTGCTTCCAATTAAACCTGTTGGACTATAACCTGGTGCTATGTGATTTTTAACTTTGTACACCCAAGTCAACACCGGCATCTCCAAATCATGATTATTTGTTGTCCTGTTTGATGTCATTTCATTTGAAAGCCATTTTATCTTTGGGGCATGTTTCTTCAAATTACATTGGCATTTTCGGTTTAACATTGTTACCTCTGTCAAGCCACCTGGGTATTCTCCCATCCTCAACTTCCTACCCCTCCCAGCTCCCCCTACCACAAAACCTTGCCTATTTCTTTATTTTTCTACTTATTCCATGAAGGTAATGCTTGCTTTTTAATTCTGTTCTCTTACTACTTTGTACCTAAGTTTTTTTGTACCTAAGATGGTGCCATGTGTGGCAACATTATACACTTTTCACTCTACTCCTGTACTTGAGTACATGTGACAATAAAATCTAAATCGAAAATCTATGTTCTTGGAATCTGTCCTTTCTCCTGGTACATCTTCCAAGCTTGGACTCATGCGCTCCATCTAGTGGCAGACGTTGGTATGTGCAGGTAATGCATCAGCCAATTTCCCCAAACTTGAATTTGGTCAATCTATTTATGGAGCACTAGCATAGTGGTAATATCACATTATTATTAATGACTCAGATAATAGAAATCTGGTAGTGAAGAAAGTTAGGCAACATTAAACATAGTGTAGATAAATTGCAAAATTTGTGGTAATGGGGGACTGTGTTCATGCTCTCCCCTGATTTACAAACTAAAAGCGTGCATGGTTTTGTTAACTGAACCAAGCTTATACTTTACTTACTCCCCTGTAAATTGAGTGACATCTTAAAGAGTGGCATGGTGGCTCAGTGGTTAGCACTGCTGCCTCATAGCACCAGGGACCTTGGTTTGATTCCAGCCATGGGCGACTGTCTGTGTGGAGTTTGCATGTTTTCCCCGTGTCTGCGTGGGTTTTCTCTGGGTGCTCCAGTTTCCTCCCACAATCCAAATACATGCAGGTTAGGTGAATTGTCCACGCTAAATTGCCCATATTGTTTAGGGATCCATGTGTTAGTCAGGGGTAGGGTAGGGGAATGGTTTGGGTGGGATACTCTTTGGAGGGTCGGTGTGGACTCATTGGGCCGAAGGGCCTGTTTCTACACTATAGGGATTCAATGATTTGTTTGGGGTGGCTCAGTGGTTAGCACTGCTGCCTCACAGTGCTCGGGACCTAGGTTCGATTCCCACCTCTGACAACTGTCTGTGTGGAGTTTACACATTCTCCCTGTGTCTGTGTGGGTTTCCTCTGGGAGCTCCAGTTTCCTCCCACAGTCCTCGATATGCAAGTTAGGCGAATTGCCCATAGTGTTAGGTGCATTAGGATAGGGGAATAGGTCTGGGTGGATTACTCTTCAGAGGGTTGGTGTGGACTTGTTGGGCCAAAAGGCCTATAGGGAATCCAATTTAATCATAATGACAGGAAAAGAAATTCATTTCCACTGGTTGGAGATTCTATTCCTTGGAGGCATAATCTGAGATTAAGACCAGACTGTTAAGGAGAGATATTAGGAAGCACTTCACCACACAAAGAGTTGAACTCTTCCACAAACAGCAGTGGATGCTGGATCAGTTGTTTAAGTATGAGATAGATAACTTTTGTTAAGCAAAAGTACTAAGGAATATGGGCCAAAGGCAAGTATATGGAATTAGGCCACAGATTAGCCATGATCTCATTGAATGGTGGAACAGGTTAGAGTGGCTGAGTGACCTATTTCTCTTCCAATGTTCGTGACTGAAGGTTAACACCTTTACTGCTTAAATTGGCAATCTGCATAGGTTTCCAACTATTTACTCCCAAAGTGACAAGGTGGCTCGTAGAGTTACAGTACTTGTGCATTCTGTGACATAAGATGCTACTGATGTCAAACAATTGGAGATGGCTTGGTAGGTTCAGGTAGGTAAAACATAGAACATAGAAAAATACAGCGCAGAACAGGTTCTTTGGCCCTCGATGTTGCGCCAACCTGTAAACTATTCTAAGCCCATCACACTACACTGTCCCATCATCATCCATATGCTTATCCAAAGATTGTTTAAATCTCCCTAATGTGGCTGAATTTCCTACATTGGCAGGTAGGGCAGTCCACGTCCTTACCACTCTCTGAGTAAAGAACCTGCCTCTGACATCTGTCTTAAATCTATCACCCCTCAATTAGTAGCTATGCCCCCTCGTACAAGTAGACGTCATCATCCTAGGAATAAGACTCTCACTGTGCATCCTATCTAATCCTCTGATCATCTTGTATGTCGCTATTAAATCCCCGCTTAGCCTTCTTCTCTCCAATGAGAACAGATCCAAGTCCCTCAGCCTTTCCTCATTAGACTTCCCCCCAGACCAGGCTACATTCTCATAAATCTCTTCTGCAACTTTTCCAAAGTTTCCACATCCTTCCTGTAATGGGGGGACCAGAACTGCACACAATACTCCAAGTGAGGCCGCACTAGCGTTTTGCACAGTTGCAGCATGACATCACCGCTCCAGAACTCAATCCCTCTACCAATAAAACCTAACACTCTGTATGCCTTCTTCACAGCACCATCATCCTGGATGGCAACTTTCAGGGATCTATGTACATGGACACCAAGATCCCTCTGCACATCCACACCAGCGAGAATCTTTCCATTTGACCCAGTATTCTGTCTTTCTGTTATTCTTCCCAAAGTCAATCATCTCACATTTATCTGCATTGAACTCTATTTGCCACCTTTCAGCCCAATTTTGCAGTTTATCCAAGTCCTCCTGCAACCTGAAACATTCTTCTGCACTGTCCACCACTCCACTGACTTTAGTGTCATCTGTAAACTTACTAAGCCATCCACCTATTCTGGCATCCAAGTCGTTTATAAAAATGACAAATGGTCCCAAAGCAGATCCTTGTGGCATACCACTAGTAACTGAACTCCAGGCTGAATATTTTCCATCAACCACCACTCGTTGCTTTCTTTCAGAAAGCCAGTTTCTAATCCAAACTGTTAAATCATCTTCAATCCCATGCCTCTGCATTTTCTCCAATAGCCTACCATGTGGAACCTTATCAAAGGCTTTACTGAAGTCCATGTACACCACGTCAACTGTCCTACCCTTATCCACATGCTTGGTCACCTTCTCAAAAAACTCAATGAGGTTTGTGAGACATGACCTGCCCTTGATGAATCCATGTTGACTCTTTCCAATCAAATTGTTGCTTGCTAGCTGCTTATAAATCCTATATCTTATAATCCTTTCCAAACCTTTTCCTACAACAATTGTAAGGCTCACTAGTCTGTAATTACCTAGGTCATCTCTACTGCCCTTTTTGAACAAGGGCATGACATTTGCAATCCTCCAGTCCTCTGGTACCAAACCTGTAGACAATGACGACTCAAAGATCAAGGCCAAAGACTCCGCCATTCCCTCCCTAGCTTCCCAGAGAATTCTTGGAAAAATCCCATCTGGCCCAGGGGATGTATCTACTTTCACACCTTCTATAATTGATAACACCTCCTCCTCACTAACCTCAATCCTTTCATGTCTAATAGCCCATATGTCAGTCTTCTCCTTTACAATATTATCCTTTTTCTGAGTGAAAACAGATGAGAAATATTCGCTTAGCACCTTTCCAATCTCCAGAGGATCCACACACAACTTCCCACTTCTGTCTTTGACATGTCCTATTCCTACCCTAGCCATCCTTTTATTCCTCACATACCGATAGAAAGTTTAGGGTTCTCCTTTATTTTACCTGCTAAAGACTGCTTATGTCCCCTCCTTGCTCTTCCTAACGCTCTCTTTAAATCCTTTCTAGCTACTCTGTAACTCTCCATTTCCTCATCTGAACCATATTGCCCCAATGTCACATAAGCCTCCCTCTTCCACTTAACAAGAGTTACAATTTCTTTAGTAAACCAAGTTTCCTTACCTTGTCACTTTCTCTCTGCCTGACAGGGACATACCTATCAAAGACACGCAATATCTGTTCCTTAAACTAACTCCACATTTCCATTGTCCCCATCCCCTGCATTTTGCTACCCTATTCTATGCCTCCTAAATCTTGCCTAAACAAAGCCTGATTCCCTTCTCCTCAAACAGTTCAAGTGTCATGTACAAGGTCAAAAACTTCTGTGACACATCTACTGCTTACAGCAGTCACAATATTATTTTCTCAAGGATATCCAGCTAAATCTTAACATGATCGACATCAACACTACTAATATTCTCAACTTCCTTCCTTCCACTGGATTATTGACCTAGTCACAAACTACCAGAAACCCCAGGCTATAAAAAATGTATTTCAATCTGGATACACAGAGCTCAATGTAGCCAAAGGGAATGTATAAACCCTGCAAAGCTGAGATCCAGATGAAGGAAGAAACATTAATCAGCTCATAGACCTCAACCAATTGCTCACAGACAACCTGCTAATCCCATGACTCCTGTGAAAACTAGACACCATATTTTATGTTGCCAAATTTCACACACACTTGTCGGGCAAGTTCCTTGATGTAAAACCGTGCCCTTTCCTGAGGAAACCTTGGCCCCTCTTCCACCACAACCACTTGAGTCTTGGATGGGGCCCGAACTATTTTACCGACTGGTGAGAAAGGTCATTGCATTGAATGGAGTCTCAGTGACTGACAGCAATGTGACCGGGTTTGTTGAGAACCATCTTGTTTGAAGTACACAGAACTGTCAGAATTCCAACATCTCTTTAGAGCATCCCTTGGGTGGGGTCAGCCAAAAAGCTCACCATGGAGATAAGACAGCTCTTCCATCTGGCTCTTTGGCCCAAAGTCTTCATTGCAGTGTGCATCAATAGACAGCTCCCTGATAGTTGCTTCTTAGCAGACTAATCTTTTCATTGAATGTCAAGGGGTGGTGGTTGGATTGTCTCTGATTGGAGATGGTCTCTGCCTGGCATTGGCATGAATGTTACTTGAAACCTTTCAGCCCAAGCCTGAATATTGTCTAGGTCTTGCTCCATTTGGACATGGAGTGCTTCAGTATCTAAGGACTCATGAATGGTGCTGGCCATTGTGCAATCATCAGCAAACATTCGCTGTTCTGACCTTATAATGGAGGGAAGGTCATTGATGAAGCAGCTGAAGATGGTTCAGCCTAGGACATGACTCTGAGGAACTCCTGCAGAGATATCCTGGAGCTGAGATGATTGACCTCCAACAACCATGACCATCTTCATATGTGCCAGGTATGACTCCAACCAGTGGAGTTTCCCCCCAATTTCCATTGACTCATTTGGCTAGGCCTCGTGTGTCAGTCAAATATGGCCTTGATGTCAAGGGCTGTTACTCTCAACTCACCTCTGGAATTCAGCTGTTTTATCCATGTTTGAACCAAGACTGTAATGATATCTGGAGCTGAATGGCCTTGGCAAAATCCCAATTTGAGCACCAGTGGGCAGATTTTTGCCCAGCAGTTGTTGCTGGATAACACTGTTCATACCTTCCATCACTTTACTGATGATCAAGAATAATGGGACGGTAATTGTCTGGGTTGGATTTGACCTGGTTTTAGTGTACAAGAGATACCTGGGCAATTTTTCACATTGTCAGAAGGATGCCAGTATTGTAAAGTACTGGAAAGGTTTGGCTAGGGGAGCAGCAAGTTCGCAAGCATAATTCTTCTGTACAATTGTCAGGGCCCATAGCCATTGCAGTAACCAGTGTCTCCAATGATTTCTTGATATTCTGTGGAGTGAATTGTATTAGCTGATGACTGACATCTGTGATACTGAGGACCTTTGGAGGAGGCCTTGATGAAACATCGACTCAGCCTTATCTTTTGCACTGACGTGGTGGGCTCTCCCATCATTGAGGATGGGGATACTTGTGGAGCTTCCTCCTCCATTGAGAGGGGATCTGATTGAGATGTATAAGATTATGAAAGGATTGGACACTCTGGCAGTAGGAAACATATTTTCACTGATGGGTGAGTGCCGAACCAGAGGACACAGCTTAAAAATACGGGGTAGACCATTTAGGACAGAGCTCAGGAGAAACTTCTTCACCCAGAGAGTGGTGGCTGTGTGGAATGCTCTGCCCCAGAGGGCAGTGGAGGCCCACTCTCTGGATTCATTTAAGAAGGAGTTGGATAGAGCTCTCAAAGATAGTGGAATCAAGGGTTATGGAGATAAGGCAGGAACAGGATACTGATTAGGAATGATCAGCCATGATTATATTGAATGGCGGTGCAGGCTCGAAGGGCTGAATGGCCTACTCCTGCACCTATTGTCTATTGTCTATTGTCTACTGAGTTGTTTAATTGACCACCACCATTCACAACTGGATGTGGCAGGACTGCAAAGCTTAGGTCTGATCGATTGGTTATGGAATTGCTTGGCTCTATCACTTGCTGCTTATACTGTTTGGCATGCAACTACCTCTGAGTTGTAGCTTCACCAGGTTGACACCTCATTTTTAGGCATGTTCAGTGCTGCCCCTGGCATATTCCTGATGAAGGGCTTTTGCCCGAAACGTCGATTTTGCCTGTCCTCGGATGCTGCCTGAATTGCTGTGCTCTTCCAGCACCACTGATCCAGAATACCCTCCTAAACTCTTCATTGAACTAGTGTTGATCCCCTGGTTGATGGTAATGGTTGACTGGGGATTATGCCAGGCCTTGTGATTGCAGATTGTGTGTTGGAGTATGATTCTGGTGCTGCTTGGTTCACAGTGCCTAATGGATGCCCTGTCTTCAAAGTCTGTCTCAATTAGCATGCTGATAGTGCCACACATCTTGATGTAAACAATTATCAATATGACAGCTGCACCTCATCTCACAAAGGACTGTGCAGTGATCACTCTTACCAAATACTGTCGTAGACAGATGTATCTGCAACAAGCAAATTGGTGAAGATGAGATAAAGTATGATTGTCCCTGTTGTCAGTTACCTTGACACTTGCTACAGGCTCAGTCTAGCAGCTACGTCCTTTAGGACTCATCCAGTTCAATCAGTAGTGCTGCTGCTGCTAAGCCACTCTTGGTTGTAGACTTGAAATTCCCCACCCAGAATGCAGTCTATGCCCTTGCCACCTTCAAGGTTTCCTCCAAACGTTTTTCGTCAGCAGAGGGAGGCCAGAACACAGCAATCAGAAGGCAGATTCCTTATCCATCTTTGTCCTAAAGCCATGAGACTTCATGGTGTCCGGAGTCAAAGTTGAGGACTTCCAGGGCAAGTCCCTCCTGACTGTATACCACTGTGCCACCACCACTGCTGGGTCTGTCCTGCGTACTTGGTCAGGACGTATCCAGGGATAGTGATGATCGTTTCAGATGTTTGAAAAATCTTTTGTACATTTGGTTGCACTTCAGCCCCATGCTGCCGATCTTTGGGCATCCGGTGCAAAGAGATGTGGGCATCAGAAGACTAAGTCGTTGGTCTGCTCTGAGGCCGGCCAGGTTGGCTACTAACAGGTTCAGGCAGTGGGCTGTGGAGTTAGTTCTCAGCTGCTATCTGCCCCTCCCCCATGGCTATGTTTGTGCCTGAGTGTCCTGAGGAAGGGAGCATGTGTATCAACCAATACTCTTGATATCTTTAGAGAGAAGTGAGCACAGCCGGGGGTAGTGTGTGCTTTATCTCTTTTCCCAACTCCATTTTGATATTGCCCTCTCCCCCTAGATGATTTCTATTGCATTAATGAGCTTTTGAACATAAATTATTCAATGGGAAACACAGGTAATTTCTGGTTAATAGATGGAAGAAAGTTGTGGTGATTTGTTGCTGAAAAGAAGCATTCAGTTCTAGACAAAAGGGAGAGAAAAGAGAGGGGAGAAAAGGAGACCCAGGGATGGGTCTGCAGAATTGCCTATTGTAGACTGTGACTAGCCCATATACATCACAAGTAGTGGCTCTGCTGTGGTGTTCAACAATAAATTATGTTCTTTTCCATTGGACTTCCTGAGTTATTTCAAAGACAATTTGGAAAGATCTTACCTTAAACAGCAAAAAGAACAATTCACACCTTTTTCCTAGTATGACATGCAGCCCAGAGAAGAATCATGTATTTACTCTTTTAAGTATTTATCCAATCAACAATGCCTCAACTGTTTTGTTTTGAATTTTCTGCAGATTGTGATGTGTTTCTCTCTGTTACTGTCCTCCAACCCTTGCCACCATAAGATACACAAGACCACTGGCTAAGACACTGATATTCCTCTCCATTGTACATTGGCTCAGCGGTTTGCACTGCTGCCTCACAGCACCAGGGACCCAGATTTGTTTGTTTGCTTGGGTGATTGTGTGGAGTTTGCACATTCTCCCCGTGTCTATGTGGGTTTCTCCCCACAGTCTAACGATGTGTAGGTTAGATGAATTGGCCATGGTAAATAGAACATTGTGTCCAGGAATCTGCAGGCTATATGGATTAGCCATGGGAAATGTAGGGTTAGAGGGCTAAGATAAGAAGTGAGTTTGGGTGAGATGCTCTTTGGAGGGTTGGTGTGGACCTGATGGGCCAAATGCCCTGCATCCACACTGTAGGGATTCCATAATTGGTCTGAAGACTCCTGCTAACTAAACTCTTCTAGCTTTTAGCATTTTACTAAACTCATTACCCTTCCAAAGAACTGGATTAACTGCCTGGGAATTAACTACTGAACGTTTACTAAATTAAGTTTTATGACCTGTAGAGAAATTGATGTTCAGGAGCCAAGAACTCAGAAGAATAAAACTCATACTTTGGTGTGTCCTGTCGCAGCAGAGGTGTAGGGAGGGAATTGCTCTGTAAGTTCTCAATATTGACTCAAATGTGAAGTCTAATGAAACTCGGTCAGATATGAGCAAGGAAACTGGTTGATCACCACATACAGTCCTCCTAAGGTGATGAATCAATACTCCATCATATGGCATGACATATAGTGAAATGCAAGGTTTGTGAAGGTTTGTAGCTCAGATTGAGGTTAAGGGTGTAGGTTTGCTCGCTGAGCTGTAGGTTTGATATCCAGACGTTTCATTACCTGGCTCGGTAACATCATCAGTGGCGACCTCTAAGTGAAGTGAAGCTGTTGTCTCCTGCTTTCTATTTATATGTTTGTCCTGGATGGGGTTCCTGGGGTTTGTGGTGATGTCATTTCCTGTTCGTTTTCTGAGGGGTTGATAGATGGTATCTAGATCTATGTGTTTGTTTATGGCATTGTGTTTGGAGTGCCAGGCCTCTAGGAATTCTCTGGCATGTCTTTGCTTAGCCTGTCCCAGGATAGATGTGTTGTCCCAGTCGAATTCGTGGTTTTTTTCATCCGTGTGTAGGCTACGAGGGAGAGAGGGTCATGTCTTTTTGTGGCTAGCTGGTGTATCCTGATGGCTAACTTTCTTCCTGTTTGTCCTACGTAGTGTTTGTGGCAGTCCTTGCATGGAATTTTGTGGATGACATTGGTTTTGTCCATGGGTTGTACTGGGTCTTTTAAGTTTGTTAGTTTTTGTTTGAGAGTGTTGGTGGGTTTGTGTCCTACTAGGATTCCGAGGAGTCTTAGTAGTCTGGCTGTCATTTCTGAAACATCTTTGATGTATGGTAAGGTGGTTAGGATTTCTGGCTGTGTTTGGTCTGCTTGTCATGTTTTGTTCTTGAGGAATCTGCGGACTGTATTTTTTGAGTATCCGTTCTTCTCGAATACGTTCTCTGTTTTCCAAAGTTCGTCAGTGAAATCTCTAAGGAAGGCAAGTGTGCAGAGTATCCAATGCAAACCAAAGAAAAGGAAAAACATACTTGATATTAACTTCAACTGAGCTTGCCAACTGGATACCAAATTAGTTGAACAGTAGGAGATATAGAGTGATAGTGGAGAGTTATTTTTCAGACCGGAGGCCTGTGACTATCGATGTTCCACACGATCAATTGGGCCAATGGGCTGAAGAGTGGCAGATGGAATTCAACTGGGATAAATGGGAGGTATTTTGGTAAAACAGACAAGGGAAGGACTTATGTTATGCTTATGTTGTACAGAATGTTGGTGAGGCCTCCTCTAGAGGACTATTGACCCATTCTGGTTGCCCTGTTATTTGAAGGATATTATGAAGATGGAGAGGGTTCAGATTTCCCAGAATGTTTCTGGGAAAGGAGGGTTTGAGTTGTAAGGAGAGGCTGGATAGGCTGGAACATAGGAGGTTGAAGGTTGACCTTATTGAGGTGCATAAAATCATGACATCTGTAGATGAAGTGAGTGGCAGTTGTCTTATTCCTACGGTGGGGCATTTCTAGACGAGGGGACATTTTTTAAGGTGAGAGGAAGATTTTAAAAAGACATGAGGAGCAACAGTTTTTTCCACAAAGGGTGGTTTGTGTGTGAAATGAACTTCCAGAGAAAGTGGTGGACGGGACAGTTACAATAAGTACATGAATAAGAAATGTTTGGAGGTATATGGATCAGGCGCAGGTAGGTGGGAATAGTTTAGTTTGGGATTATGGTCAGCATGCACTGGTTGGACTGAAGGATCAGTTTCTGTACTGTATGCCACAGATGCAATTGTCCATGATACTGCTGGCAAGAGTGAACATACACACAGTGCTTGCAGAGATAATGTCCAACCTTAACATCATGTTGCGTGGCACTATCACAGTGTTAAAAGGGTCAGACTTAAATGGATCTAGCAACTCAAGACTGGTCATCTCTGAATCATTGCGAGTCATCAGCAGCAGCAGAATTGTACTCAAAAACAAACTCCAACCTCATGGCATAGTATACATTACCATCTAGCTCGAGGATCAACACCAGTTCAAAAAGTCCAAGAGGACACAGTAGGAGCAGCAGTAAGCGTAAAAAAAAACTAAGTGTCAACCTGGTGAAGTTACAAGAAGAACTGCTTACATGACAAAAGGCACTTAAATAGAGGCAAAAAAAATGCAGACACTGGAATCCAAAGCATACAAGCAGGAGGCTGGAAGAACACAGCAAGCCACCTTGAACCTTCCCTCCATTATAAGGTTAGATGTGCAGATGTTTGCAGAGGAGGACAAGTCAACATTTTGGGTATAACCCATCTTCAGGAATGGAGATGAGGGTAAGGGAAGCGGCAGATAAAGTTAGGGTGTGGGGGGGGGAGAGAAGGGAGAGAGGCAGAATGGTGAGGTAATGGTAGGTGAACACAGGTGGTGGGTATGATCTGGTTAGTCGAGTTGGTAGCTGGAAGGAAGGGTTGGTTGGTGGAATGGGAGGAGGTGGGGGGACTGGAAAGGGAAGCAGGGGATGGGTGGCAAGGTTATCTGCTCTGATGAGATTTTCCACTCCCAAGCCACCAAATGTCCACCTATTTTAAACAGCATGCTTTTCCCCACTCTGTCATCCAGACAGCCCTACACCTCACCTTCTCCATTCCTCTAAACCTCCCCCCACCCCCCCCCAACGTAATAAAGTTAGGGTCCTCACCTTTAATCCCACCAATCTCCGCATCGAACATATCATCCTTAAACTGTTCAGACTAGACCCCACCACAAAGATCATCTTCCCATCCCCTCTCTGCCAGCTGCAAGGACCACACCCTTTGTCACTCATTGGGTCGTGCCATTCTCCCCACAACCCCCAATGACAAAAGGCACTAGCAGCAAGTGACAGAGCTAAACTAAAAAAATCAGATCTAAGCTCTTACAGGTTCTGCCAAGTCCATGTAACTCCTGACTTCATTACTGCATTGGTTGAAGCATGAAAAGAGCAGAATTCCAGAGCTGGGATGAGAGTGATGCAGTTGATATCAAGGTCACATTTGACTGATGTGAATCCAAAGCTGAAAATGTGTTGCTGGAAAAGCGCAGCAGGTCAGGCAGCATCTAAGGAGCAAGAGAATTGACGTTTCGGGCATGAGCCCTTCTTCAGGAATGCCCGAAACGTCGATTCTCCTGCTCCTTGGATGCTGCCTGACCTGCTGCGCTTTTCCAGCAACACATTTTCAGCTCTGATCTCCAGCATCTGCAGTCCTCACTTTCTCCTAATGTGAGTCCAAGTAGAACTGAATTCGATGAGAATCGGTGGGGGGAAAACTGTACCTGGTTTGGAGTCATATCTGTTATATAAAGAGATGGTTATGGTCATTGGAGGCCAGTCATCTCAGCTTCAGGACATCTCTGCAAGAGTTCCTCAGGGTAGGGTTATAGACCTAACCATTTTCAGGTGCTTCATCAAAAAGATTAACGTAATGAACCTTCCCTCCATTATAAGGTTAGATGTGCAGATGTTTGCCAATGATTGTACAATGTTTAACACCATCTATGACTCTTCAGATTATGAAGCAGTCCATTGCCAAATGCAGCAAGACCTGGATAACATCTGGGTTTGGACTAAAATGTGGCAAATAACATTTGCATTATATAAATGGCAGGCAATAACCATCTCCAATAAGAAACAATCTAACCACCACCGCTTGACATTTAATGGTGTAAGCATCACTGAAACCCCCACAATCAACATCCTGGGGATTACCATTAACCAGAAAATTAACTGGACTAGCCATATAAATGCAATGGCCACAAGAACAGTTCAGGGTCTAGTAATACTGCAGCGAGTAACTCACCTCCTGTAAGATTCCCAAAGCCTGTACAAGACTACAAGAAAGAGTATTCAAGCCTGCTCCACCATTCGATAATATCCAATATTTTTCATGCCCACTCCTGCATTTTCCTGTAATCATTGATCCTCCTACTGATCAAGCATCTATCTAACTTGGTCTTAAATTTACACAAGGTCTCTGACCCCACTATTTTCTGTTCAGCTACAAGACATAACTCTAAATTTTGATGGATTACTCCCTAGTTGCCAGGATATGTGCAACTCCAATAACACTCAATCGTGACACTATCCAGAATAAAGCAGCCACTTGATAGGCGCCAAATGCACAAAAATTCACTCTATCGAACATCCGCACTCAGTAGCAGTAGTAAATACCATCGAGAAGACACACTGTAGAAATTCATCCAAAGCTACTTAAATAATTTCTTTTAAAAGCACGACCAGTTTCATCTAGAAGGACAAAGGCAGCTGATACATGGGAATACCACCATGTGCAAGTTCTCCTCCAAGACACTCACCATCCTGACTTGGAACTATATAATTGTTATCTTTGTGTTGGTCAAATCCTGAAATTCCCTCCCTTTCAGCATTGTGTACTACAGCAGCTCAAGAAGGCACCATCCTCTTCTCAAGGGCAACAATGGACATACAATAAATGTTTGTCTAACCACTGACACCTACATCTTATGGGTGAATATAAAATAACTTCAATTAAAAATTTACCTTCCTGCTTTTCACTCCAAAGTGTATACTTTCACACTATTCATGTTAATCTCAGTTTGTTATCTGGTCACACCCACAACTTGTCCAGATTTTTAAAAATGGAAAAAACTGTAGATGCTGTAAATCAGAAACAAAAGAAAAGTTGCCAGAAAAGCTCAGCAGATGTGGCAGCATCTGTGAACAGAAATCTGAGTTAACGTTTTGGGTCCAGTGACCCTTCCACAGAGCACAAGGCAAGGTTTGCCTTTGGTCTGGCACCACTCAGAGTCATAGAGATGTACAGCATGGAAACAGACCCTTCAGTCCAACCCGTCCATGCCGACCAGATATCCCAACCCAATCTAGTCCCACCTGCCAGCACCCGGCCCATATCCCTCCAAACCCTTCCTATTCATATACCCATCCAAATGCCTCTTAAATGTTGCAATTGTATCAGCCTCCACCACTTCCTCTGGCAGCTCATTCCATACACGTACCACCCTCTGCGTGAAAAACGTTGCCCCTTAGGTCTCTTTTATATCTTTTCCCTCACACCCTAAACCTATGCCCTCTTGTTCTGGACTCCCCATCCCCAGGGAAAAGACTTTGTCTATTTATCCTATCCATGCCCCTCATAATTCTGTAAACCTCTATAAGGTCACCCCTCAGCCTCCGACGCTCCAGGGAAAACAGTCCCAGCCTGTTCAGCCTCTCCCTGCAGCTCAGATCCTCTAACCCTGGCAACATCCTTGTAGATCTTTTCTGAACCCTTTCAAGTTTCACATCTTTTCGATAGGAAGGAGACCAGAATTGCACACAATATTCCAACAGTGGCCTAACCAATGTCCTGTACAGCTGCAACATGACCTCCCAACTCCTGTACTCAATACTCTGACCAATAAAGGAAAGCATACCAAACACCTTCTTCACTATCCTATCTACCTGCGACTCCACTTTCAAGGAGCTATGAACCTGCACTCCAAGGTCTCTTTGTTCAGCAACAC
>NC_057728.1:52160619-52194676 GCF_004010195.1 Chiloscyllium plagiosum
GGTCTATAGTTCCCTGGCTTGTCCTTACCACCCTTCTTAAACAGTGGCACCACGTTTGCCAACCTCCAGTCTTCCGGCACCTCACCTGTGACTATCGATGATACAAATATCTCAGCAAGAGGCCCAGCAATCACTTCTCTAGCTTCCCACAGAGTTCTCGGGTACACCTGATCAGGTCCTGGGGATTTATCCACTTTTAACCGTTTCAAGACATCTAGCACTTCCTCCTCTGTAATCTGGACATTTTGCAAGATGTCACCATCTATTTCCCTACAGTCTATATCTTCCACATCCTTTTCCACAGTAAATACTGATGCAAATTATTCATTTAGTATCTCCCCCATTTTCTGTGGCTCCACACAAAGGCCGCCTTGCTGATCTTTGAGGGGCCCTATTCTCTCCCTAGTTACCCCTTTGTCCTTAATATATTTGTAAAAACCCTTTGGATTCTCCTTAACTCTATTTGCAAAAGCTATCTCATGTCCCCATTTTGCCCTCCTGATTTCCCTCTTAAGTATACTCTTGCTTTCTTTATACTCTTCTAAGGATTCACTCGATCTATCATGTCTATACCTGACATATGCTTCCTTACGTGCTGTATGTCATAGAGACGTGCAGCACAGAAACAGACTCTTCGGTCCAACTCGTCCATGCCGACTAATTATCCCTACCAAATCTAGTCCCACCTGCTAGCACCCGGCCCATATTCCTCCAAACCCTTCCTATTCATATACCCATCCAGGTAACTTTTAAATGTTGCAATTGTACTAGCCTCCATCACTTCCTCTGGCAGGCCATTCCAGACACGCACCACCCTCTGCATGAAAAACTGTCCCTTGGGTCTCTTTCATATCTTTCCCCTCTCACCCTAAACCTATGCCCTCTAGTTCTGGACTTCCCCACCCCAAAAAAGACCTTGTCTATTTACTCTATCCATGCCCCTTGTGATTGTATAAACCTCTATAAGGTCACCCCTTAGCCTCCGACGCTCCAGGGAAGACAGCCCTAGCCTATTCAACTTCTCCCAATAGCTCAAATTCTCCAATCTTGGCAACATCCTTGTAAATCTTTTCTGAGCCTTTCAAGAAGGAGGCCAGAACTGCACGCAATATTCCAAAAGTGGTCGAACCAATGTCCTATACAGCTGCAACATGACCTCCCATCTCCTGGACTCAATGCTCTGACCAATAAAGAAAAGCATACCAAATGCCTTCATCACTATTCTATCTACCTGCATCTCTACTTTCAAGGAGCTATGAAGCTGCACTCCAAGGTCTCTGTTCAGCAACATTCCCTAGGCCCTCACCATTAAGTGTGTAAGTCCTGCTAAGGTTTGCTTTCCCAAAATACACCACCTCTTATCTAAATTAAACTCCATCTGCCACTCCTCAGCCCATTCGTTCATCTGATCAAGATCTTATTGTAATCCGAGGTAACCTTCTTTGCTGTCCTTGATGCTAAAAATGTAGCGGTTCCCATATAATCTGTCTGGAATGGACACTATATGATCAAAGTTAAAAATCACACAACACCAGGTTATAGTCCAACAGGTTTATTTGGAAGCACTAGCTTTCAGAGTGTTGCTCCTTTATCAGATAACCTGGTGTTGTGTGATTTTTAACTTTGTACACTCCAGTCCAACACTGGCGTCTCCAAATCAGGACTATATGATCAGGCAGTGTGGTGGGTAGACCACTGCTTTGCTTTCTTGTTCGTAGAATTTAAAACAAAGTTACAGTTATATTTAAATTATATCTAGAGATGTGTGATAAATTCCAAATATAGTACTGCAGGGATGTGGTTGCAGGAATTAACTCACTAGCAGCGGGCTTGAAAACTGATGAGACCATGGTTAAGAGTTAATAATTGGGAACAGCGGGGAACTAGGGAAGTGACTTGAGAAGTTTTATAAAGGTTCAAACAAAAATATTTACAGAAACTAGAAATTTGAAGTAATAGAAAATATTGGAAGTAACAAGCGAGTCAGACAGATCCAAGAAGAATGAAAGCGTTGACGATTTTTCATCAGAACTGAAAAACTTTAGAGATAGCTTTTTACAAATTCAGACAGGAAACGCACCAAAGGGAAAGCATATTCAGATGGACAGTATGATGGTATGAAGCAAATTGAGATGTTAATGAGACAATTTATGGACAAAAATGTAGAGATCCAGTGGAAGAGATATTTAAGAGAGTGAGAATAAATATTGGAATGATTGAAAACCAGATCCATTACAAATATAGTTGTTTTGTATGTTAAGACTGAAAAATTGACCTCATAACCAACAGAGAATATGCATTTTATTAACAATTATAGTATGTATTGAATTTTACAATCACTGAATTTTACATTACAGAGAATTAATTCTGGGAATTTTCTGACTTAAGTATCTATCTGCAGACTCCAAAAACAGATAATTTTATCTTCCTAAGTAAATAAGTATGTTTTTAATCCTATACAAAATAACCTAAAACACAGTAAATGTCAAACACAAGTTATTTTAGATGGAGCTGTAAAATGTACAGACGCAAGGTCATTTTAACATTCAGTAAAATGGATGATACTGGATTCGGTTTATAATGCACCTAATTTTCATTTCTGCCTATACTTCTCCTAGTTTTTGGGAGAAACATATAACAGATGACCAATTCAATAACTCCTATTTTACACCAACAAAATTAACACTGCCACCAGTACTTCAGAAATTATTTCCAAAATTTATCACCCACTGTAAAATACAATTTTAGTATAGGAAATAATGTAAGGAAACAATTCATTTAAATAAATATTTCATTGATCAGAACTTTTGAATCTGCATAGATCAAGTCAATTCCTCCTATACTTGCTAGTATATTTCATTTGAAGGTTTCCATGAGGTAACTATGCAATTTCTTATTTTGAAACTGTGTAAGTGCTGAATAAGAAAAGCAAAAGGATTCCCATTGCAATATGCCAGTATATATTATACTACCCTGCCCTCTCGATTGATTAAAAGGCCAGGGTGGGGATGTGGGTGGATAGAGGAATGTTTTTAGAGATTCACACTAAAGTGCCCCTTTCATTGAGAAAACCATTTTAACTGCAGAAGAGTTACAGTAAGTATTTGTCTTATCCGCTTAATTTAAAAGGACAACAGGAATTTTTAAAATCTTTTGTTGAAATTCAAAATAGACATCCTTCACAAAAACTAGTTAAGGAAACCTCTCCTCCCCACTTCATGCGAGAAACTCACAACTGATATTTCAGTTCTCATGTGACACTATTTCATGTAAGTTGCCAGCATGGTGTTTAATGCTGTTATATCATAATTGCACAAAATAATATTTTTATACGTTATGTATACCTTCAGGGTTGCTTGTTTTCAGTATGCAAAGGGATTAAATCATATCACTGTTCATACAAAAAATATGGCGGTCACAAATCTCCCCTCATTTATTTTTAGTGCTTTAAAACTGCAACTACTATGGATTAATTATGTTTTAACACTATGGATTCAGGAAATCTGAGATAGAAACAGAAAATGCTGAAAATACTCAGCATGAAAAGTCAATATTTTTCTTTCCTTCACTGAATTGCTTAATTTGCTGAATATTTCAAATATTTTCTATTTTTTGTTCTGTCAACTGAAATCCTATTGCAATAGTAAAAAGGAACTCAAGAGTAGTAACAAACATGGCACACCTCACTATTTAAATGGTTTGGTAACGCATGCTGTGCCAGCTGGTACTACACATACCTGAAAAAAAAGGCAAAATCACCATAATTGTTTTTAAACAGACTGAAAGAAAACCTGACAAATCACTTAAACTGCTAATTGGAAAAAGAACACACAGAAGTTTTGATATTCATGTTTGTTTGATATTGAGTTCATCAGTAGTTATACTAATTGGAACTCGATATTTAGCTAACAATAAACAAAAATCTGCCATAAATTATAATCCATAAGGGATGCAAGGTTTCTTATAAATGTTCTCTGTAATACAGTGATGAACTGGAATAAATTTTCTTTTTTTGGCAATTCAACTTCACAAGGTGGCAGAAAACTACATGGAAAAAAATCAAACCTGCATTCCTTATAGTACAAGTAGGTTTACAAGAATATTTAACAAACTTTTTCCACCACAAAACAATGATATATTTGAAGTAAGTTTAGGAAGAGATTCTGACTTAGTGAGCTAAATACTAATTATTCAAAGTAAGAAAGTTCTTGACTGCTCTGGGCAACTCAAAACAATTGAGCAGATAAAGGTCACTAAATTTATAGAAACACTTCTGAATAGTTCTGCCTATCATTCAAATAGGCTCTCTTATTCAAGTAGTCCACTACACAGAAAGCTTTGCAAAAGGCAGGTATTCCAGCTTGGAAATTGACCAGAAAACTGCAATGAAATCATTACTTGTGAATCTGTTGGACAGAAAGCGACAATGAGGATATGCAACACAGAACTTTATATCCATTCAGCCTAAATCTGGGTTAAAAAAAATCCCTGAAATTTAGGCAGTTACTGCAGAACATATATCACAATAATAGAGGTAAATAGCAGCAGCTGGTTACAGGAGAAAATCGAGGCTGATCCAAAGTTTGGATTCCAGTTAGGGTATTCTGCGAAAAGGTGAAGAGAAGATCTGTAATTGTTTTGTTATAACAATGTTAACAACAAACAAAAATATTTAGAAATATAAGGCACCTACTTCTGATAGCATCCCGCTTTACATCTCCTAATAATACAAATGGAAAAATGTAAGTGTAAATTGCAGCTAAGGTTAAAATAATTTCCTGGAATTGCCTTGAACTTAGTCTGCTTTTTCAATTGTGAAAGCTTCAACGCAGCTAATGGCATAAGAAAACAATGTGATATTTAACTTACTGCATAATTTATCACGGCAATTGTCAGCGCATGTTTCACAAGAAGTGCCTGACGAATATGGTAAAGCCCCAATATAATTTCCACTGTAAAAAAAATGGAAATTGGAAAAACAAATTATTAATAATAATAGTAAGTTGAAAAAACATTAGTAAAAGTCTGCATTGAGCTCCCCGAGACAATATCACAGAAATAAATAGCAGTGGTTAGCACTGCTGCCTCACAGCGCCAGGGACCCGGATTCGATTCCAGCCTCGGGCGATTGTTTGTGGGGAGTTTGCAGATTCTCCCCGCGTCCGCTTGAGTTTCATCAGGTGTTCTGGCTTCCTCCCACAATCCAAAGATGTGCAGGTTAGGTGAATTGGTCTGCTAAATTGCCCATAGTGTTAGGTGCATTAGTCAGAAGTAAATATAGGGTAGGGGAATGGGTCTGGGTGAATTACTCTTCAGAGGATCGGATGCGGACTTGTTGGGCTGAAGGGCCTGTTTCCATACTGTAGGGAATCTAATCTAATCTATAAGAAAAAAAATAGAAGACAGAGCATTGAAAGGTCTGAGAATTCTTGGCTGACCAGGAAACCACAAAAACAGATTTATAACAAAGCTGTGGAATGTGAAAAAGATCAAAAATAAGAGACAGAAAATGAAATAAAATCTAAAATTGTGAAATCAGAAACATGTTCCTCTCGTAACACAGAGCAAAAATTTATAGTTGGTAACCATAAGGTGAAAAAATGTATTTCAGGAAAATATATGGAAAGACTAATATATAAAACAGAAAAAATCTGTGGGGATTCCAGGATATTTCATGTGATTTATTGTCACGGGAAGAGTACGCATACTTTATAGTGAGCTGGCATCTTGAACAACTGCTATGCATCGGGTATAGGCATGCTCACAGTACTATCAGGAAAGGAGTTATGTCTGGTTTCGTTTCTTTTAGACTTCATTGAGATTTGGTACAACTGAGTGGCCTGAATGCCTACTTCAGATCGCATTTCAGAGTTGAACACACTGCTGAAAGACTGGTGTCACATGTAAAATTTCTCTTCCTAAAAGCCATTAGTAACCAAATAGATTTTTAAACAGTGAAACTTATTTCTTTCAAAAATTCACAATTTTATTAACTGAATTCAAATTCCACTGTGGATTATATCAAATCCCACCAGCTCTCATGGTGGGATTTTAGTCATTGCCTCCAGAGTAACCTGGGCCTCAGGATTACTACACTGCCAACCACTTCCCCACTAAATACCATTGCCAATATCCCATTGGTCTCACTGGAAGCTCAGTTTTGAGTTGCTAAATCTATCCTATTTAGCACAATGGTAATGCCTCTATAATATAATGGCGAATATTCTCAATGCAAATACTTTATCTGCATCAGGACTGCACAGTATTTTGTCCTACTAACACTGTCATGGACAGATATATCTGAGACTGGTAAATTGCTGAGGTGAAGGTAAAGCCATTTTTTTTTTGTGTTGGTTCCCTTACCATCAGTCTCCAGTCAGGTCTGGAACCTATATCCTTCATGACCCAACTATTTCAAATGCCCCAACTAAGAGTACATAGTAAAGTGTACATATACTAAGATTGCCTTTGCTGCTCTCAGTGGTTCTTCTAAGTGGTGTACAAGCATAGAAAATAGGAGTAAGAAAAGAACATTCAGCCCACTGAACCTTCCCTGTCATTGAACAGGTTCATGATCGGTCATCCAACTCAGTTCTCTGCTCCTACGTTCTTCCCAAAGCCTTGACTCCCTTAGCCCTAAGAACCTAATCTAAGTCCTTCTTGAATATGTTCAATGTTTTGGTCTCAAAACAAGTTGGAGGAGTACTGATTTATCTGCTGAGGGTCCATGTTTAAGTTGATATGATGCAAATAGTGATAATGGAATCTTACATAATCCTAATATTTAATATAAAAAGTGTGAAGAAAGAAGGGTGAAAAATATTCTTCACGTGTGTTAAAAAGAACCTTGCAACTAGTAATATTCAGCTAATAACTGCATCCAACCATAATGTCAATGTGCTGTCTCCTGGTACTGAGTCAATAAACTGCCTTCAATTCAACTTTAGCTAATACAATATCTTACGAAGGAGTTTATCAAATGTCTTTTGGAAGTCCAAATAAATATCATCCACAGACATTTCATTTTCCAACACTTGAATAATCTGTTCAGTCATCCATTCTGTAATAATAGATTCAATCTTCACACAGTAAATGCCAGATTAACTAGTCTCTAAGTTCTTGGTTTTTCTCCTCCCTTTCTTGAAAGTATGACTGCACAGTAGTGTTACAACTGTGACCCTATTTAGTGTCATTAGCACATTTGGAAATATTACAAGTGGTTCCCACATCCAAATAATTTATTTAGATTGTGAATTGTTGTGGATGTAGCAGAGACTCTTGTATACCTCACCTGCAATCCTGAGAATGATCTGCTTATTCCTACTCTATGCTTTCTCTCTGTAACCAATTTTTTAATCCATTCTATTAATATTTATCCCATTCCACACCCTCTAATTTTATTTATGAACCTCCTTGTGAGACATAAACAAAAGCTATCTGAAAATCCAAATACAGTACATCTACTGGTTCTCCTTTCTCTATGTTGCAAGTACCATCCTCAAAAAAATTCAAATAAATTAATCAAGCATGATTTCCCTATCATAAATGCACGGTTAGTCTGAGCAATTTTGCTATTCTTTTCTAAATGTTCAGTTATCACATCCTTTATAATAGATTCTAACATTTTCCTTACTATAGTTGTCAAACTAATAGGTCTAGAGTTTTCTCTCTCCCTTATTCTCCCTTCTAAAATAGTGGGGTTACATTTTCTAGTTCCAGTCAACAGAAACCTTTCTAGAATATGTAGAATTTTGAAAGATAACCACCAACCCATCCACTCTCTCTTTTGCTACCTCAGTCAATGACCTTGGATAAAGCTCATCTGAAAGGGAGATTTATCACCCCTCAATCAAGCTAATTTTTTTTCAAGTACTACATCTTTACTAATACTAATATCTTTTAGCTTTTCAGTTACACAATGACATCATTTGCCTCGTATTTCTGCTCATTCTATGCTGTAAAGTCATAAAGCTTTCATGGCTACTTGCTCCTAAATGCTGACAACTTGTTGATTTTGTGGCTAATAATCTCTTGAATATTACTGCATATAACTCACGTAGGTCACGGAGCTGATAAAGAACAGTCCTGTTGTTACATGGATCCCATATCATATTTTACTTAAGGAAATTAATAACTCATTTTGGAAAGGCAAATCAAAGCAGAATTTATGCACTTAATGGTAAGGTCCTAAGAAATGTTGCTGAACCAAGAGACCTTGGAGTGCAGGTACATGGTTACTTGAAAGTGGAGTCGCAGGTCGATAGGATAGTGAAAGCGGTGTTTGGTACGCGTTCCTTTATTGGCCAGAGTACAGGAGTTGCAAGGTCATGTTGCAGCTGTACAGGACATTGGTTAGGCCACATAGAAGCAAAGAGGTTCTTCTGCAGCTGTACAGGGCCCTGGTGGGACCACACCTAGAGTACTGTGTGCAGTTCTGGTCTCCAAATTTGACGAAAGACATTCTGGCTATTGAGGGAGTGCAGCATAGGTTCACGAGGTCAATTTCTGGAATGGCAGGACTACTTTACGCTGATAGACTGGAGCAACTGGGCTTGTATACCCTTGAGTTTACAAGACTGAGAGGGGATCTGATTGAGACATATAAGATTATTAAAGGATTGGACACTCTGGAGGCACGGAACATGTTTCCGCTGATGGGTGGTCCTCTGGTCCGAACCAGAGGACACAGCTTAAAAATACGGGGTAGACCATTTAGGACAGAGCTCAGGAGAAACTTCTTCACCCAGTGAGTGGTGGCTGTGTGGAATGCTCTGCCCCAGAGGGCAGTGGAGGCCCACTCTCTGGATTCATTTAAGAAGGAGTTGGATAGAGCTCTCAAAGATAGTGGAATCAAGGGTTATGGAGATAAGGCAGGAACAGGATACTGATTAGGAATGATCAGCCATGATTATATTGAATGGCGGTGCAGGCTCGAAGGGCTGAATGGCCTACTCCTGCACCTATTGTCTATTTGGAATATTGTGTGCGATTCTGGTCTCCCTCTTATTGGAAGGATGTTGTGAAATTCAAAAGGGTTCAGAAAAGACTTACAAGGATGTTGCCAGGGTTGAGCTATAGGAAAAGATTGAATAGGCTGGGGCTGTTTTCCCTGAAGAGTCGGAGGCTGAGGGGTGACCTCATAGAGGCTTATAAAATCATGAGGGGCATGGATCGTATAAGTAGACAAAGTCGTTTCCCCAGGGTGGGGAACTCCAGAACTAGAGGGCATAGGTTTATGGTGAGAGGGGCAAGATTTAAAAGGTATCTAAGGGACAATGTTTTCACATAGAGGGTGGTGTGTGTATGGAATAAGATGCCACAGGAGGAAGTGGAGGTTGGTACAACTGCAACATTTAAAAGGCATCAGATGGGTATATGAATAGGAAGGGTTGAGATGTATATGGGCCAAGTGCTGGCAAATGGGACTAGATTAGGTTAGGAAATCTGGTCGACATGGACAGGTTGGACCGCAGGGTCTGTTTCTGTGCTGTATACCTCTATGACTCCAGTGCAACATATTTATCACAACTAGTTGACATTTCCTCATAGATATATACGCACTGATCAGGACGACATAGCAGATCTTCTGGTGCAGCTCAAAAGAATCCAGCATCATAAAAATGTCTTTAGATCTACAGCACAGAAATAGGCTCTTTGGCCAAGTTAGTCTATGCTGGTGAAAAACAACCACTTTACTATTCTAATCCCATTTTCCGGCCCTTGGTTCATGGCCTTATATGCCATGGTATCATAAATGTTTCTTAAAATGTTATGAGGGTTTCTGCCTCTACTACTCTTACAGGCAGTGACTTCCAGATTTCCACCACCCACAGAGTGAATTTCATTTTCCTCATATCTCCTGCTGTTTACCTTAAATCTATGTCTCCCAGTCACTCATCCTTCCCACTAAAGGGAAAGTTTTTTTTCCCTTCTATCCTATCGTTGCCCTTCATAATTTTAAATATCTCAATCAAACTCCCCCTCAGTCTCTTCTGCTCCAAGGAAAACAATGCCACGCAATCAATCTTACTTCACAATTAAAATACTCCAGTCCAGGCAGCATCCTAATAAATCTTCTCTGTACCCTCTTCAGTGCCATCCCATTCCCCTAATAATGTGGATTCCGGAACACCTTCATGTCTTAAACTCTATGCTTCAGCTAATAAAAACAAGTATTCTATAAGTCTTCTTAATCACTTTGTCTACCTGTCCTGCCACCTTAAGGGATTGGTGGACATGTACATTAAGGTTCTTCTGAAACTTGATGATTTCCAAGGTCCTTTTTTTCATCATATATCCCCACAAATTGTTTATCTTGCCCTAGCGTATCATCTCATATGTATCCATATTGAATTCCATTTACCATTGATGAGCCCATGTCAATCCTCCTGAAATCTAAGGTTATTTTGACTATTTACCACACCACCAATTTTTGTATCATCCCCAAATGTACTCATGAACCCTGCTATATTCAGTCTAAATTGACATATATATTACATACAGTGAAGAGTCCCAATACTGATCACTGCAAACTACACTGGACAAAGGCTTCCAGTCACAAAAACATCCCTTGACCATCAAACTTGGTTTCCTGCCATTCAGCCAATTCTGGATCTAGTTAGCCAAATTTTCCTGGATCCCATGGGCCCTTACCTTCACTATTTAGTCCCCCATACGGGACCTTGGCAAAAGATTTGCTGAAGTCCAAGCAGACTTACAAGAGTCTCCTTGGATGTTAAGTCGAAGAAGAGCAAGTCATCCAGAAACACAGGAGGAACTTGAAATGAAGGCTGCCAAAAACTTTATCCAACATATACATGAAGGTGACAGGGGCATTACAAAGTCCAAATAGCGTCCTTTGTGCCTGTGTGGAATGCAGTCTTTTCAATATCTTGTTCAAGAATGGATAGCTTGCTTATAACCATCGGTCTAATTAGGACTGCAGACATACTTTGCACCTTTGAGAACTTGCAATGCTTCCTCAATTCTGGGTAGAGAGTGAGCATCCTTGAGTCTTTGCATTGAGTGCCTGACAATTAGCAGGCTATCATCCTCACAAGAACAATGTGGGAGATGTACAGACTCATCATTCTTGAACCACACCTCGTTCTAAAGACTTCTACAGGTAATTCTAGACTTTCTCCCAGTGATGCAGTGTGATCCTAAGATAAGGAATCTTTAATGGTTATCTGTCCTCACAATCCTGTCTTATCAGATCACAATAACCAATCATAAGTTTTACTGAAAGTCATCCCATACTTCATGTGAGTAGAAGTAAACTGCCTCCTCTGAGTCATCTCCAATCCACCAACATCCATCCTTAAAATGTTGTTAAAGGTGTCTTCTCCACTTTAGCCACTGTCCATGACAATAGCAGTTTAAGGACACCTACAAGCATTCTTGGTTGGAAGTAAACAGCTTTGTTGCTGAAACTGGCAATCTCCATGGGTAACCTAACCTCTTCTCTGCAAGGTCCATCTCCTTCATCTCCTCATTTGAAGGAGCCCCCAAGTCTCCTGAGACAGAGATAGCCACCAGAAATGGTCATGCTGACTGTCACTACCTCCTCTTCCATCTCTGCCTCATCTTCCACTGGGTCAGCTAGCACTGCCAAGGGAGCCGTCTACAAGAAAGGCTTGAAAAAGACAGTGACAAACCCCATCAGGAAGTGGCAAGCAAGTAAAAGCATCACTGGAACCACCATCAGTGAATTTACAACCCTTACAAACCAGTGACTTGGCTGAATGAAGAGGCATAAATCAAGCTTACAGAATTTAACCAGATGCTCAAGGAACAAATGTTGATCCCATCATCCCTTTGTAAATGAAGACAGTGTTTCCATCTCACTAAATTTCACACACACTTGTACGGCAAGTTTCTATCACTCTACGTAAGACAAAGTCTTTTCCAGAAGGTACCCCCTCAACTGGTTCTTGGTGGGAGGCTCATCAAGTTTAAAAGCTGATCAGAAGCGAAGGTCCATGAGGTCTCTTTACCTGATGGCAATGGTCATTAAGGACATCTCATCTGGAGTGCCCAGCCCGATCACAATTCCATCATTTCTTAACAGCATCCCTTGGATGGGATCTGCTATTAGACCTACTGTGGAAATCAGACAGCAAGAATTTATGTAGCATTCTGTTCTGCCTGCCTCTTCAGAATGAGGTTTACATTCCCATTTACACACACAGTCACATCCCTGATGGTAGCCAACTTCCTGGTCTGAGGAATCCAGTCTTTCTCCATGTTTTGGATAACATACTCTTGTGCTTCAAAGAAAGATAATTGAGGTCTGTCATTATTAAGCCTCCTCAACTCTGCATGGATGTTCTCAGCTCTCATTGTTTCTGTCCTTCAGTATCATGTTCTTGATCAGTAGGGATTGGAGGATATTATTCAACAACTTTACCACCTCAAGACTGACATAAACGAAATGTTCCGCTTCGGCTGCCTTGCACACATAAAACATTTACTGTAACCGTGTTAGATTACTGCTGTCCTTAAAAGCCCTTGTCAGAAGCTCAATGGTCCATTGCAGACTTCTTTGAGCATCTGTACCTCTATCCAGTATTGCTTGATAGGACTTCCCACACATGTTCCATCCATTGCAAACACCACTTGCTCACTCACGTTGAAGCCCCTTGATGCCAAGAACAGCTACATGTCCTCAATTCATACTTTAAATCGCTGGTTTATGTGGTATTTCTGGTCTCCCTTCAAATCTATTTTAGTCAACAGTAAGTAGAAAATCCAAACTAGAGAAGTGCTTTCTTCCTCCATAGCATCAAGGGAATAGCATCCTGTGCAAACACCTGACCCTCCAATAATCCAGGAGCTACGTCAGCCTCCCTCATGGAGGCTTCCAGTTTCAACTCTTCCACTGTCCACTCCAGCCTGGCCTGGCCAGGCATCTTTCAACTTCACCTGCAATGATGCCTGTGCAGTAGAATCCTGCTGACTATGCCTGAAATTTGAGAACATAGATGGCCCAATGATCATGTAACAGGGGTTCTTTATACTACTGGAATCAGGTCATTACAAACAGGAAATGAAATTAAGCATAAACAAAGAGCATATGTACATTGAATGACCCTCTTTGTCACTATCTTGTCATCACCCCTCTCTCCAAAAAGGCTCTTTTCCACCTTTTCTGCATGTATCCCCCTTAAACTTTTCACCTTTCACTTTGAACGCTTGACCTCTTGTTACTTAATCCTTCACTCTGGGAAAAAGCACATCTCTATCTACCCTGTCTATACTGGGTGGATGGATTGACAGATTTAATAAAACACACCAGATAGTAGAGATCCAGGTGAGACTTTTTTTCCAACAGTAACCTTGAAGAATGCTAAGCTAGGTAACAGCTTGCCTGTTGACCTTTAAGCATAAATGTTAGTAATTTTTGACAATCTGGTTGTCAAAAAAATGGACATTCTTCAATACTGCTACTTTACTCATATTTGCATGTTCTTCTGCATTTAGGTGATAACAGCAATGTAAGAGTTCCAATAACCCTAACCCTAACCCTTTTGTCAATTGCTCAAGAATAAAGGAATCAAAATCAAATATTTTCATTACAGTTTTTACTGGCTCAATTCTGAACCTCCATTATATAAAAACTCTCAAGGGTAATGATTTAAATAATTGTAATGATTACATACATTGCATGCTTTGATTTAATGGCAGTTTAAATTAATGACTGACTTATAGGAATAACTTTATTTTTATGAGGTATGGCTATCATAGGCTAGGGACAGAGCAGCAGCCACAGAATTATTACCTTATTACGTCTTCTTATCAACAATTCTTTTTCAATTAAAAGGCAATCACGATGCAGTATTATCAATTTTTAAAACAATGGTCTTTTATTCATTTCACTTATTCATCACATTTTCAGGTGGTGTTGCTTGTGTGTATTTGCTGCCCTTGTTCTGTGATAGTAGTTACAGATTTGGAAGGTATTTTTGAAATATTCTTGGCAAGATCTTTCAGTATATCTTGTAGATGGCGCATACAGAGATGCCACTTTTGGTGAAATCAATGCATGTGAGGATCTAAAATTTTGAATTTAGGCTGTTGTCAGAAGCAACAAGTATATGTAAATTTTTATTAACCACAAAATAGATTTTCAATTTAAAATAACATAACAAAATGGCTTTAGAATTTTCTTTGACACTGTGAACTTGGACTGATACTTTGCCGAGTTGGGTAAGATTAGAGAAAACAATGGTGTTTTCATAATATGAATCATGAGACAGTGACTTGGTATTTGAACTAACCTTACACTAGCAAGCATGGGATGATTTTGTGCGTCAATCTGTTTCTCAAGAAATATCATTGGATTAGCCTGCTGTAAATCATGTCACCTTATTACATTTGATCAATCTTTCCTTGTAATTAAGGTTGTACATATAAGTAATGTGTAATTTTCGAATGTAATTGCAAAATTTTGACATGGAGCACGAAGCTTTAACCTCTATGTTGCTGGACAGAATTGCGTCAAGATGCCTTACTTTATTAAACTGATAATCTTGCTTTGTACAGACCCGCATTCCATTGATTCTTTTGACTGATCTCGAACCAAAAGGCCCATTAAGAGGGGTCTAGATCTTCACATATTTCAGGTCCTTTCTCATTTAGATGGTGGACAAACTTAGAGAATCTACAGGCAAGGTTCTTGTCACAAAATTCCCAATATCTTATATTCCCTAGTATTTATATGGCTGGTCCATTTAAGTTTCTGATTAATGGTAACTCCCAAGGTATTATTTTGGGAGGATTCAGCAATGATAATGCTGCTAATGCCAAGGGGAGATGATTAGCTTTCCTGTTGTTGAAATTGGTCATTGCCTGAATTTTGTTCAGGTCTTACTCAATGTTAGCAAAGTAGCTAACTAATTGCAAGTTGACACTCTTAACTGTGCAATCATCAAATATTCCCATTTCTGACTTTATATATTATTGGAAGAACAATTGAAAATTGTTTAGCTCATAAAACTACCCTGAAGATATCCTGCAGCAACACCCTGGGGCTGAGATGACTGATATTAAAAACTTACAACCATCTTCCTTTATGCCAAGGCTCCCACCCAGATTTCACCTTGATTCCTTTTGCCACAGTCAGTGAAACATCGCCTTGATTTCAAAGACAATCACTTCTTACATCAACAAAATCGAAGTATGTTTTCAATTATAAAAAAACAACTACAAGACTTACGCTGGTGCATAGTTACAGACAAAAACTAAACCCGGTCCTTTAAATCCAGAAGATTTAATTCCTTTGGGACAATCAGAAACTGCACATCCAACTTTATAAGAATTTGCCCATACGACCTGCAAAGTAATAAGACTATTTAACATTAAGTGCAGTATTTTTTTATTTTATAAACAAAGTTATGATCTGCATGCTATATCTATAAATAAAACAAAATCTATTCAAGATCAGAAAACTAATGAGAACAGAACTTCATATCTCATTGCTAAACTGATAGCATTTGCTTCTGGTAAGGACAATAGACATTTTTAAAATGAAAACAGAATATTGGCAATTTACTTGAACAAATTATTCTTCTACACGTCTCTGCACAGACATTAAAATATAAGGAACCTTTTGGAGGTTCCATTGAAGAAACATCAGGATACAACAGAATTATGGAATTAACAGTTACTGTTTTCTAGATATTTATATATACTCGAGATATTTACATAATATATATATATAATGTAAATATCTCGAGTATATATAAATACTCATTCAGAGCCAAAGAGTCATAGGAATACAGCATTGAAACAGACCTTTTGGTCCAAATCATCCATGTCAACCAGATATCCCAACCCAATCTAGTCCCACCTGAGAGCACCTGACCCATATCCCTCCAAACCCTTCCTATTCATATACCCATCCAGATGCCTTTTAAATGTTGCAATTGTACCAGCCTCCACCACTTCCTCTGGCAGCCCATTCCACACACGCATCACCCTCTGCGTGAAAACATTGCCCCTTAGGTCCCTTTTATATCTTGCCCTTCTGACCCTAAACCTATGTCCTCTAGTTTTGGACTCCCCCACCCCAGGGAAAAGACTTTGTCTATTTACCCTATCCATGCCCCTCATAATTCTATTAACCTCTATGAGATCACACCTCAGCCTCGAACACTCCAGGGAAAACAGCCCCAGCCTATTCAACCCTGTCTCTATAGCTCAAATCTTTTCTTGGCAACATCCTTGTAAATCTTTTCTGAACCCTTTCAAGTTGCACAACGTCCTTCCAAAGGAAGGAGACCAGAAATGCACGCAATATTTCAACAGTGGCCTAACCAATGTCCTGTACAGCCACAACATGATCTCTCAACTCCTGTACACAATAATCTGACCAATAAAGGAAAGCATACCAAACGCCTTCTTCGCATTCCTATCTACCTGCGACTCTACTTTCAAGGAGCTATGAACCTGCACTCCAAGGTCTCTTTCTTCAGCAATACTCCATAGGACATTACCATTAAGTGTGAAGTCCTGCTAAGATTTGCTTTCCCAAAATGCAGCACCTTGCATTCATCTGAATTGAACTCCATCTGCCACTCCTCAGCCCATTGGCCCATCTGATCAAGATCCCATAGTAATCTGAGGTAACCTTCTTCGCTATCCACTACACCTCCAATTTTGGTGTCATCTACAAACTTACTAACTATACCTCTTATGTCACATCCAAATCATTTATATAAACGACAACAAGTAGTGGACCCAGCACCAATACTTGTGGCACTCCATTGGTCACAGGTCTCCAGTCTGAAAAACCCTTCACCATCACCCTTTGTCTTCTACCTTTGAGCCAGTTCTGTATCCAAATGGGCAGTTCTCCCTGTATTCCATGAGACCTAACCTTGCTCACCAGTCTCCCAAAGGGAACCTGACTGAATGCTTTACTGAAGTCCATATAGATCACATCTACCACTCTGCCCTCATTAATCCTCAATCAAGTTTGTGAGACATGATTTCCCACGCACAAAGCCAAGTTGACTATCCCTAATCAATCTTCGCATTTCCAAATACACGTACATTCCATCTCTTTGGATTTCCTCCAACAATGTGCCCTCCGATGTCAGGCTCACTGGTCTATAGTTCCCAGGCTTGTCTTTACCACCTTTCTGAAATAATAGCACCACATTAGCCAACCTCCAGTCTTCCAGCACCTCACCTGTGACTATCAATGATATAAATATCTCAGCAAGGGGCCCAGCAATCATTTCCCTAGCTTCCCACAGAGTTCTAGGATACACCAGGTCCTGGTGGTTTATCCACCTTTATGCATTTCAAGACATCCAGCAATTCCTCCTCTGTAATGTGGACATTTTTCAAGAAGTTACCATCTATTTCCCTACATTCTATATCTTCCACGTCCTTTCCCACAGTAAACACTAATGCAAAATATTCATTTAGTATCTCCCCCATCTTCTGTGGCTCCACTCTTCTCAGGATTCACTCGATCTATCCTGTCTATATCTGACATATGCCTCCTTCTTTTTCTGAACAAAACTCTCAATTTCTTTAGTCATCCAGCATTTCCTATACCCACCAGCCTTTCCTTCCACCCTAACAGGAACATACTGTCTCTAGGCTCTCGTTATCTCATTTCTGAAGGCTTGCCATTTTCCAGTCGTCTCTTGACCTGCAACATCTGCCCCCAATCAGCTTTTGAAAGTTCTTGCCTAATACCATCAAAATTAGCCTTCCTCCAATTTAGTACTTCAACTTTTAGATCTGGTCTATCTTTTCCATCACTACTTTACAAGTAATAGAATTATGGTTGCAGGCTCCAAAGTGCTCCCCCATTGATACCTTAGTCACCTGCCCTGCCTTATTTCCCAAGAGTTGCAGCTTCTCTAGTCAGTACATCCACATACTGAATCAGGAAGTTTTCTTGTACATGCTTAAAAAATCTCTCTCCATCTAAACCCTGAACACTATGGCAGTCCCAGTCCATGTCTTATAGATAACTGACACCTCCTTGCAAACTTGCTTCTCAATTTCCTGCCAACTATTAGAGGGTCTACAATACAATCCCAATAAAGTGATCATCCCTTTCTTATTTCTCAGTTCCATCCAAATAACTTCCCTGGATGTATTTCCAGGAAGATCCTCCCTCAGTACAGCTGTAACGCTATCTCTTATCAAAAATGCCCCTCCTCTCTTGCCTCCCTTTCTGTCCATCCTGTGGCATTTGTATCCTGGAACATTAAGCTGCCAGTCCAGTCCATCCCTGAGCCATTTTTCTGTAATTGCTATGATAGCCCAGTCCCATGTTCCTAGCCATGCCCTGAGTTCATCTGTCTTCCCTGTTCCGCCTCTTGCATCGAAATATGTGCAATTTATCAGTCCTACCTTTTTCTCGGCTTTGTCAAATAGTCAGCAAGCCCTGACTATTTGACTTGCTTCTCTTCTCAACAGTATTAGTCTCAGATTGATCTCTTTCCTCATTGTCTCCCTGGGTCCCACCCCATTACTACTTTGAATCCTCCCGAGCAGCTCAAGCAAATCTCCCTGTCAGTATATTAGTCCCCTTTCAACTCAGGTGCAATCCGTCCTTTTTGTGCAGGTCTCTTCTACCCCAGAAGAGATTCCAATGATCCAAAAATGTGAATCCTTCTCCCATACACCAGCTCCTCAGCCATGCATTCATCTGCTCTATTCTCCTATTCCTACCCTTATTAGCTCTTTGTACCAGGAATAATCCAGACATTACCACTCTCGAGGACCTCCTTTTAAAATTCCTGCCTAACTTTCTATATTCTCCCTTCAGAATCTCATCCTTTTCCCTTCCTATGTCATTGGTTCCAATCTGCACAATGACATCCTGCTGGGCCCTCTCCCCCTTGAAAACATTCTGCATCCTGTCTGAGAGATCCTCGATCCTGGCATCGGAGAGGCAACACACCATTCTGATTTTTCACTGCTAGCCAGAGAAACATCTGTCTATGCCTCAGACTAGACAGTCCCCTAACACAATCGATCTGTTGCAACCCAACATACTCCTCATTGCATTAGAGCCAGTTTCAACACCAGAAACTTGGCTGTTCATGCTATGTTCCCCTGAGAATCCATCACCCTCTACACTTTCCAAAACAGCATACTTGCTTGAAATGGGGATAGCCATAGAAGACTCCTGCACTACCTCTCTTACCTTTCCTGGAGTTATAACATCTATGGGACTGTATCTGCGACTTTTCTCTCTTCCTATAACTGCCATCCATCACATCGCCTTGCTCTTGTAAATTCTTTACTGCCTCTAACTGTTGCTCCAACTGATCCATTCGATCTGACAGGATTCACAACCAACAGCATTTATTGCAGATATAATCCTCAATAACACGTAAACTCTCCCTAAACTCCCACATCGGACAAGAATAACACATATTTCTTCTAAGGGCCATTTTAGTTTCTTCCAATTTGCAGACCCAGAAAATAGCACTGTCTTACTCTTCTACAAAACACTGCGCCAGGCTAACTTAATACTTATGGTCTATATTTTTAAGTTTAATCAAGAGACAGATCTCAATAAAACATATAATCAAGAAAGAACCCACTCTACTCACTACTGCAGACTTGCAGCAAGGCCACACTTAAAACTATTCCATTGTCTGTTTCTGTACTGTGACTTCTTCCAAACAGACTACTCCAAGGTCAGTTGTGAATTTCATTGTTTGTTAATTTTCCTCGACGCACTCTGATGTCCAGCAATAGATGAATTCAACAGCAAAGGCAGTAACTGCGCATTTTCACGGCTGTCTAAGTTGGCAGTGTGGGTTTTTCTCTCTCTCTCTCTCCTGCACAAACCTTGTGCTGCCTTTGACTGTTCCTCTCCCTTTTAAAAGTGCCAATGTTTTGACTCTTCTTTTTCTCCAACGTTCCAAAACAATGCAACAGCATATAAAACAGTAATTGCTGCTCCTGGAATTCGAGGAAATCACCTCAAAAAAGGAACCGCCTATTATAGCCAGAAATGTTTCCAACCCTCCATCTTGGATTACCCAGAATCCTGTGCCCTGCAGAGTATCTGCAAATTTGAAATCTGACAAAAGCAGGTGTACGCAGAAACCAATTTATTACAGAACATGAGAATGACCATTATTTATTACGCCATTGTCACAGAATGACCAACATTTCAAATCATTATGGGTAACAAGAGTAATAACTCCATGCACACATTACTGAAATAGGTTTATTATATCAAAGACAGCTTGGAAGAAAGCAGTCCAGGTCTAGAACATAAGTGGGAAGGCATCTACTTTTCGAAAGATAAGCACTCTGGCTCAAATAAATTAATCTCAGGCAGAAGACTTGAGCTCTTCTTACGCTATGAATTACATATATTTTCAATCAACCAAGTATCATAATTGTGCCAAACATCTCAGTGGCAGGTGAGACTCAAATCTTCTGACTCACTTGGGACACTTTCACTGCACCACAATATAGTCATAGAAATATACAGCATCAAAACAGACCCTTCAGTCCAACCCGTCCATGCCAATCAGATATCCCAACCCAATCTAGTCCCACCTGCCAGCACCCAGCCCATATCCCTCCAAACCCTTCCTATTCATATACCCATCCAAATGCATCTTAAATGTTACAATTGTACCAGCCTCCACCACTTCCTCTGGCAGCTCATTCCACACACGTAACCATCTTCTGCGTGAAAAGGTTGCCTCTTCGGTCCCTTTTATATCTTTCCCCTCTCACCCTAAACCTATGCCCTCTAGTTTTGGACTCCCCGACCCCAGGGAAAAGACTTTGCCTATTTATCCTATCCATGCCCCTCATAATTTTGTAAACCTTTATGGGCGGCACAGTGGTTAGCACTGCTGCCTCACAGCGCCTGAGACCCGGGTTCAATTCCCGCCTCAGGCGACTGACTGTGTGGAGTTTGCACCTTCTCCCCGTGTCTGCGTGGGTTTCCTCCGGGTACTCCGGTTTCCTCCCACAGTCCCAAGATGTGCAGGTCAGGTGAATTGGCCATGCTAAATTGCCCGTAGTGTTAGGTAAGGGGTAAATGTAGGGGCATGGGTGGGTTGCGCTTCGGCGGGTCGGTGTGGACTTGTTGGGCCGAAGGGCCTGTTTCCACGCTGTAATGTAATCTAATGTAAAAGTCACCCCTCAGCCTCCGACACTCCAGGGAAAACAGCCTCAGCCTGTTCAGCCTCTCCCCATAGCCCAACCCTGGCAACATCCTTGTAATATACTACAAATTATAACTTTAACGACAGAGACTCAACTACAAAATAATAGAAACCTGCTGTTACTGGGAGTACTATGTCGAGTTCATTACAGGGAACCCTTGGTTTTCTTTGATTTTCTTCAATAACCAGAAATACTGCCACAGAGGCTGGTATTCCTTGATTTTAGGACTGCCTCTTCAGGGTCAGCTATCAGGTTGTCAGTATCTCTGACACTCCCCTGTTTATCTGTCAGCCAGAGCTCTCTGATTGGACCAGATTAACAACTCAGTACAGAGAACTCATATTTTACGATGTAGGTTTGCTCACTGAGCTGTAGGTTTGATATCTAGACATTTCATTACCTGGCTAGGTAACATCATCAGTGGCGACCTCCAAATGAGGCTTCACTTGGAGGTTGCCACTGATGATGTTACCGAGCCAGGTAACGAAATGTCTGGATATCAAACCTACAGCTCAGCAAGCAAACCTATACCCTAAACCTCAACCTGAGCTACAAACCTTGCATTCATATTTTATGAGATCCAGCTGGCTAACCTCATTACAATCACTACATTCCACCCCCAAGCCTAGGAGCAATGGTTGGTCTTTTTTCATGGAGAGCCTCCTGGGGCATCTATGCACCAAGTCAGACTCCTCTGACTTGACATCTGATATAGTCTTGTAACGCACAGAAGCTCACTTCTTGCTCCAGGATAGCCTCAGTGCAATTTCATTCTCTTCACCTCAGCAATGGTGTTGAAGCAGTTACATCTGTCATATCCATCTCTGATTCTGAGGACTCTACAACGCTTGATGGGCAGGATGAACCCATAGGTTATGACATGTTTTCAAAATTTTCTGAGGGGCAGGACATGTATTGCTCTTGCACCAATTGCAAATTTGTGGCGTTCACATGGTCTATGTGCTTGTCCAGTTTGCTCATCTCCCCTCCCCTTATCCCAGATCCAACCCTCCCAACTCGACACTGCCCTCTTGAACTGTCCTATCTGTCCATCTTCCTTCCCACCTATCTGCTCTGACCGAACACCAACACCCCTCCACCTTCATCTACCTATTGCATTCCCAGCTACCTTCACCACCCCCAGCCTCAACCCCTCCCATTTTTCTCTCAGCCCCCTTGACCCCCACCACATTCCTGCTGAAAAGCTTATGCTTGAAACGTTGACTCTCCTGCTCCTTAGATGCTGCCCAACTGGCTGTGCTTTTCCAGCACCACACTTTTTGATTCTGATCTTCAGCAGTCCTCTGATCTGCAGTCCTCACTTTCTCCTTATCAGGACTTTGACACCTACTCAGACATTTGTACGTCACTGATCCTGACCATGTGACCCATATGCCTCTTAACCACATAGGGCCATTTTCATGATTCTTCCACCAAAGTTTGTTCCCTATATCAAACTGTCTCTCTTGCTTGGCAGAGTCTTTTGTCATGCATTGTTATTTCTGATGCCGTTTATCCTGCCCATTATGTCCGGGAAGATCAGACTTAATCTGGTGTCGAGTCTTCTATCCATCAACAAGTCTGCCAGTGCTGTCCCTGTATGGAGCTATCAAATCCCATTCAACTTTAGGGAATACCCAAATTCCCTGCTGATAAAAGATGGCCCATTATCTGTGACCAACTCTTCCGGGACTCCATGTATTGAAAAAGATACACGGTTTTTTATTGATGTCCCCATGTTTGACAATGCACTCTATGCACCGTTTGAGCGTACATATACAATGATGAAGAACAGTGAACACATGAAAGCAACTGATTCAAAGCATAGGCAACGTGCAACTGATTCCAAGGTACACCTGGCCATTCCCATTGTGGGAGAGCTGCTGGCAGCAAGTTTAGTCCTTGTTGACACTCTGGGCACTGGGAGAAAGTGAGGACTGCACATGCTGGAGGTCAGAGTTGAGAGTGTGTGGCTGGAAAAGCACAGCAGGTCAGGCAGCATCTGAGGAGCAGGAGAATAGATGTTTAGGGCATAATCCTTCATCAGGAAGCCCTGATGAAGGGCTTATGCACAACACATTGATTCTCCTGCTCCTCGGATGCTGCCTGACCTGCTGTGCTTTTCCAGCAACACACTCTTGACTCTGGGCACTACCCCACCAATGTGGCTATGTCTGCATCCAGGCTTGGCTACCAGATGTAAACTCTCACCAACATCTTCATTTGGAGATCTGTGGATGGCACTGGTGGAGTTCAGACAGTATTTGGTGGCAATCTTTGCTCCGATACATCACTGTTGCTCCCCATAACAATATGCTATCTTCTACTGAGCTGGTCTCTTCAGATCCAAAAAAATTTCAATTCCAGTTGTGTCAGCCCTTTGGTTTCCCCTATCACCACCATTTGTTTCAGTTTTGAAAGGACTGGATCTTTCTGCGTCTGAAGAGTCTGATATTATCAGCTTTGACTGGGAGTGCATCCAGAAAAAATATATTATCAGACTCTTCCACTGGGGGTACCACCAGTAGTGCACGTGCTATTGGGAAGCAACTCAATGCTTCCACATTCATTACTTGGCCTCCCAGATGGTGTTCCAACTTGTAACTACAAGTGCTTAGTATTAGAGCACACTGCTGAATGTGACTTGTAGCTACAGGTGGTGTGACAAAAATATGGCTTTGAGAAGTGTATTTTGTCCTGGTATTTTTATGAAGAGAAGTCGAGATAGAAGTCCCGAGCGATGTGTTCCAAGCCAATAAAGTTGGGGAGGGTGGCCTAATGGTATTATTGCTGAACTGTTAATCCAGACACCCAGGTAATATTCTGGGGACCCAGGTTCAAATCCCGCTACGGCAGATGGTGGAGTTTGAATTCAATAAATATTCTAAAATTAAGAGTCTGATGATGACCACAAAACCATTATTGATTGTCAGAAAAACCCATCTGGTTCACTAAACTGCTGTCCTTACCTGGTCAGGACTAGGTGACCCCAGACCCACAACAATATGGTTGACACTTAACTACCCTCTCGGCATCTAGGAATGGGCAATAAATGCTGTCCTAGCCAGCAATACATAAAAAAGTAAACAGATTGTGAGGCCTTGTGTTAGGTTCTTTTCCTGAGGTTTCACACGAGATGTAATTCGCACACATCAACTTCTGCAAACAGTTAAAGTTTATTAAAGCCTATATATGTTAGGTGGCCCTTTTGACCCTCTTTGCAGGCGTGCAAAATCAAGTCAAAGAAGCCCAAAACAAAGAAAACACATCCCCCTTACACAAGTCAGCTGGTAATGTTTACAGATATTCTGGCCACTCCCTCACAGTCACATGCCACTCAAGACAACCCTAGCCGCTCCCTCACAATCACATCCCACTCAAGATACAATGCAGTGACCACCTCACCTCCAGAAACAATGTTACGCAAATCATCCCCTAACGGTCAGATCTGGTGTGAGTTGTTTCTTTTTGTAACTATAGAGTGCAGTCAGAATTTCAGCTGAATGTTCCAACTGACTTCTGAATAGGTAATGATGATTCAAATGGCTCTGAATGGCAAGGAATGTGGGAATGTAAACCTCCCACAATCCACCTATAAGGCAAAGACACACCATCCTACCCCCAGGGCACTCAATTTCTTGTAGGCCAGCAGATCAAATTAACTCTTTAATATCACACTTGGATTTTATTTTAGAAGTTGGAACAATCGAAGCATCATGAATGGTTGGGGACAAGTTCCCACTGAAGCAGGATTTTAATTCAACTTTTAGTAGCTGTTGGGGCTCGGAAGGACTGTTTAAGAAGGGTGGTAAGGACAAGCCAGGGAACTATAGACCAGCGGGCCTGACATCGGTGGTGGGTAAGTTGTTGGAGGGAATCCTGGAGGACAGGATGTACATGTATTTGGAAAGGCAAGGTCTGATTAGGGATAGTCACCACGGCTTTGTGTGTGGGAAATCATGCCTCACAAACTTGAGTTTTTTGAAGAAGTAACAAAGAGGATTGATGAGGGCAGAGTGGTGGACGTGATCTATATGGACTTCAATAAGGCGTTCGCTAAGGTTCCCCATGGGACACTGGTTAGCAAGGTTAGGTCTCATGGACTATAGGGAGAAGTAGCTACTTGGGTACAGAATTGGCTCAAAGGTAGAAGACAGAGGGTGGTGGTGGAGGGTTGTTTTTCAGACTGGAGGCCTGTGACCAGTGGAGTGCCACCAGGATCAGCGCTGGGTCCACTACTTTTCGTCATTTAGACAAATGATTTGGATGTGAGCATAAGAGGTATAGTTAGTAAGATTGCAGATGACACCAAGGTTGGAGGTGCAGTGGACAGCTAAGAAGGTTACCTCAGATTACAACAGGATCTTGATCAAATGGGCCATGGGCTGAGAAGTGGCAGATGGAGTTTAATTTAGAGAAATGCAAGGTGCTGCATTTTGGGAAAGCAAATCTTAACAGGATGTATGCACTTAATGGTAAGGTCCTAGAGATTGTTGGTTCATAGATCCTTGAAAGTGGAGTCGCAGGTAGATAGGATAGTGAAGAAGGCATTTAGTATGCTTTCCTTTATTGGTCAGAGTATTGAGTACAGGAATTGGGAGGTCATGTTGCAGGCTGTACAGGACACTGGTTAGGCCACTTTTGAAATATTGCGTACAATTCTGGTCTCCTTCCTTTGGAAGGATGTTGTGAAACTTGAAAGGGTTCAGAAAAGATTTACAAGGATGTTGCCAGGGTTGGAGGGGGAGGCTGAATAGGCTGGAGCTGTTTTCCCTGGAGCTTTGGAGGCTGAGGGGTGACCTTATAGAGGTTTATAAAATCATGAGGGGCATGGATAGGATAAATAAATAGTCTCTTCCCTGAGATGGGAGAGTGCAAAACTAGAGGGCATAGGTTTATGGTGAGAGGGGAAAGATTTAAAGAGACCTAAGGAGCAACTTGTTTGTGTAGATTGTGGTAGATTATTTTGGTATTTTTTATAATTTATTATAATTTGGTAGATTATGGAATGAGCTGCCAGAAGTAGTAGTGGAGGCTAGTACGATTGCAACATTTGAAAGGCATCTGGATGGGTATATGAATAGGAAGGGTTTGGAGGAGGCAGGTGCTGGCAGATGGGACTAGATTGGGTTGGGATATCTGGTCAACATGGACGAGTTGGACCGAAGAGTCTGTTTCCATGCTGTACATCTCTATGACTGTATGACTGGAGAAATATTGCATGTGAGACAATATATTTTACTGAATTTGCCCTTGTCAAGCATGTGTTTATGGGAATGTTACTATCTTGGAATAGTTAATCAATGGTAGAAATACATTTATTATTTTAAGTATTTTGATGGATTTACAGTTAAACTTTCTTTTATTCTTAATGTCTGTATTTTAATTAGAGTGTAAGAATAAAGTTTACTTTGTTTCAAGCCTGGTAGTTTGACCAAGCAAATTGCATCTCGAACACAACACCTTGCACTTGTCTTTTAAAATAAGAAAATAGTGGAGTCGAGGCTATCTTCTTAATATATTTTGAGGGAGTTTGTAACAGCAGCACTAAGTTGTCTTCTTTAAGCAGACAAGTAGGTCTTTCTAGACCTGTTTTGAGGCAGTCACCAGACATGAAACATCAACTCTTATTTCTCTTCACAGATGCTGCCAGACCTGCTGAGCTTTTCCAGCAACTTCTGTTTTTTGTTGTTGTAGGTATTTGGGATCCGTGATTCTCACAAATTTTTGTCCATTAAGGTATTGGTGGAACTTCCTAACTCCAAATGTGACTGCCAATGCTTCTTTCTCTATCTTTGCATTAGCCAAAGTCCTGGATGCATACACTATTGGGCATTCCTCTCCACTGGGTCACCTATGACCTAATACTACCTCAATGCCATACAGGGAGGCATTGCATGTCAATACCAGATGTTTCTTGAGATCAGAATGTGACAACACCTTACAGGATGACAGCCATTTCTTTACTTCACTGAAAGCTAGGACTTGTCTATGTGACCATTTTCAAGATTGACCACTGTTTCAGAGTTGATGCAAAGGTGGAGGACAGGTTACATAAGAACCTCCCAAAATAATTTTCCAGTCCAAGAAATGACCTAAGCTCCTGACTGATATGGGAGTCAGAGGCCTTTGACTGCCCTCACTTTATCTTCCAACGTGTTTAACCTGGTCTTATAGACTCTGTGGCCCAAGTAGGTCACTTAGGGGTGAGAAAGTTTATAGCTTTAAAACTTGTCCTTAAACATATCGACTAAAATGAAATTTTGAATTATAGAACACATTTGCTGCACACTAGAAAACAGACAGGCAGGGAGGGTAAGACAATTAAGAACATTTGCCTTAACATCAGTGAACCTGTATAAACAGGACACCAAGTGATAACATTCACAGCTGTTCCTTTGTGAAATTAATAACAATGCTTGATTCTGAACTCGAAACAAAACTCTGCATCAATTAACTTCTGTCCTGAATTATTGTCCTGCTCCTTGGATGCTGCCTGACCTGCTATGCTTTTCCAGCAACATACTCTCATCACTTCACTATTATCTGTCTAGTTCAGAACATGCAGTGCTTTTGTTAACTTTTTGTGTTTGTGACAGTACAGCCTTTGTAAACCTGTATATAAAGGTAGCCTATTTGAGATAGTATAATGGAGTAGCCTGCCAGGGCTCTTGAACAGCCGATGTTCTACTCTCCTGATTTATTAGAATGCAGCTAGCTTGGCTTATAGATATCAGTGTTATGTTGTAACAGTGATGCTATTAGTAAATGAAGGGGATAATTACAATTAAACTAAACCGTAAGAGTTTTTTTATATTCCAGACTACCAAAGGTACAATCTCCGGGACAAACCAAGAGAGACTTACAGGTTGAGTTCTTAAGGAATTCTTTGGACCATTTCAAATCTGTACTTTATCTACTGCCAAGAACACAATTTTCCCTTTTTTGGTGTACAGGTACACCCGCTTTGGAAAAATGCCTTAGGACTATATCCAAGTTCTCTAAGTGTTCCTTGTTAATTTTCCCTGTCTTTAGAATGTCATCTAGGGAAATGACAGCCTGAGCAGGACCTTTTGAAATGTTCTCCAAACTCAGTCGGACCGATAAGGATATCTACTTCCATCAGAATATCCTACAACTCATGTGCTCCACTTGCCGCATTTACCAATGATAAAGCCAGTTAGGCTTCAGCCAGTAGGCATCTTGCTTAGTTATATGATTAATCCCACTCTCTTGCACTGAAATACCTCTACAGAGATCGGTATCTATTCACCAAGTTACTCTTTATTTCCACATGAACAGTCATTGATTTTAGTACAGCCTCTTCAGAATCAGCTATCAGAATGTCTGTATCTCTGACACTCCCCTTTTTATCTGACAGCCAGGGATCCCCCGATTGGACCAGATTAACAGCCCCAATCAAAGAACTCATATTCTATGCTGTCTAGCTGACCTTGTTACAATCAATATACAAGATAGGAACAGACCCCTTGGCCCACCAAGCCTGTGTCAATTCCTAATCCTTATTTTATACTTCTATACCTATGCTATCTATTGCAGTATGTAAACCTCTGTAGACATCAAATTCATGCATGTATTTATCAAGATATGGCTTATTTATTGCTAACATGCTTGCTTCTACCACTTCCTCTGGCAGTGGGTTCCAGGCTTTTGTGTGAGAAGTTTTTCCTGCACTTCTCTTCTAAACTTTCTACCTCTCACCTTGAACCTGTGCCCTCTTGTTGACCTTTCCACCTGGGAAAAAGCCTCGACTATCCACCTATCTATGCCTCTCAATTTTGTCGACCTATTAGGTCACCTGTCAGGCTCTATCTTTCCGCTGCAAATAATCCAAGTTGATCTAACCTCTCCTCATAACTAGAACCCTCCAAACCAGGCAACATCACGGTAAACCTTCTGTGCACCCTCTGCAAAGCATCCCTTTTGGTAGTGTGGCGACCAGAACTGCATGCAATATTCCAAACGTAGCCTAACTAAAGTTTTGTACAGCTGTAACATAACTTGCCAACTTTTATATCTGATTTTCTTACTGAAGGCAAGCGTGCTATATACCTGTAGAACCAAAACAGAATTTGCAATATTCTGATGTTAAATCACGAACAGCATGCAATATTTACTTTAAAACTTGTTAAAAAGATATCAATAATATATGTTAGTTTCTTCCCCATAATCATAATTTGTATAGGTGCTTGTCTCGAATGAAGAGCAGAGGATGCTCATTGTGATTAAATTTCAGGTGTGCAAATCAATGTTGACTTTTAAAAAAAATTGAATCTCATTCCCTATTGTCAACATTTTATCATTATGGATCCATTTTCTCTGTACTCCATTCTAAGTGCAGCCTGCAGCTTTTGGTGGCTCCCTTTCCTATCACACCATGTCATACCATCTACCAACTTCCATCCAAAAGGAAATAAGACGACAGGGTGAGGTAGAAACACACAGAAGTATAATGAGTAAAAAGGAGCTTAAAGGAGAAAATGGAAGCAGCAAAGCACTTAGAGAAGTAGAAACAAGTAGTAGCAGGGTTGGATGGCGAAGGCGGGGCAGAGGCTCGCGCGCAGTGTGCTGCTGCCTAGTCTGAACGGCGAGCGGACTTATCAAGTGCTTGCTGTGTCAATCCCCTTCAACTGATTGGGGGGTAGGGGGAGGCTTCAGTGATGCTGCAGGTCCCTTACACACAACTGTGTGTCTGCTCAGAAACAAACCCTGCGACAGAAAGAGGGAAGAAGGCAGGCAGAGCAAGGAAAAAGGAAACTTCAGAAAATTTTGAGCCCCAGAGAAGAGGCATTAAATCAATTAACCGAATAATCAATTATCTGAATGAAATGCTGCCCACCCATCTCATTCGGATAATTGAAGTTCCTCTGTAAATAGATAAAGAGACAGTGTATTTGTTTATTTAAAATCACAGTAAATACAGTAAAATACAATGAGAAGCTTCAACAATCACCACAATCCAGCACCAATTTGAACAGGTGAAGAATAAAAAGGATACAGTTAGTATTGCTGTAACAGTACAGGTAGTTCCATTCTTGTGCAATCCCACATGTTATAAGAAAATTGTGTAATAGCAGCACAATTTAAACTAATTGGGCTGGAATTGCATAATAATGAATACATGCTTTGAAAGTTCACGCTTTAGAAACAGTTTCCCCAAGCATCAATCATGTTATAGTGAATTTCTGTTAACGAAACACATTATAGTAGAATGGCCTGTAAACGATATAACTGAAGGGGAATCTTGAGCCAGCTCTCCAACTATACCTACGCTGCCATTCCTCCTTCACTGTATCTCTGTTGCCTGCCCTTCGCAATTGAATCTACCTCACTGACACTGTTGCCAGATTCCATGATGAACCCAAGCTCACCCCACAACCAGGAGACCCTGGCTCTGCTGCCCCCTCAATGACACCAGGAGTCCCATCTCCAGGCATACCATGCTGCAGCTGCCATCTTGCCAATGACAGGAGTATCTGCTCTGGACCTACTGCAACCATGAATCCCTGGCTCCTCTACTAGAAAGGGGTGACACCGACACGTCAAGAGTTCCGCTCCAGCAACCCTCCTGAGATGTAGCCTTGACAATACCACCATCTTGAAAAGTCTGCTGTCACCTTTGATGGCTAGAGGAACTTCGCCTTCACTGCTGCCTCCTGCCCCAAACTGCCTGTTTCTGCTGCCACTGTCATTGCCTCCAATCGCAATGAGGAGCTGTGTCCATTGTTGCATCCAACCAGTGGGAGGAACCACCATTCCACACACGGCCTGCTTTAGCTGCTACATTGATTTCGCCGACTAACATGCCGCAAAAGGCTCCAACGAAAAGAAACAAAAGAAAAGAAGAAAAAAATGTTGAAGTAAAAAGGAACAAAACATAAAGCAGGCATGCGGGAACAGATAAGCCCAGGTCAAGAGCCTGCTTGCAGTCCTGCTATTCTGCCACCATCTTGAGCACTTGACATTCAAATTTTTGTCATGTTTTAAATTTTCATATTTGTAACAAAACTGATGTAAGCCGTCAGAGTGTAGTTACACCGACCCATTCAAAGACATGGTAGCACTATCACTGACCAAACAAGAAATACAATTACTGTGTGCCAAGTATACCAGCAGATTGTTTGTATTACAGATGTAGAATTAATATTTATTAAGGGGCAGAATATGACTTCAAAACAGGTTACACCTGCAGGCCTCCTAACCCGGTTTCATCTGAAAACCATAACCCGGTGTCATGGTAATTCTGACTTTGTCCATACCAGTCCAACACCAGCATCTCAACATCACATTGCTCTGTCATTCAATAAGTTGATCTGATAATTACGGATGTCATTTTTCTGCCTTTTCTCAATAACCCGTGATTCCTTTACAGCCTTGAATATACTCAATGACCTAGGCTCAACAGGCTTCTGTGGTAAGGGATTCTACAGATTCACAACCCTTTATGATGAAATTCCTCCTCATCTGCCTTAAATGTGCAATCCCTTATTCTGACAGTATGCTCTCTGATCCTCAATTCTTCCACAAGGGGAAAAGCATTTCTGCATCTACCTTAAATCGTCTAAGAATCTTGTATGGCTCAATAAGGTCAGCTCTCATTCTTCTATATTTCAACATGTACAGGTCCAATCTACTGAAACTCTCCTCATAATAGTCCTTCCATACTTGGCAGCAGCCTAGCGAACCTTTGCTGCATTGCTTCCAGCGCCAGTATAACTTTTTTTAGATAAGGGCCCCAAAACTGTTCACCACATTCCAGCTGTGGTCTGTCCAGTAATTTGTATACTTTTAACAAAACCTCCCTACTTTTATATTCCTTTCTATTTGAAATAACAGCCAGCATTCTATCTGCCTTCCCTATTACCCAGTGAACTTGGAATTTTGTGATTCATGGTCAAGGACTCCCAAATCTGTTGAGAGCAAACTTTCTGCAGCTTGCTCTCTTTTAATAGTATTCATCTCCCCTTTTATTCCTGCCAAAGTGCGTAACCTCACATTTTTCCACATTATTTTTCATCTGCCAAGTTTTTGCTTACTCACTTAATCTGTCTATATTCCTATGCAGACTCATTATCACTTGCCTTCTCACCTATTGTGCATTATCTACAAACCTAGCCATAGTGCACTCACTTTCTATATCCAAATCATTAATAAATATTGTAAATAATAGTGGCCCCATCACTGTGGTACACCACGAGTTACAGGTTGCTATTGGAAAATGCCCCCCTTACTCCAACTCTGTCTTCTACTACTGAGCCGAGTTATTCTGGTTTGTCAGGCGAAATTTCGCCTTTATCCCTGCACAGAACGGAAAAAATTTAAATGCTAATAGTTCCACACATTTGTTACGTAATTTACGTGTGTGGTGGCACGGTGGCTCACTGGTTAACACTGTTGCCTCACAGCGTCAGGGACACTGGTTCAATTGCAGCCTCAGGCAACTGACTGTGTGAAGTTTGCACATTCTCCCTGTGTCTGTGTGGGTTTCCTCTGGGTGCTCTGGTTTCCTCCCATAATCCAAAGATGTGCAGGTTAGGTGATTGGTGATGCTAAATTGCCCATAGTGTTCAGGGATGCATTAGTCTAGAGTAAATGTAAGGTGGGGGTCTGGGTGGGTTGCCCTTCGGAGGGTCGGTGCGGACTTGCTGGGCCAAAGGGCCTATTTTCACACTGTAGGGTTTTTAAAATATTATCACAGGATCATAACACAAACTTTCCCATTGAATTAGATCACAAGAACATCTTATAAATTACACTTATTGTAAGTGTGACTTAAAATCAAAAGATTAAATTCTCCTTTGTTTAGATTGTAGATCTGTGTTCAACAAACTCAGATGTGATGATTGGGTCAGTTGGTTTGAATGACTAGTTTGCATGTAGTGCCCATAATAGGTTCAATACCCATAGTGGCTGAGATCACCACATTAATGCCCTGCCTTCTCAAACTCACCCCTCATGTGAGGCCTGATCCTCAGGTTAAACCCTCCACCACAGAGAACTAGAGATGTACAGCATGGAAACAGACCCTTCGGTCCAACCTGTCCACGCCGACCAGATATCCCAACCCAATCTAGTTCTACCTGCCAGTATCCAGCCCATATCCCTCCAAACCCTTCCTATTCATATACCCATTCAAATGCCTCTTAAATATTGCAATTGTACTAGCCTCCACCACTTCCTCTGGCAGCTCATCCTATACACGCATCACCCCCTGCGTGAAAAAGTTGCCCCTTAGGTCTCTTTTATATCTCTCCCCTCTCACCCTAAACCTATGCCCTCTTGTTCTGGACTCCCCGACCCCAGGGAAAAGACTTTGCCTATTTATCCTATCCATGTACCTCATAATTTTGTAAACCTCCATAAGGTTACCGTTCAGCCTCCGATGCTCCAGGTAAAACAGCCCCAGCCTGTTCAGCCTCTCTCTATAGCTCAAATCCTCCAACCCTAGCAACATCCTTGTAGATCTTTTCTGAACTCTTTCAAGTTTCACAACATCTTTACGATAAGAAGGAGACCAGAATTGCATGCAATATTCCAACAGTGGCCTAAGCAATGTCCTGTACAGCTGCAACATGACCTCCCAACTCCTGTATTCAATACTCTGACCAATAAAGGAAAGCATACCAAACACCTTCTTCACTATCCTATCTACCTGCAACTCCACTTTCAAGGTGCTATGAACCTGCACTCCAAGGACTCTTTCTTAAGCAACACTCCCTCGGACCTTACCATTAAGTGTATATATCCTGCTAAGATTTGCTTTCCCAAAATGCAGCACCTCACATTTATCTGAATTAAACTCCATCTGCCACTTCTCAGCCCATTGGCCCATCTGGTCAAGATCCTGTTGTAATCTGAGGTA
>NC_057728.1:52194723-52199971 GCF_004010195.1 Chiloscyllium plagiosum
TTCTCCCTGTATTCCATGAGATCTAACCTTGCTAATCAGTCTCCCATGGGGAACCTTGTCAAACGCCTTACTGAAGTCCATGTAGATCACATCTACTGCTCTGCCCTCATCAATCCTCTTTGTTACTTCCTGAAAAACTCAATCAAGTTTGTGAGACATGATTTCCATGCACAAAGCCATATTGATGATCCCTAATCAGTCCTTGCCTTTCCAAATACATGTACATCCTGTCCCTCAGGATTCCCTCCAACAACTTGCCCACCACCGAGGGCAGGCTCACCGGTCTGTAGTTCCCTGGCTTGTCTTTACCACCCTTCTTAAACAGTGGCACGTCTGCCAACCTCCAGTCTTCCGGCACTTCACCTGTGACTATCGATGATACAAATATCTCAGCAAGAGGCCCAGCAATCACTTCTCTGCCTTCCCACAGAGTTCTCGGGTACACCTGATCAGATACTGGGGATTTATCTACCTTTACCCGTTTCAAGACTTCCTCCTCTGTAATCTGGACATTTTGCGAGATGACACCATCTGTTTCCCTGCAGTCTATATCTTCCATATCCTTTTCCACAGTAAATACTGATGCAAAATACTCATTTAGTATCTACCCCATTTTCTATGGCTCCACACAAAGGCCACCTTGCTGATCTTTGAGGGGTCCTATTCTCTCCCTAGTTACCCTTTTGTCCTTAATATATTTGTAAAAACCCTTTGGATTCTCCTTAATTCTATTTGCCAAAGCTAGCTCATGTCCCCTTTTTGCCCCCCTGATTTCCCTCTTAAGTATACTCCTACTTCCTTTATACTCTAAGGATTCACTCGATCTACCCTGTCTATACCTGTCATATGCTTCCTTCTTTTTCTTAACCAAACTCTCAATTTCTTTAGTCATCCAGCATTTCCTACACCAATCGTCTATTTGTCTAGATTGGACTGAGTAAAACCAAATGTCCATCTGCACACTTTGCATAAAGACACGCTAAGACATTTGAAAACATAACAATTTCAAAAATTCCATCGGATGATTAAAATGAGCATAATATCTCCAAGCAACATTTACCTGTGTGTAATGTCCACATACTTTTTTTGGTTTACAGCTATTTGTACTGTAATCATAGTCAGCCACTTCAGCATACCATCGCTTAATAGCATTCTTGGCATTGAAATTGCCTGTGGAAATATAAATGTTTTCTCCTATAGGAAAGAATGTGGGATGCACTGTTCCCTTCTTTTGCAGGTTTGGATTATGCTTGAACAGGCACATTTTTGACCATGCTTTTGCAGATTTTGCAAGTGCTTCATCCCACGTCTAGATTGGGGAAAAAAAAAGAAAATTACAAAACGAAGATGCTCCTGCGGAGTGATCGTATTCCCATCTATTTGACTAATAGCACCTTCTGATTTAATTGCTCTCCTGGCTTTTCTAAACTCTTCCCATTGTGGGATATAGGTGAATTAATGTTATTTCTGCAATTATATAAGTTCTGATACAGAGTAAATGAATTCACATCAGTGTGTAATTGTTTCGGCCAAGAGCTGAGTTAACAAGAATGGGGACCATATAGACGAAATATATAATCCGTTAAAAATGGTATGTCAGCATGAGACGTGATTACAAAACAATGGTAGATGTATGGGCGAATAGATAAGAAGTTGTAAGAGAATGCAATCACTTGTATAACAGTAGGAAAAACATCTGTTTTCCCACTTGTACGGAGACACAGGAACAAACCCTAATTAAAGAGGTCATAAAGGTCAGAGTGGCCTCCGGAGAGGAATAAATGCTGATAAAGAAAGGATATGTCTAGCGATGACCTGCAGTGGGATGACGTCAAACAACCTTATGGGTGCCAGAGATAGGCATTTGTCATGGACAAGGCCGGATAAACAGAAGTTGTGGGATCAGTCTTAAGGAAATGAGTGACGTAAGCTCAAATTGTATAAATTTTGAAAGTTTGTGGAATATGATGTGTATTTGTCTTTGCCTTGTCTGGCATTAGACATTGCACCCACTTGCAAATGTACAAATAAAGAACACTACTGATTCAGATTTTTGTCTCGGACTGAAATTATTGAAGTGAGTGAGCTTTGTTTCTCACACCATCATGAAATCTTGCCTCTCCATAACTAGAACCGAACTTTAATTGAAACGATCACTATTCCTACGATGGATGCCAAAGCTATCTATCGAAGGTGCGTTCATAACATGGCCAAACAGGTTCAGTCTTAATTTTTAGCGGCAACTGCTGAGAGCGGGAAAGAGATTCCTGGTGGGGCTACGGGGTGGACAGGAACGGGAGCATGTGCCATCACTTGTGCCACAGCTGAAGAGGCAAATGAAATGGAACTCAGCCGTCCGGGTCAGCTGAACGCCAACGACATTGGGTTCAAATCTGGATCCGGAACCTGGTTCTTTGCCCGACCCTAGTTTCATGGGGCACGGACATATCTTGAGGAGATCTCAATATCTTGAGATGAATCCCACTCTAGAGACTCGAACCCAATACCTCAAAAGGGAAAATTTGGATATTTTTCCCTCTGAAATGGGGACATTTTTGTTTGCTTTTTTAAAAAAAAATGCATTCTGAACATTCTTCCTGTGTTGTTTTATTACGACAGATTCAATTATTTAAGTACGAGGCACGGATGTACACGCGCGCGAATTTAAACCGCCCGGTTATTTAACGGTCGTGTGGCTACCAGAACCTTCCCGTCACTTGTTCCTCGTGGTCACCGTCGGAAAGAAACCGTCCGTCCTCTCACTCCTCACACCCAGTGACAGTAAGAAAATCGCCCCGGGACACAGCCCCGATGGAACCTATTCCCACTCCCAACCCATTTTACTTTTGTGTTTCTTTTTTAAAAAAGAAAAGGCGTAGTTCGGCGTTTCTGAGGCGGACATTCAACCAACCATCGCGAACATTTCCTTGGCCGGCGGTACCACTTCCCCACGAAATTTGTTGTGCTGGTCGACGCAATCCTGGATGAAGGTCGGATCGGTGATGGAGACGAGAGTGCCGAAGGCAGGCTCGTACGGGAGGAGGTGCAACCAAAAAGCCGCAAGAATCCAGGGCACCTTGCCGAATGCCATGACGGAATGGCGGTTGAGAGTGCTCCGGGTTGAAGGGCGGGGCATCGAGCGAGCGTCCCCAACTCCAGTACTTGGACACACCCCGCCCCCCAGCTTCCCCCTCCCACGTCAACAAAGGTAGGACTTCCCGACTCCAAATATGACCACCCAATCTTACCTACCTACCTGTGCGTATCTACCTCTGGCATTAGCTGAAGTCGTGGACGCATACACGATTGGGTGTACCACTCCACTGAGCCACCCACGAGTTAATACAACCCGCTGCCCTACAGGGAGGTTTCGCAAGTCAGTGTCAGATCTCGCTTGGGATCATTGTGTGCCAACACCTGAGAGGATGATAGCTGTTTCTTCACCTTCTTGAAAACTATGGCTTGTTGATGTGACCATTTCCGAGGCCGACTCTTATTTTAAGAGTTGACGTAATGGTGCCAGGATGGAGGCCAGGTTATGTATGAATTTTCTATAATAATTAGCATGGGAGCCAGTGCATCTTTCATCGGTCTTGCTTTATCTTCCAACGTTTGTAACACAATCTCTGCTTCTCAGATGCTGCCTGACCTGCTGTTCTTTTCCAGCACTGCTCTAATCTAGACTCTTGTCGACACTGTAGCCCAAGTAGGTCACTTATGGTGCCTGGAACACACATTTACCCTTTCTAAGGCATACTTCCGCCTGGGAGAAACATCTAAGGACAATGACCAAATTCTCTAGTGCTGTTTATTGGTTTTCCCTGTTATTAGCACATCATCCAGGTAAATAGTGGCCTGGGGTAGACCTTGTAAAATGTTCTCCATCATCCACTGAAAAATTGCTAAGGCTGACAATACCCCATATGGATATTAATTGTAGCATACTTCTCATCCAACCGTAAATGCAAGTACGCATGGCTCATTTCAGCTTTGTGAAGGACAGCCCCCTGCTAGCTTTGCATATTTACCCACTAGGTGAGGGATTGGAATTTTATCCAACTGTAAAAAGCAGTTTACTGTTTGTTTAATATCCCCACAAAGGCGAAGCGAGTATTGGATTTCATAATTAGTATGACTGGTGCTGCACATTCCACAATTTGGATTGGTTTGATTTCTTCGGTTTCCAGCCTTCTGATTTCTGCTTCTACTTTTGGCCATAAGGCAAATAGTACTGGGCAGGCCTTACAGAATCAAGGAATTGCTCTCTGGTCAACTTGCAAAGTGCCCTTGGCTCCTTTAATAGTCTAAAGACCTTCCTGAAAAACATCCGAGTAATTAATTCTGATTTCACTCAGGCAGCCATTTCTCATCGAAAAATGAGCCAATCTCGGTGAACCAATTTCACCCCCCTCAAACTTGGGCTTCAGCCTTTCACTCCAATCAGTGGTAACTGAACCAGCTGCTTCTCATAAGAGACTGGATCCAAAGTTGTACCCTTAATCCGTAGGGCTTCCCCAGTGCACATTCTCTGTCCACCTGAGGTCTTGTGCAAAGTTAAGGGTTGGACTCCAGAGTGAATTTTGTTGAAGACTGATTCTGCAATCATCGAAACGGCTGCACTGATATTGACTTCCATTAGAATGGGGTGACTGTTTAACCAGATATTTATTTTGATTGGTTCTGATTTGGTTGTTGCTAAGCAATTTGACTGTTGTAAACCAGATAGATGTGGACTTTCCAGGGTGTGCACTTCCTGGATACTGGCCTGTGAGTTCTCTTACTTGATTTGGAGTCATAGAGTTATGGAGATGTACAGCATGGAAACAGACCCTTTGGTCCAACCTGTCCATGCCCACCAGATATCCAAACCCAATCAGCCTCTGACGCTCCAGGGAAAACAGACCCAGCTTGTTCAGCCTCTCCCTATAGCTCAAATCCTCCAACCCTGGCAACATCCTTGTAGATCTTTTCTGAATACTTTCACGTTTCACAACATCTTTCTGATAGGAAGGAGACCAGAATGCACACAATATTCCAACAGTGGCCTAACCAATGTCCTGTACAGCCACAACATAATCTCCCACTCCTGTACTCAATACTCTGACCAATAAAGGAAATCATACCAAACGCCTTCTCCATTATCCTATCTACCTGCAACTCCACTTTCAAGGAACTATGAACCTGCACTCCAAGGTCTCTTTGTTCAGCAACACTCTCTGGGACCTTACCATTAAGTGTACAAGTCCTG
>NC_057728.1:52200041-52216524 GCF_004010195.1 Chiloscyllium plagiosum
TTTGAGCCAGTTCTGTATCCAAATGGCTAGTTCTCCCTGTATTCTGAGATCTAACCTTGCTAATCAGCCTCCCATGGGGAACCTTGTCAAACGCCTTACTGAAGTCCATATAGTTTGCATCTACCACTCTGCCCTCATCAATCCTCTTTGTTACTTCCTCAAAAAACTCAATCAAGTTTGTGAGACATGATTTCCCATGCACAAAGCCATGTTGACTATCCCTAATCAGTCCTTGCCTTTCCAAATACATGTACATTCTGTCCCTCAGGATTCCTTCCAACAACTTGCCCACCACCGATGTCAGGCTCACTGGTCTATAGTTCTCTGGCTTGTCTTTACCACACTTCTTAAACAATGCCACCACGTTTGCCAACCTCCAGTCTTCCGGCACCTCACCTGTGACTATCGATGATACAAATGTCTCAGCAAGAGGCCCAGCAATCACTTCCTGAGCTTCCTATAGTGTCCTAGGATATACCTGACCAGGTCCTGGGGATTTATCCACCTTTACCTGACATCCAGCACTTCCTCCTCTGTAATATGGATTTAAGTCTCGTGGATCACTTTTGCTGTCTAAAGTCTACAGGCAGCAACAATAGCTTGCTGGCCTGGATGCTGAAGAAACTTTCAACATTTTGGCCGATGCTTGACTTTGCTTTGAGATTTTGCTGTGGGCTGACCTAGAGTCCCTCTGTTCAGGATATGTCCTGAGTGAGGCTATGCAATTGTCTTCCCTCAAGTGGTGTCCCCCAAGCTCAGTTGGAATGGTGAAGGTCTCCACTTCTATTGGAAAACCTTTAGCTCATATTGCTCCATGCTGCATTTTCCAACGATAAAGCCAGTTATAATGTCTGCTTGAAGACCAGTTGGGTTTCATTGCGTGATTGCTTTTGCATGGTTACATCATTAATCTCATCCATCAAATGGTCTCTCAGCATATCATTAAATGTTAAACCAAAGTCACATGTCTCTGCCAGTTATCTTAACCTAGTCAAAAATCTTGATACAGAGTCCCTTCATTCTCGAATTGCTGAGTAAAACCAATGACACCTCAGAATTAGAGGAGTCTTGGAGTTGAAATATTCTCTAACTAAATTAATCAACTCTGGGTTTAGTATTTGCCTCAGGGAAACTCGGGGTCCTAATAACTGAAAAAACTAGTCTACAAGCTGTCAGGAGAAATACTCTGCTTTGTATCTCTTCCAATGTCATTTGCCTGGAAAAAAATGAATTATTTCCTCTTATTCAGCTGAGCCTTTGATGGCAGGATTGAATGAGTCAAGCTTCCCAAATAACAGCATGATCTATTTACCTCACTGTTTAAGCGAATTTCTTCAGAAGCGTGTTTTTCTCTTGTCGCCACTGAAACAACTCCACAGAGGCTGCTATCCTGTCACCAAGTCAAAATTTACATGTGAAGAGACCTTGTCACTGATCTAGCTTCCTCAGAGCCTGCTCTCACAGTGAACAGGATAACTGACACTCCTGTTTATATCTGTCAGCCAGAGTTCCCTAATCGGATCTGTTAATCTAGTCCAATCAGGGAACTCATATTCTATGGAGTCCACCAGGCTGACATTGTTAGTATGACTACAAATACGAGAGAAAGTATTCCTAGATAGTAATGGGTTTTGTTTTTAATTGGATGAGTTTTACTTACAAACAAAGTAAACAGTTATCATTAGGCTTTAGTTAGTAGGATCTGGAATGGTATGTCTTGGCTTCTGGGATTCATCTGTAGTTTGAACAAAGCTTTTTGTTTCAGTTTTACAGAAATCTTGTTTGAAGCTGCATATGTAAAACAGTTTCTTGTGAAGAAGGGAGATACTTAAGAAGTGTTCAGAAATAGGTTGCCTTGGTGTAAGGAATTAAGTTTGAAAGTTCCAGATCAGCGTGGCAGATGTGGAGTTTAATTTCAATAAATGTGAGATGTTGCATTTTGGTAAGGAAACCAGAACAGGACTTATACACTTAATGGTAGGGTACCAGGGAGTGTTGCGGAAGAAAGACCTAGGGGTGCAGGTGTATAGTTCCTTGAAAGTATTGTTGCAGGTGATAGTGGTGAAATTGCTTGGCACGCTTGCCTTCATTGGTCAGGACATTCATGAGAGGAGTTGGAAAGCTACGTTGTGGCTGTACAGGACATTGGTGAGGCCACTTTTACAATACTGCGTACGATTCTGGTCACCCTCTTACAGGAAGGATGTTGTGAAACTTGAAAGGGTGGAGAAAAGATTTACAATTACATTGCCAGGACTGGAGGGTTTGAACTTCAGGGAGAACCTGAATAGGCTGGGACTTTTATCACTGGAATGTTGGAGACTGAGGGGTGACCTTATGGAGGTTTATAAGGTCATGAGGGGCATGGATAGGGTGAATGGCCAAAGTCTTTGTCCTAGGGTGGGGCTGGGGAGTGGGGTGGGGGGGAGTCCAAAACTAGAGTGCATAAGTTTAAGGTGAGAGGGGAAAAATTTAAAAAGGACCTGAGGGGTATTTTTTTTAATGCAGAGAGTGGTACATGTATGGAACAAGTTGCCAGAGGAAGTGGTGGAGGTGGATGCAATTACAACATTGAAAACTCACATGGATAGCTATATGAAAAGGAAGGGTTTAAAGGGATGTGGGCTAAATGCTGGCAAATGGGACTAGGTCAGATTGGGATATCTGTTCGGCATGGATGAGTTGGACTAAGGGTCTGTTTCAGTGCTGTAAGACTACTATTAAATATGAATATGAGGTCCAAGAATCACAAGATGCAAAATCACAACATGTGTTTGCTATGCCTAGAAAAGGAAATGATTGACACAGTTTATTTTATACCAATGTTGCATGTAACCATTGTGATGCAAAAATGTATAAATATATTGTTTTGAGCTGTAAACAGTGGAGTGTCTCCAAGTTTGATTTGGAGGACCACTCCTACATGCATGTGGTACAAGCTTGAATAAATTCATCTTGTTACACTCCACTCTGGTCTGAAGGCTCAATATTTCAAAATATACCCTTCATCAATATGGTATCAGATGAAGATGGGGCAGCACGGTGGCTGAGTGGTTGGCACTGCTACCTCACAGCACCAGGGACCCGATTTAGATTCCAGCCTCGGGTGACTTTCTATGTGGAGTCTGCACATTCTCCCCGTCTCTGCATTGGTTTCCTCTGGGTGCTCTGGTTTCCTCCCACAATCCAAAGATGTGCATGTTAAATGAAATGGCCACACTAAATTGCCCATAGTGTTCAGGGATGTGTAGGTTAAGTGTATTACTCAGGGGTAAATATAGAATAATAAAGTAGGGGAATGGGTCTGGGAGAGTTACTCTTCGGAGGGTCAATGTAGACTTGTTGGGTCGAAGGGCCTGTTTCTACACTGTGGGGATTCCATTGTAAGATGGCAAGTAGTCAGTGTGACATCAGTGAGGAGTTTAAAAACTGAGATTAATAGATTTTTTTGGGTGATTATATTGACAGATGTGAGTTAAGATGCAAAGCACCCATTATTAACTCCAGGATTCTCAACCAGAGATCCACAGATCCTAAGCTTTAAAGAATCAGAATCCAACCAGAAGATCCCAGTGTCTACTGATGACCTATAAATTACCAAGGTAAGATGACTGATTACAGATGTAGTTTGATAGCAGGAGCACTTGTCCCAAAGCCTGCTCCACCATGCTCAGAGCTCTTTCGATCAAAGTTCACCCAAATTTATGTTTGTAGGTTTCAGGAATCATCACTAATATACCTGTTACCTTCGGAATGTGCAGCTGACTTGTGCATGGATTTTCATTTGACTGCACAATTTAGTGAGAATGTTGATCACAATCCATCTTTCTAGTATCCAGCCAATTAGTTCTACCATTAGGGCAGCCCATTCAGCCTGGTTAGCATAAGTGGTATACCCAGGATAGTTGATCACAGGCTAGTGGATTTAATGCATCAGAAAATAGTCTTCTGCTTTATAAAAGCAGAAGACTATTATGTGTGCAGCAAAGGTATGTATAAAGGTATGTTTCTGCCCCACCCTACTAAAGCAAGCCCTTAAACTGTTGACCTCAAGGAAATCTGATGCTGTTGCCTGAGGTTATTACTCAAAAACTATTGGCATATCCAATTTGGAGGTCACTGATTCACTGTTTCCCTGAATCAATGGGAACCAGCGCAGTGATATAGCGCTAGAAAGGACCAGTACTGGAGAAAGTGTCTTGGAATTTTGAAGCAAATTCTATCTGATCACAACTGCATAAATTGAGAGACTTTGGGAAAGTAAATGTAATCCTTCCATAGGTTGTAGAGGGCAGCTATTTTTCAGAAAGGTCATATCACATTATTAGGCTTTTATTTTACCATTACCAACAACTCCCCCCCCCCCCCCCAACTTCTTTGATAAAAATATGGATTTTTAAAAGTTTATTCATTGCCTCATTTTTTCCTATACTCATCTATCTGCATTAGGGTTTTTGATTTTTAGTTAATGATCCCCGACTGTTCACTTTTTTTGCAGTTTTTGGTTAATGATTTCCTGATTCTTAGTTAATTATTTCTTCACACAAGGTTTCTGAACATAATTTCTCCCTTTTGGTTAGTAATTTCCTCCTCCTTTAAGTTTTTCCCATTTTTGAGATACTTTCACATAATTACAGAATTGCTGGGCACCAGCAACAATTTTAACTGAAGTAAAAAGTATTTCTGATTAAATGTTTTAGAGGAGAACCATGGAACTTTTATAACACGAGTCAGAAACAGAAATGAGAAAAGAGCTTTGATCTTATTGAATGCCAACATTAGTTCAAGGAACGGGATGCTCATTCCTCTTCCTATCAACGTCAATAACTGCCATTGATAATGGACACATGTTTAGTGAATTTGATGCTAAATACCAACATGGACTGATTGTGCCAAAACATCTGTTTCTGCATACTGCCCCTTCCTGTGCTAAAAATAAAGTGGTTGCAATAGAGGGAATTCACTTGATACATCCAGGCATATCTGGAAAATGAATAACAGTTGCACTGAGTGGCTAGTGCAGTGCATGAGATCTTGTCGTATCTTCATGTGGTGGCCTCACATCTGATATACCCTCCTAGAAAAGAATGCCCTGTTCAAAGGGGATTAAACTGGGCCATATCAAGGAACCATGTGAGAATAAAAATAAAGATTTTACTGGGGTAAGGATATCAAAAGTGCAGGTATGGCAGTGGTTAAGCAATTTTATATCTGTATGACTGTTATTGGAAATGGCAGGCAAGAAATTAGAGCGTTTGGAGTTTCATATTGCAACAGGAAATGACTTACAGGAAAATTTTAAACCTGGACAAGAGAGGTGCAGATTGGAAGAGTTAGGAGGTAATAGATTCTAATTAGTGAATAAGGATAAGAGTGAAATACTTTAAGGAGCAAAAGAACTGGTGAACAATAGTTAAAACAGGTTCTTGAGCTTTATTAGCTTTTAAAATATGTTACTGCATAAACCCTGCTACCGAAACACCAAATGTGTAGCTTTTTCACAAGAAAGACTTTTTAGAGTCAGATTTTCAACTAGACAGTTCACACTATACAACGTGGTTGTTTATTATAATTAATTATGTATTAAATAGATCCATGTTCATTCACTGAATGTTAAATAGATTACAAGAATAACTTTTTAGCCAATGTAGTTCATTAAACAGCTAGGAACATTTTCAATTGCTTGAAGTTAAAAATGGAGGACAATATACAAAATGCTATGTGAAACTCAGTCTAAGTGGATGAAGAACTTTGCAAACAAGATTAATTGCTTACTAAAATGTGATGCATTGAAATCCAAAACCATCACCAGGTTGAAGAACACAGAACATAGATAGAAACCGTTATAGAATATCATTCCTATTGTCCATTGTAAAAATGTGATTTTTCCATGAACATTACAGATTCACAATCCTTTATCTGAAATCCTTGGGGCCAGTTGTTTTTTTGAATTCTGAATTTTTTGGATTTCGGAATAAATTATATTTTCACAGTGAAATAAAAAAAATTATCCAACAGCAGCACACATGTGAATAGTACGAGAACTGAAACACAATTGATGCCTGCCAGTGCTGGGCCATGACGCCATGTCACATCTGAGTGACGTAGTTCGAGTGGGTGTGGAGTTAGGTCACCTGTTGGCATGCCAAAATGACACTCCACAAAAAAAAATTTGGAGCTTTTTGGATTTTGGAATTTCAAATAAAGGATTGTGTGCCTGTACAAGGCAAAGAATGTGCACACTTAAATTATTATATAAACACATTCAGGGAATCATCCAAAAGTCCTTTGTTTTGTCATCACGAAATGCACTTGGAATAACATTGAGTTAATCCTTTTGAGTAGTCTTCTCAAAAGCAGAGTTCCAAATCTGTTAGTGATTTGAGGGGTCTTCAATGCCTTGATCACATTTGCAGAATGAAAGATGGTTACTCACACAAGGATCTCTAATACAGTGAGGTAGCTGGAGCCAAATGACCAGTAAGATACCCAAAGCTCCATTTCAAGATGGTTGCATGCCTTATGCATTGATTATTGCACCTAGGTAATATTATCGGAGCACAGAAGAAACTAGCTATATCTCTTGCAGGCTGTCATATACCACCATGATGATCATTGGCTGCAGTTGCTTGGCAACATTGAAAACTGTGATGCACAATAATATTAGTTACCTTAATGTGCAATACTTGGGGCAGAATCTGCCTGTCAACAAATAGCAAACGAGTGTCATATGAAGATCCCTCACTTGAAATAACTTTTTTGCTGTGTTTCCATCATTTTTTATAGATGGATGGGGCAATGAATATTTTTATTTACAGGATTTCTTTAAATGTAGTTGGTTGCTCACCCTAACACAAGATGAATGGATTCCCTTGCACTGGACCAACCTAAAGCAATCCAGGGTTTGTTGGACTGTATCCACCTACCCTTCCTATACTATATCTCTGTACTTGCTAATATGCATAGTGGAAACAGGAAGTATGTTTTCAAATGCATTTATCCATTTCTTTTAGAAATAGTAATCTGTAAAAACAAAATAAATGAAGCCTGCAAATTGTTTGCAATGGGCTAGGAATGCAAGTATATAATTGCATTCAGGGAGCTATACCTCTAATACACTTAAAAGTCAAATGTTTACTGAACTGCTTAACTGTGGAAAACTATTTAAAAATTGGTCACAAATGTAAATACTGGCCAGTTGATATTCTATTTCAATATATAGTAAAATTCATGCAGTGTGCCAGCATAGTGCTAAGTTGATTTTAAACCAACACAGACAATTTTTTTAACCTTAAACAGATAAATTACACAAGAATATTTCTTGCAGCTGAACTACTCCAGAACTGTATCCAGAATGATCTTAAGAGACATCTATTATACTTCGATTTTGGCAATGGGGCTAGTTTAGGAAAACAGAAATATGGCTGAGAGAGAAAAATGTGAGACGACAGGTACAGCAGTCATTTCCATTTTAGTAGTAGCAATAACCAATTGATTTAGTTCTTCTCCTTAGCATAGAGTTGAATGAAAACAAGAAACATTCTATACTTACATGTGCATTGCCTGCTGCATATTGATGACTTGTAATACAACATTGTTTCCATTCATTTGACTTTTATACAAAAAGCCTATGTGCTATTTTAACAGAGCATTTGATATCAGCACAAATGTAATCAATATGCTGATTTTTTAAAATTACCTTTATAACCACCTTTTTACTCTGTTAAAAGCCACTACCTGTACTAAAAGACAGCATTTTATTTCCAACTGGCATATTATTCAAAATAATAGGCCTCGTTGCAACAGAAATAATACAAATGAGACTATTGCTTATGTTAGAAAGTTAAAATTTCAACAATCAAGATTTAAAATAAAACAAAAAACTACTCTCCGGCAATTTCTGTCTTTGTTTTAGAATTAAGATAACTTTTTTGTGGAAGCTGATAAACACATGGATGTCACAAATTTGAATCCTGTAGATTTGGAACCGCATTTAAATATATTTGGCTTACTAAGTAAATATTAAGACTTTACAATAGTGGATTTCAATAACAATGGAAGATGATACAAGGTATCTGACCAGTCAGTAAAGGCATGACAATCATGAAGCAGCACTGATGGGAGAGAATTCAGTTTCTTGGTACCTCCCACCTGCCTGACTGAAACAGAAGAAAACAAAAAAGTGCCAGAAATACATAGGATATATCTGCGGAGTTATCAGCATAGAATATGTGTTAAAGTAATAGACATAAATGTCAGAAGGCAGTTTGACAATAAAATGGAGGCTGACCCAAAGTCTGGATTCCATTCAGGGTATTCTGTCAGAAAGCAAAGGAAAAATATGTAACTGATATGCAATAATGTTGCTAATATTACATAAGTAGAATATTAGTATTAATATTGAAAACATACGGGAAATTGCTTCACGATCCGGTTCACCTGATAAGAGAAAAAAGTATAAGTCAAAAATGAGCTGATAAATTGATAACAAAAGTTAAAACAATTTATTAATTGACTTACTGCATAAGTTTTCCCTACAAAAATCCGAACCACAAGCTGTACAAGGTGCTCCTTTAGCGTACGGTGGCTGTCCTTCACGATTTCCACTGCAAAAATAATTGTGTTTGTGGTTCTGAATTTTACTTTAAACAAGTAATATTAAAACAAGCTACACAAGACAGTATATTGGAGGTATCTTGCTTGTCACTCCCAAAAGAAGTTAACATGAACTTGAAACATCATAAATGCTTAAAAGAAGCTAAACTTCACTTGCCTAGTCATTGTATAGTGCATGAAAAATGTTTGTGATATACAAACATGAAAATTATGAGCAGAAGGTCAGTAGCACAAAAAAGCCTGCCCCAGACACTACCGAAGAAACTTCGCAACTTGAAGGCAGTTTAATTCAGATATATATGAGGTCCTGCATTTTGGGAAAGCAGATCTTAGCAGGACTTATACGCTTAATGGTAAGGTCCTAGGGAGTGTTGCTGAACAAACAGACCTTGGAGTGCAGGTTCATAGCTCCTTGAAAGTGGAGTCGCAGGTAGATAGGATAGTGAAGAAGGCGTTTGGTATGCTTTCCTTTATTGGTCAGAGTATTGAGTATAAGAGTTGGGAGTTCATGTTGCAGCTGTACAGGACATTAGTCAGGCCACTGTTGGAATATTGCGTGCAGTTTAGGTCTCCTTCCTATCGGAAAGATGTTGTGAAACTTGAAAGGGTTCAGAAAAGATTTACAAGGATGTTGCCAGGTATGGAGGATCTGAGCTACAGGGAGAGGCTGAACAGGCTGGGGCTCTTTTCCCTGGAGTGTCGGAGGCTGATGGTTGACCTTCTACAGGTTTACAAAATTATGAGGGGCATGGATAGGATAAATAGACAAAGTCTTTTCACTGGGGTCGGGGAGTCCAGAACTAGAGGGCATAGGTTTAGGGTGAGAGGGGAAAGATATAAAAGAGACCTAAGGGGCAACGTTTTCACGCAGAGGGTGGTACGTATATGGAATGAGCTGCCAGAGGATGTGGTGGAGGCTGGTACAATTGCAACATTTAAGAGGCATTTGGATGTGTATATGAAGAGGAAGGGTTTGGAGGGATATGGGCCAGGTGCTGGCAGGTGGGACTAGTTGGGTTGGGATATCTGGTCGGCATGGATGGGTTGGATCGAAGGGTCTGTTTCCATGCTGTACATCTCTATGACTCTATGACTGTATGATATAGGCATAGGGTGAAAAATCATAGTTGAGATAGATCAGCCATAATCTTATTGAGGTTTAATAAGATCATGTGATTATGGCCTCCAATTTCCTGTAATCACTTTATGCACACTGCTGCCTCTACTTCAATTAATTTGCACACTTCGATTACAGAAAATTAAAATTCCAATTGTTTGAACTTAGAGTAATCAATAGGACTTGGGGATACTTTTGGGTTTGAGTGGTAATGTTAAAAACAATACTGATAATGAAAACAGAGAACGGCGTTTAATTAGAGTGAAAACCATAATAAAAATATTACACTAATCTTCCAAAATCAATAGTATTTATAAGGAGTTTACAATTATGCTGAATACTTAATGCTCATTTACTTTGTGGTAAAGTAGGAAGGGAGAAATTAGAAACAGGTGTAAGCCTACAAAACTAAGCTCAGAAAATTTCCACACTCTGATACATTATTATAGCAAACAAATACTAACGATGGTGCTGCCATACATCTGCTACTCTTGTCCTTCTAGATGGTAGAAGTTGCAGATTTCAAGAGTGTTAACAACCTTTACCACCTTGAAGGGCAAAGTTCAAGTCTCTGCTTTTTTGTGCAAAGGCAAATTGGATGAATATATGGAAACTGCTTTAACTGGCAGGAGGATTGGTGATCAGGGAATACAGACCTGCGGTAATTTGTAAAGAGAAAGTTTCAGGGATAGAACAAGGGCATGGGAATGATTGGATTGTTCTCTGAAGAATCAGCATCAGCTGAATGGCATCCTTCTATGCTGGAAGAAAGTGAGGACTGCAGATGCTGGAGAACAGAGTCAAGAGTGTGGTGCTGGAAGTGCACAGGTCAGGCAGCATCCAAGGAGCTGGAGATCGATGTTGATTCTCCTGCTCCTTGGATGCTGCCTGACCTGCTGTGCACTTCCAGCACCACACTCTTGACATCTTTCTATGCTGTAATGACAATACTGAACTAAAGGATATATTTTTGGGTGGAATATCTGAGAGGTAGCATGTTGCTGAGAAATATAAAGAGTGCGATTTCAGAGTGTGGGCAATAGAAGGAGAAACCATTGTAAAATGATTCTTCTTCAGGCATATATATGAACAGAACCAAACTAGAACAGTTTCATATAGCTGGAAAAAAGAGGAGAGAAATTAGAAGAGGTTGGATAAACAAAGGCTACATATAGAGTGAGCAACTGAGGAGGGATAGTTTAAATCACATTCACAGATACAAAGGGACACAGATCTGACACTATCACAAAGTCCATTTCATTACTATGGCCTGCCTGGAACCCTGAATAGAAGAGCACAGACATGGACTTGCAAATTATTGCAGATACTTGAATATTACTATTCAGGACATGGTTCATGCCAGACCTTACCAGTAACGATTCCTAATACTTGAGCTTGTTGTCTGACAATATAAAACAATTTCTTGTGATGCTTACACAAACAGCTCTGTAAAATCGATGTACATTGTCTTAGCATGTAGCTTTGTATTTCTGGTGCAGGTCTTAAATGGCTTCCTTTCCACAATAGTAAAACTGATGGAAAGAGGGTTGTCCAAACAGATAGGTCATATAGAATGACTAAAGTGGATACAAAAATTTCACACAACGCCCCAGGAATTCCCTCACATGCCTCTCTCAACATTCTTGGATGGATTCAATCAGGTCCTGAGGACTTGACTACCCAAATGCTTTTCAAAACACACACCTTTTTTATATTGACATGCCCCAAAATTTCCTTCCTGAGTCTCACCATCCACCATGTCCTTCTCCTTCGGGAATGCCAATGCAAAGGGGTCTGTTTCTGTGCTGTATCACTTTATGACTCTATAAAGACATAACTTGTATGGTGAGAAGGGCCTTTCCACTATCAGATCCTTCAGCTATTGCACATTGTCCTCAGAGCAGCTGCAGGTGTGAAAAAGACAGTTGTGTCTGTCCATTTGGAAGCTGCCTTTGCAAAGATGGTCTGGAAAGAGATGTAGTGGTTTTTATTGAGGTTCATCTGAGTAGTAGTCTCTGTTCTACTGGCTGTTCATAAGGATTCAGACTCAGGCAAACTGCTGTTGGAGTCAATCAACTTGGTGGAACACACTTCTCGTCTCTGCAAAAAACTTCTCGGTCTTCCACTGCAAAGAGCTGTCTGTAATCAAGTGTTGCAAACTGGCACGTTCTTGACTGCATACTGAGCACACATTATTGTAAAACAAATAGGGAAGGTCATAGTCTATGGACATCCCCAATAAACACACTGAATGTGTTTATTGCGCAAAACTCTTGAGGCTGCAAGCATCAGAGAAGGATTGATATGGAATGTAAATGTGAGTGTAGTGAGATACAGTACTGAACAAAATTGAACTACTACACATTGCCATGTTAAATTTAGACTACTGTGTAATGCATTCCTAGAAATATTGTGATTAAAGTGTATTTTTAGAAAAAATGCATTTTAACTACTGAGCACCTTCTGTAATTGAGAGAGTCATATATTAGACATGACACTTTCTAGGCTGCACTGATCTGGTGGCACTGCAATAACCAGAGTGCATTATGAATTCCTGCTCTCACATTTCCCTACCCCTAGATTACCTGTCATTGGCAAAATATTGTTCTCAGTCCTGTAGGAAAACCTTTGTGCAAGGTAGACACATCATAATATCTAACGTTTAACCTGTTTCCTAGGTCTATGGTACCCAGGACATCATGCACTTAAATTAACAAATAGGATTAAGCTGAGCATACAGAAGAAACACCTAAATCGCAAATATTTCTGCCTTTCACAGATTAATTTCATTTTCTAGCAAATGCAGAAATATCATTTTTATGATCAATGTTCATGTACATTTTGGACATTTAATTGTTTGCAGCAGTATAGCAGTTCCAAGCAAATGCCTTGATATTGTTTATTCAAATTTTGAAACAATAGTAAATAATTCAGATTGTAGCATATCTAACTTGACTAAGGCAAATGATGCTATGGTGTGATATCACTATAAATTCTGCAATTTTCTACTCTTAACATGTTCAATTGCTACCTGAGTTTTACAACGTTTCATCAAAAAATCCCACAGTTTTTCTAACAAATCGATTGTTCTAATGGTGCATGAGACCAATTGTTAAACCAATAGCAGTTTTCTGCCATTTATTTACAAAAAAAGACTATGTCAGTTAATTATGTAAATGAAGGTAGTATGATAAACTTAAAAAAGACTTACCTGGGTGAGTAGTTACACACAAATACTGATCCATCTTTTTCAATTTTAGAACCTTTAATCCCTTTGGGACAGTAATTAGCTGCACAGCCAACTTTATAAGTTTCTCCCCAGACAAGCTGGAAAAAATGTAAAAATTACTCAATATTTTTGTAGCAAAGATTAAATCTGTTAAACACAAAGCGAATTAGTTCAGTGGATTAGAAAGAATATTTTTTCCTTTTTAGAAATTTTATATCTGGCATTTAATTTTTTAAAAATAAAAACGGAACAACTGATGTCCCTATCTGTCTTCAGTCATTTTGATGATGGAATAAAGAAACATTTTTCTTCTGGGCTAAGGATGTTAAGAAAGGGAACTCACTGTCACACTTTAGAAAAAACTGCATTTGTGACTACTTCCTTTAATCTGTTAGTGCATAGCATGAGCTAGGGTGTACTGCTTGGTGTCATTACAGACTGAGTAACATCAAATGCATTCTGTAAACCTGTGAACAGTTTGGAAAACTTTTGGTTTTGTAATTATTCTTTACTAATTTAAATTTTGAAGGAACAATTAAATGTATTTAAGATCTGTAAGACAACAAATGCATGAGACCATCAGTATACTGCTTAGTGTGTCAAAGCCTTGGTTGCCCAGGAATAACAGTCATGAATTTTGAACAAAAATAGTCACTGAACAACTTGAACAAATAGTTGTTTCATTCACTTAATTATAGAAAATGTATTGGGTAGAATATCCCCCTCCTAAAAGGTGGCAACAAAAGTGATGAGACAAAAAGATAATAATCAGTCAGACTGGCGTTGGGGAAATTCTTGCTGCTGTATTTTGACCACAGGAATTAAGTTCTGTATAAGAAGGTCTTTGCTCCCCAATGAGATGCTGAAGTGGTAAATTAATAACTGTATAAAACTCTCTTCATTCCAGCGCTTCTATTAACTTAATTCATGATAGATACAGTGACCTTTCTGTTGTGTTAGAGAGATTGGAACCTTGTTCGGCCCTGATCTGGGGATGACTGGTGGCATGGATGGATGGACAGTTACTGAAAGCCATTCTACCCTCACTTCTAACATGTTGTCCTCCGTGGGGAAAGAGCAGAAGATTCAACCCATTATATATGTAATGAGCTGCCAGAGGAAGTGGTGGAGGCTGGTACAATTGCAACATTTAAGAGGCATTTGGATGGGGATATGAATAGAAAGGGTTTGGAGGGATATGGGGCGGGTGCTGGGAGGTGGGACTAGATTGGATTGGGATATCTGGTTGGCATGGACGGGTTGGACCGAAGAGTCTGTTTCCATGCTGTACATCTCTATGACTAATTTATACAGTGAAGATAATTTTCAGTTATGGTAACTATGCCTGTTCCCCTTTGAAAAAGAAACTACTCTGTGAACAAGTTGTCAAATTTATAAACAAAAGAGACAAGGATGATCAAGGAAAGTTTTTGAAAATGTGAAGGCTATGCTAATTAAAATGAGAGAATTTGCTGTAAATAGAGTGTGATTGGCCAGTATATTTTCTTAAAAAGGATGTTGGTGTGGTGGAACAAGTTACCAGGAAAGGTTGCAAATGTCTTTCCAGAAAGTAAAGGGATTGAGAAATACAAGGAAAAAGAAATGGGCAAGATTAATCTATTAAAAGGTTATTTTGAGGAAGTGATTAAAACAGAATTTGGCAACAGTGTGAACAAGGTGTTAAAATTGAGTAGCTCCATTTTTGCTTTTTCCGATCTTGACTACAAATGAGATGCCCACCATTCATATGGGAGCTTCACATATAAAGATAAGACTCTACAACATAATTAGAATTTCAATTGTATTTAGATCTGCTGAGCTCACCAAATGAATGCAGCAGAAACCTTAGCAAAGCCAGGAAGCATAATGATCTTTCAAACCTCAAGTGAAAAGTCCGGGGCCTTGCTGACCTGACCTACTACTTCTCATGAACCACAAGATCCATGTCAATCAACTACCCATCACTGCTCACAAATAGATCCTCCCTTGCACCCCTCCCTTGCACCCATGGACAGTTCAAACATTCCCCTTTCATTGGCTCATAATTTGTCATTTTCCTCCCATGTCATATTGGAAATTGATTGGTGGTGTGTGAGATGATGATATTGTTAGAAGTACTCTGAACATCTAATCTGTGCCTGCTTCTCACTCTGCTGCCCTTAACAATGCATTGGGTTAAAATCAATTGGTCTCTATCCATATTTTTAAAAATGGTGTCTATTTATTTTTGTGTATTTCTGATGGTGGATTGAAATGATAAACAAAGGTTTTTGAAAGCAAATAACCCAACACTCATCTTAAGCACTCCTTACACAGTTGCTGGTTCAAGCACTGGCAGAAGGTGCTGATGATCTGAAGTCACAGATATGTGAAAATGGAGACTGAGTTAATTGGTCTGTGGACTAGTGACCAGTTATTTATGACAAAAAGCCTCTGCCTGTCAAAACCAGGTGATTGGTTCTTAGGTGGCTTAAAAGCTGGGGCTGTTAACAAGAGGGGGAGAAGACATCAGATCTCCAAAAGACTAGGAGCAGTCTCTGCTCTCTGTAGTAAGATAAAATACTTTAAGCCAGAAGAAAATCCATCTATTTTACATTCAACAATTATTAGAAACTGTAATTTTTAAATAAGTCAGAGACTTTTTATAAATGTAAACCAGTCACCCTGTAATTTCCTGCAAACAAGTGAAATCATCCAGAGAAGGAAGACAGAGAAGCAGCATTCTGATCAGCAAAATAATTACCTCAGCAACCTTACAAAAAGAAGCCACTGAACTCCCATTCAGTTTTTCTCTCCACCCATAACTTCCATGCTTTCTGTATATGTGTGTGAGTGAGTGTGAAGGTGGAGTTCATATGGAGGTTACAGTGGTTATATGCTGATGGTTTCTAATCATTTACCAATAGCTAGAATCTGTTCAAGAGTTAATATTTATTACTAATAAGTACAGTAACCCAACCTGAGCTGTCAACTTGTGTCTAAAAGACAGGCAAATTGGAGAGTTCTAGGTTCTCATGGAATACAGGGAGAATTAGCCATTTGGATACAGAACTGGCTCAAAGGTAGAATACAGAGGGTGGTGGTGGAGGGTTGGTTTTCAGACTGGAGGCCTGTGACCAGTGGAATGCCACAAGGATCGGTGCTGGGCCCTCTACTTTTTGTCATTTACATAAATAGTTTAGATGCGAGCATAAGAGGTACAGTTAGTAAGTTTGCAGATGACCCCAAAATTGGAAGTGTAGTGGATAGCGAAGAGGGTTACCTCAGATTACAATAGGATCTGGACCAGATGGGCCAATGGGCTGAGAAGTGGCAGATGGAGTTTAATTCAGATAAATGCGAGGTGCTGCATTTTGGGAAAGCAAATCATAGCAGGACTTACACACTTAATGGTAAGGTCCTAGGGAGTGTTACTGAACAAAGAGACCTTGGAGTGCAGGTTCATAGTTCCTTGAAAGTGGACGTCGCAGGTAGATAGGATAGTGAAGAAGGCGTTTGGTATGCTTTCCTTTATTGGTCAG
>NC_057728.1:52218400-52288244 GCF_004010195.1 Chiloscyllium plagiosum
CCCTCCTCTCTGACCTATCACCTTCATCCCCACCCCCATCCACCTACTGTACTCTTTGCTACCTTCTCCCCAGCCCCACCCCCTCCTACTTACCTCTCCGCCCCAGAAGCTCCTTGCCTCTGTACCTGATGAAGGGCTTTTGCCCAAAACGTTGATTTTCCTGCTCCTTGAATGCTGCCTGACCTGCTGTGCTTTTCCAGCACCACTCTAATCTAGACTCTGAATTCCAGCATCTCCAGTCCTCACTTTTGCCCCGATCAGAATTGTGTTGAATGCCAATACCGAATATATGTTGACAATCTGGATCGTGGATTTAAATGTTCCAAATATTGACAGTACCATACAGATCAATTTCACAAACTGAATTTCAAATCAAATGCCTGTTCAAAAGTGTTATTCGTGTAAGTTCAGTGTGTGCTGGGCAGTCTGCATGTGCAAAAGGAAATTAAAAAGTCCATAAATTGATGCTTAATATCCATTAATACCTTTGCTTAACAAAAAATTATCTATCTTCGATTTAAAATTAATTGATCCAGCAACAACTTCCATTTGTGGAAGAGAGTTCCAAACATTGACCACCCTTTCTGTGTAGAAGTGCTTCATAACATTTCTCCTAAATGGTCTGCCCTAATTTTTAGACTATGCCCCCTTGTTCTAGAATCACCAAACAATGGAAATATTTTTATCCGTCCTGTCTCTTCCTGTTATTATCTTGAAGACTTTTATTAGATCAACCCCTAACCTTTGAAGAAATAGACCTAAATTATATAACATCTCCTCATAACTTAATCTCTTAAATCCAGGTATCATTCTTGTAAAACTATATTGAACTCCCTCCAAGGCTAAATATATATTTCCTAAGGTGTGGTGCCCAGTTTGCTTCGTACTCCAAGTGAGGTCTAGTCAGAGTTTTATATAACTTCTGCATCTTTGTGCTCTAGTCCTCTAGATATGAAAGGAACAATCTACCTGATGACATAGAAACATGACAGGACAAGGACCAGCATGTAGCCATCACGGAACACATTTCCTGCGAACCCTTTTGGAATTTTCCACTGTACTGAATTTCACTCCATGCCAACATGCTATTAGTCTCCTTGATTATTTTCTGCTCCTGTTTGTGGCATTTTGAAGATCTATGCATTGGAATTCTCCATTCTGCTTGGATATCAACTGCATTTAATTTTATACTATCTAGAAAATACCCTGATTTATCCCTTTTCAGTCCAACTTGCTTGCTCTGGAATCTATCCTCCACAATTTTACTCATTCACCTAATCTATCAATATCTGTAATTTTATGCTCTCATCTACACAGTTTGCAATGCCACCTAACTTTGTGTCATCAGCAAATTTGTATATGTGATTTTCTATGCTATTATCCAAGTTATCAATAATGAATGTGAATAATTGAGGCCTTTACACAGGTCCTGTGGGACATTACTAGTCACATCCTGCCAGTTTGAGTAATACCTATTAACCCCAATATGTCACCTGTCACTCAACCAATTTCCCAGCTATGGGTCAGTAATTTGCCCTCAATTCTGTGTGCTTTTACCTCAGTTAACAGTTTCTATTGGACAAAAGAAAATAATTATGCATCCTTAGGAGGAAATTCTTATTGTCCTGTTCAACTCGTTGAATCACACCTCATCCAGGGAGCAGTACTGCACTGAAAGAAGGCTACAGTTTAAAGTGATTATTCTCTTGACAACAAAATAGAAAATATCTTGCACAAGGATGATATTAGAGGTAAAGTATCGCATACCTGGGTATAACGTTCACACATGTTTTTCTTGTTACATTTATTGTCATCAAAGTTATAATACTTTTCTTCATCATACCATGCTTTCATGGCATCTTTAATAGTAAAGTCGCCTGATGCGACATATATGTTTTCTCCTACAGTTTCAAAAGTCGGATGGGCTTCTCCTTTTCTCTTCAGGTGTGGATTACGTTTAGAACTACAAGTCTTGCTCCATGCTCTTGCAGTTTTAGCCAGACCTGCATCCCAGCTCTAGATTTGTGAAAAAAATATATAATGCCATAAGGCTACTTCATCTCATACATTACATTTTACAATAACTTTGTCAGTCCAGTGCACATAACCAATGCTAATAAACCTCAGTGATAATTAAGCCATTGGGATTTACTGATACTTTGTATTTTGCATTGTGTATTGTATATATCATTTCAGCAATTTGGAAAACAAGAAGAAGTTTAATTATACCAAAAAAATGCTTAGCTACGTTTCTTAGTTCTTTTTAGAATTAATCATCTCACTCAATTGTAAGTTAAAGCATGTGGGACGAAATCTTTCAAGTAGCTACTTTTCATAATGTAAATAGGAGCTCCAAAATGTTTGGACTGGAACCACAGCCTTTCACTGTACATAGACTTTAAAAGGTTATTTTGCCCATCTTGCCTGTGCCAGTGCCGTGAAAAGGATATCCAAACAGTCCCGCTTCCTGCTTTTTCCCAATACCCCTGCAAAATATTCCCCTTCAGATATTTATCTACTTATTTTTTGAATGAAGGAATCAAAAATTTTGATAATAAATTCAAAGGAATACTTAGTGTATATGGAAATAGGAAGTTACAAAGAAAGATAAGAAATAGGAGCAGGACAGAGTAAATGGGTGAGTGAGCCAATGGCATTTAAAGTTAATGAGAGGATGTCAAAGTTAGCCATTTCAAATCTACAGCAAATTGAAACACTTTCTTAATGGTGAAAGATTAGGAACCGTGAAAAAAAAGTAATTTTGTTATTTTTACACTGAAAGACACAAAAAGTCAAAATAGAGTATGTAGATATACCTATAAATATATGGAAAATCTAGACATGTACACCACCACCATCACAGACTTCATTAGCACTGTGTACCAAAGAAGTCAATCAGAGTGTTCCCTAACCTGAAACCTTGGATGAACCAGGAAATCTACTCACAACTGAAATCTAAATGTGCAGTATTCAAGTAGGAGAACATAGACTCATACAGGAGATCCAGATAATGGCCTCCGCAAAGCAACCCAGGGATGCCAAGAGGCAGTACTGGACCACATTAAAGGCCCAAGCCAACCAGACTCTTGCTACCTGTGGCAAGGCCTAAACAACTTGAAGCAGAGCAGGATGGCAAACAAAGACACATCCCTCCCTTCAATGCTTTCTATGCTTGGTTCGAGCAGAATTCCAGCAGCGCGGTGTTACCTGTCCCAACAGCCCCAGGCACACTTGTGCCCACGGTCACCACTGCAGACATCAGATTGGTCTTTCTTGGGAGCCAACCCAAGAAAAGCGACAGGCACGGACAGAGTACCCAAATGAACACTTAGATCCTGTGTGGACCAACAGGCAGATGTAATCACCAACGTCTTCAACCTCTCCCTTCTACAAGCCAAAGTCCTCATCTGCTTCAAGAAGACCAATATCATCCCTGTACCTAAGAAAGCACATGAAACATGCCTTGATCACTACCACGCAGTGGATCTGACCTCTATCATCATGAAGTGCTTCAACAGGCATGACCTACATCAATTCTAGTCTTCTTCCTCAAATCCATCCAATTTGCCTACTGACGTAACACATCCACATTTCCCTAGCCTTGCACTCCTCCCAAGAACATCTAGACAACAAGGACACCCACGTCAGACTCCTGCCCATTGTCTACAGCTCTGCCTTTAACACCATTATCCCCTCCAGATTGATCTCAAAAAACTCCGAGACCTTGGTCTCAGTTACGTCCTCCACAACTGGATCCTCAGCTTTCTGACACAGACTGCAATAATTGAAGATTGATAACTGCACATCCTCCACAGTAACCCTCAACACTGGAGCATGGAATACAGAAAGGAGATAGAGGACTTGTTCACGTGGTGCAATAAGAACAACCTCTCTCCCAACATTGACAAAACTAAAGGCCTCATCATTGACTTCAGAAGGAAAGGAGCTGCCATCTACATCAAAGGAGTTGAGGTTGAGGGTAGGGAGAATCAGGTTCATAGGAGTGACGATAACTGACAATCTGTCCTGGACTTGTCATATAGATGTGACAGTCAAGAAGGCACAACGCCTCTTCTTCCTCAGGTGGCTCAGGAGATTTAGCATGTCTATAAGGACCCTCACCAACATCCACAGATGCACCACTGAAAGCATACTGTCTGAGTGCATAATGGCCTGGTATGGCAACTGCCCTGCCCATGACCATAAGGAACTACAGAAGGTTGTGTGCACAGCCCAGACTATCATGGAAGCCAACGTTCCATCCAGAGACTCCATTTACATAGCTTGTTGCCGCAGAAAGGCTGCCAACATCAAAGACCCATAGCACCCTGTCAATGCTCTTCTACAACCTCTTCCGTTAGGCAGAAGATCCAGAAGCTTGAACACACGCACCAGCAGATTCAGGAATACCTTCTTACCAGACTACTTAATGGACTATTTAACTTCAAATAATGCTGATCTTGCTAACATTGAACTTGCCAACATTGAATTTGCCTAGTGCACGTCGTCTAAGCTTTTTTTTCACCCAATGATCTATATGTCCTTACTTACTATGATCTGCCTGTACTGCTTATAAACAAAGCTTTTCACTGTACTTAGGTTCACATTACAATAAATAAAATCAAACAAAGCTGGTGTCAACTGGTCATGCTCATCGCCACAGTTAGTGGTTTATTTTCAAAATCAACTGGTATTAGTTTATATGAAGGATCACATTTATCAACATGTATGATAAGGTAAAAAGAGGTTAAAAAATAAGGTTAAAGAAAAATGTTCATGTCTCAGGATGGACTTTTTAAAATTGTGCTGCTCAAAAAGTATGTTTTGTGAAGATTATAATGTAACAGCATAAGAAACAGGAGTAATCCAAACAGCCCTTTATATCTGATCTATCAGTTTGTAGGATTATAGCTGATCAGATTCTAGCCTTAACTCCACTTTCCTGCACTATACACACAGACATTAACAAATATCTATCAACTTCTGTCTTGAATCTACTCAATCATCCACAGCCCTCAGAGATGGCAAATACCAAAAAGCCCTTTGAATGAAGCAAAAAAAAAATCAACATTCACATCACATCCAGTTCATTGAATTGGCCCAACGTTTCACTACTTTTGATTTTTTTGATGCAGAATGCAGTGCAGAATGTATCTCTCTAACGTTGGCACAAATTTATTTACACTACTCAGATAAAAAACAAATTCTGCAGCAGATTTCTTCATGATCATTCATGGAATCAGAAAGGTCAAACTTCATTCTAGTCAAACCATCTCAGAAAGGTGTTGAAAATACATTGCAACCCCAGCTCAATGCCTCAGGTCTCTGAGATGGCAATTGACTGTGCTGTCCATTCTGTGTATGAAGTTCATTTAAAAAATTTAAAAGCAATAAACTAATTATTTAAATGAGTAATCAATTGACATACAAATAAGAACTGCAGCTGCTGGAAATATGAAACAAAAACAGATTTACTGGAGAAACTCAACTGGTCTATCTGACAGCATCTGGGGCAGTGAAAACAGAGTTAATGTTTCGAGTCCAGTGACCTTTCAAAGGACTCGACGTTAACTATATTTTCTGTCCACAGATGTTGCCAGATCTGCTGTGTTCCTCCAGCAATTTTTGTTTTTACTTGTATTTAATAGATACATGATGCCTTATGCACCACATCACTGACCTCTACAGTACCTCACCATCCTGTACATGCAAATCTGTGTTTGTTCAAAGGTTATGTTAACCTAAACAATTTTGGCTGATACATGGAGTCGTTAAGACTACGGCCTCACAGCACGAAGGACCTTGATTTGATTCCATCATTGGGTGACTGCATGGAGTTTGCACGTTTTCTGTGTGGGTTTGGTGCTCTGGCTTCCTTCCACAGAGAAATATGTGCAGGTTAAGTGTATTAATCATGCTGAATTGCCCCAGTACCCATGGATGTGCAGGACTAGGTGGATTAGCTGTGATAAATGTGGGTGATAGGATAGGGGTGGAGGGCAGGGTCTGGTTGGAATGCTCTTTGCAGAGTTGGTGCAGACACAATGAGTCAAATGGCCTCCTCCCTCCTTGCACTGGAGGGATTCTATAACATGAGCAACCATTAAAGTAAAAGGTAAAGTTGCCATAATCCCAAAGGACTGCTCTGTCATTAGAAACAAGTGTGAGTTTAGTCCAAGGGTCACTACACATAGAGTCAAACAGTTATACAGAAACAGACCCTTTGGACCAACTTGTCCACGCCGACCAAGTTTCCCAAATCCAGTCCCACCTGCTTGTGGTCGACCCTTATTCCTCTTAACCTTTCCTATTCATGTACTTATGCTTAGTTTTGAACTCATCGACTCTAGGGAAAAGACATCGGCCATTCACCTTTCTATACCCCTCATGATCTTATAAACCTCTATAAGGTCACCCCTCAACCTTCTACACTCCAGTGAAAAATGTCCCAGCCTCTCTTTATAATTCAAATCCTCCAGTCCTGGTAACATTCTGGTAAATTTTTCTAAACCTTCTCCAATTTAGTAATATTGTTTCTATAACAGGGTAACCATAACTCTACACAGTACTCCAAAAGTGGTCTCACCAATGTCCTGTACAACCTCAACATGATGTCCCAACTGCTACATTCAGTGGTCTGAGCAATGAAGGCAAATGCATTAAACACCTTCTCATCCACCCTCTGTATCTGTTATGCAGCCATCAAAGAACTATGTACCCGAACCGCTAGATTTCCCTGTTCAACAACACTACCCAAGGCACTACCTTTAACTGTATTAATCATGCCCTTGTTTGTTTTACCAAAGTACAATACCTGCATTTAACCAAATTAAACTCTTGTTGTGGTTCTGTTCGCCGAGCTGGGAATTTGTGTTGCAGACATTTTGTCCCCTGTCTAGGTGACATCCTCAGTGCTTGGGAGCTTCCTGTGAAGTGCTTCTATGATCTTTCCTCCGGCATTTGTAGTGGTTTGAATCTGTCGTTTCCGGTTGTCAGTTCCAGCTATCTGTTGCAGTGGCCAGTGTATTGGGTCCAGATCGATGTGCTTATTGATTGAATCTGTGGATGAGTGCCATGCCTCTAGGAATTCCCCTGGTGAGTTGTTGTCTGAGAGTGGCTGTTGGTTTGTGTGCTGTTATGAGTCCTAGTGGTCGCAGTAGTCTGGCTGTCAGTTTGGAAATGCTCTTGATGTATGGTAGTGTGGCTAGTCCTTTGGGTTGTGGCATGTCCTCGTTCCGTTGTCTGTTGCAACCACCCCAACACACACAAAAGAAGTTGCATCAAGACACTATTCAAAAAGGCCACAATATACTGCAGTACACCAGAACTGCAAAAAGAGGAAGAAGAACACCTATACAATGTATTCGCCAAAAACAGATACTCGCGCAATTTCATCAACAGATGCCTAAGGGAAAGACAACGAAATGAGGACATGCCACAACCCAAAGGACTAGACAAATCTTCTCACAAACTTTGAACAAATTAAACTCTGTGTCACTCCTCAGCTCATTGGCCCAATTGATCAAAGTCCCTTTATAACCTTAGGCAATCCTTTTCACTGTCAACTATAGCAGCAATTTTGGAGTCATTCACAAATTTACTAACCACATGTCCTAAATTCCTATCCAAATCGTTTACACAAACTACAAACAAACGTGCACCCACCACCAATCACTGTGGAACACTACTGGTCACAGGCTTCCAGTCCAAAATAAAACCATCCAATACCAATCTCTGTCTCCTACCGTCAAGCCAACTTTGTGACCAATTGGTAAACTTACCCGGAATCCCATAACCTTGCTGCAGAGCCTTGTCAAAGGCTTTACTAAAGTCCATGTAAACAAAGTCTACTATTTTGCCCTCAATCTTTTTGGATACATCCTCTAAAGTTCAATCAAGTTTGACAGACATGATTTGCCAAGCACAAAGCTATGCTGACTATCCTTAATCAGTCCTTGCCTCTCCAAATATATGGAAATCCATCCTCAGAATGCCATTCAACAACTTACTCACTACTGATGTCAAACTCACACGTCTATAGTTCCCAGTTTTCTCCTTTAAATAAAGAAACATTAGCCACCCTCCAGTCCTCCATCACCTCATCCATGGCTGTAAATGATAGGAATATCTCTGCTAGGGCCCCATCGATTTCTTCACTAACTTCCCACAATTTCCTGGGATACATGGAACATAGAAGATTACAGCGCAGTACAGGCCCTTCGGCTCTCGATGTTGTGCCGCCTTGTCATACTAATCTGAAGCCCATCCCACCTACACTATTCCACGTACGTCCATTTGCCTGTCCAATGACGACTTAAATGCACTTAAACTTGGCGAATCTACTACCGATGCAAGCAAAGCATTCCATACCCTTACTATTCTCTGAGGATACACTTGGTCAGGTTCCAGAGATTTATCTACCTTTGTTTTTTAAGACCTCCAGCACTTCATATGATTTGATTTATTGTTGTCACATGTACTTAAGTAGTGAAAAGTTTTGATTTGCGTACAGTACAGGCAATTCATAACATACAAAGGACAAATAGATCAGAGAATGATTAGACAGACTGCACAGGAGGTGCACAAAAATAAAATCAACGTTAGATTTGAAACTAGAGAGGTCCATTCAGCAGTCTAAAAACAGCAGGTAAGATGTTGTTCTTGAACCTGTGTTTATGCCTGATGGAAGAAGTTGTAAGAATGTGTAACAGGGTGGGAGGGGTCTTTTTTGAAGTTGGCGGCCCTTCCACAGCAATGAAAAGTGTAAATACTCCCTGGCTGGGAGGTTGGTTTGTATGCTTGTCTGGGCTCTGTAATTTCTTACAGTCCTGGGCAGAACAGTTGCCATGCCAAGCTGTGATGCTGTTCCTCTTCTCAGATAATTGGAAAGGTTGAGGTGAGTCCTTCACAACAAACTTGGCCAGTGTGGAATTTGAACCCATTCTGTTGGCATCGTTCTGCGTCACAACCCAAAGGACTCTTGTGGTGCAGTATCCCTACTTTTAATCCAAGAGGCCTGAGTTCAAGTCTTACCTACTTCTGAGGTGTGTAATACCATCTCTGAACAGCTTGACTGGAAACGTTTTTTTTCCTTACAAACTGACTGAGCTATTCGAACACCTAATTAACATTGGTAACATGTGGGACAGCGGTGAATGAATCCACTGCCAACCTCAATATGGACTATGCAAAGACCATGCACTGAAATATTTAAAATAAGTGCCATGTCAATGAATCCACTTCAAAACGCAAGTAACTTCCTCATCACGATTCTGGGGTTTACTACGTGTTTTAAAAGATCTCAAACCACTTAAATTTCAAGACTTATTTTATTTTTTAAAATTATTCGCCCTTCAAAATTACAAAAGCGCGAAGAGGAAGCCAGTGCAATAATACGAACTTCTCCAAACCGACAGCGACCTTGAAACCGCCCGATGGGCCCACGCGATTTCTTGGTCGAGGGTAGACTTGAAACCGCTTAACCTTCCATCCACGTCCCCGAGGGTGGCCTTGAAACCGCTAAAAGGTCCGCGCCTCATCTGGGGGAGGGTGACCTTGACACGACCTGACAGTTTCATCTTGGAGAGGGCACGGCGGTTTTTGCGCAGGCGCAATGTAGTCCCTAATGCAGCTTTTCGAAGACCGTTCCCGCCTTTTCACCCGTGCCCACCTTTACTTTTGCCCCATCAAACGTCTCCATTTGACGATGTGGAGGTGCCAGTATTGGAGTGGGGTGGACAAAGTTAAAAATCGCACAACACCAGGTTATAATCCAACAGATTTACTTGGAAGCACTAGCTTTCTGAGCGTTGCTGCTTCATCTGGTGGTTGTAGACCATAAGACGCAATTTATAGCAAAAGACTACAGTGTCATACAACTGAAATGATATATTGAACAAACAATATTGTTGTGTGATTTTTAACCCTGGAAGAAGATTCCTGAAGAAGGGCTTATGCCCGAAACGTCGATTCTCCTGCTCCTCGGATGCTACCTGGCCTGCTGTGTTTTTCCAGCACCACATTTTTCAATTCTGATTTTTAACCCTCTCCATTTTAGAATTTCCCACAAACATTCTTATAAAATGTGTGATTTAAATGGAGTTTTTCCAATGTAATAAAGCTTACCATGAAGTACATATTACTGGCTCCGGGCTTCACCTTGGAACGGTACTCGTTGTGCTCTTCCGTGCATTTCTTCACAAATTGTGCGTCCATAGGGTACTTAAATGAGTCACCGGGTGACCAGAGGAAAAACAGTGATAGTAACAAAAAGAATACTGCCACCGCCATGGCCTGAAATCGCAGGAGTGATGGTGGGATGAGGGTGGGGTGGGGCTCGTTGAGAGGGCGGGGCTCCTGAAGGGTGCAGTCTCAGCGGAGGGTCTGGATGGAAGGAGCTCTTTGTGTGTTCATGGTCTGGGGGAGGGGTGTAATATGGGTAGAAGGGGCAGAATGTAGGGGATGGAGTTTCAGAGAAGGGATGTTGTCTGTATAGATGGTGTGAGAGAGTAGGGTATCAGGCGGCCTTAGTCTCTGTAAAAGGAACATGGTGTGAAGTTAGGGTCTTCAGAGTTATAGTCTGTGCAGAAGGGGCAGGGTGTGAGGGTTGGATCTCAGCGGAGGGGAGGTGGCGTAGCCTGGGTAAAAGGGTCAGGGTGTGAGGGCAAGGTTTCAGGAGGGTGGGGTCTGAAGAAAAGAAAGGATCAACAACCATCTGCTTGAAAATATACATCACGTCCCACACCTCAGCATGCTTCTCGTGTCCAAGACCAACATTGATACAGAAGTATAACGTCATCTGAGCTGTGCCAGTGGATCCTGTGCCCGACTCAGAAGAAGGATGTTTGAAGACCACGACTGCAGGCCCAGACTAAACTTCTGGTCTACAAAGCTGTTGTCATTTTCACACTGCTATATGGAGTTGAAATATGAATTACCTACAGTAGGCACCTTAAAGCACTGGAACAGGACCACCAGAGGTCCCAGTGAAAAATCCTGCGGATCACCTAGGAAGACAAGTGTACTAACACTAGCATCTTGGAGGAGGCCAACATTGCTAGCATAACCACCACCATAATTCAACAGCAACTCTGATGGACTGGCCATGTCATCTTAATGCCCAACTCACGCCCCACAAAACAGATCTTGTGCTCCCAGCTGAAGGAAGGTCAGCATTTCCCTGGTGGGCCAAAAGAAATGCTTCAAAGATAACATCCAGATGAACCTCAAGAAATTCCACATCAACATCAACAACTGGGAGGACATGGCTACAAACAGGAATCACTGGAGAAACATCATCCATCTGTAAGCTATAAGCCCTGAAAATGATCTCTTCTGTGCTGCTGAACAGAAGCGACTCTTGCACAAGGATAGGCAGAACATGCCCACACTGCAATAGAATCTGTGGATCCCTGATTGGCTTCTTCAACCACCTGAAGAGCCACAATTAGATGTTCTTATGGAGGACAATCATACTCAACCCGAGTGATTGTCAATAAATTGTGTGTGTAGGGGGTACTTTATATAAGAGGGTTAGCATTTTAACTGGTACAGTCATGGAGTAATTAGAGTCATAGAGATGTACACATGGAAACAGACCCTTCGGTCCAACTCGTCCATGCCAACCAGCTATCCTAACCTAATCTAGTCCCATTTGCCAGCACTTGGCCCATATCCTCTAAATCCTTCCTATTCATATACCCATCCAGATGCCTTTCAAATATTGTAATTGGACCAGCCTCCACCACTTCCTCTGGTATCTCATTCCGTACACGCACCATCCTCTGTATGAAGAGGTTGCCCCTTAGATCCCTTTTAAATATTTTCCCTCTCACCCTAAACCTATGCACCTCTTGGTCTGGATTCCCCCACCCTAGGGAAAAGAGCTTGTCTATTTACCCTAACTGCGCCCCTCATGATTTTATAAACCTCTATAAGGTCACCCCTCAGTCTCTGATGCTCCAGGGAAAACATCCCCAGTCTACTTAGCCTCTCCCTAAAGCTCAACTCCTCCAACCCTGTCAACATCCTTGTAAATTTTTTCTGAACCCTTTAATATTTCTCAACATCTTTCTGATTGGAGGGAGACCAGAATTGCACATTGGAATATTCCAAAAGTGGCCTAACCAATGTCCTGTATTGCCGCAACATGACCTCCCAACTCCTATACTCAATGCCCTGACCAATAAAGGAATGGATACCAAACGCCTTCTCCACTATCCTATCGACCTGAACCTGCACTCCAAGGTCTCTCTTTGTTTAGCAACATTCCCTAGGACTTTACCATTAAGTGAGTAAGTCCTGATAAGATTTGCCTTTCAAAAATGCAGCACATCGCATTCATCGAAATTAAACTCCACCTGCCACGCCTAAGCCCACTGACCCATCTGATCAAGATCGCGTTGTCCTCTGAGGTAACTTTCTTCGCTGTCCACTACACCTCCAATTTTGGTGTATTCCACAAACTTACAAACTATACCTCCTTTGTTCACATTCAAATCATTGATATAAATGACAAAAAGCAGTGGACCTAGCACCGAATTTTGTGGCACACCACTGATCACAGACATCCAGTCTGAAAGGCAACCCTCCAGCACCACCCTGTCTTCTACCTTCGAGCCAGTTCTATATCCAAATGGCTAGTTCTTCCATTATTCCATGTATCTAACCTTGCTAACCAATCTACCATAAGGAACTCTGTCGAATGCCTTACTGAAGTACATAGGATCATGTCCATGCTCTGCCCTCATCAATCGTCTTTATTACCTCTTCAAAAAAACTCAATCAAGTTCGTGAGACCGATTTCCCACACACAAAACCATGTTGACTATCCCTAATCAGTCCCTGCTGTTCCAAATACATGTAAATCCTGTTCCTCAGGAGTCCCCCAATAACGTGTCCACCACTGATGTCAGGCTCACTGGTCTATAGTTCCCTGACTTTTCCTTATCACCCTTGTTAAATAGTGGCACCACGTTAGCCAAACTCCAGCCTTCTGGCACCTCACCTGTGACTATCGGTGATACAAATATCTCAGCAAGGTGCCCAGCAATTACTTCCCGAGTTTCCCATAGAGTTCTCGAGTACACCTGGTCAGGTCCTGGGGATTTGTCCATCTCTATGCATTTTAAGACATCCAGCACCTCTGTAATATGGACATTTTTCAAGATGTCACCATCTATTTCCCTACATTCCATATCTTCCATGTCCTTCTCCACAGTACTGATGCAAAATACTCGTTTAGTATCTCCCCCATCTCTGTGGTTTCACACATTGGCTGCGTTACTGCTCCTTGAAAGGCCCCATTGTCTCCCTATTTACCCTTTGTCCTTGATGTATTGATAGAATCTATTTGGATTTTCCATATCCCTATTTGCAAAAGCTATCTCATGTCCCCTTTTTGCTCTCCTGATTTCCCTCTGAAGTATACTCCTACTGCCTTTATACTCGAAGGATTCACTCGATCTCTCCTGTTATATCTGACATATGCTTCCTTCTTTTTCTTAACCAAAACCTCAATTCCTCTAGTCATCCAGCATTCCCTACACCTACCAGCCTTTCCTTTCACCCTAACGGGAATATACTGTCTCTGTACTCTCATTATCCCATTTTTGAAGGCTTCCCATTTTCCAGTCGTCCCTTGACCTGCAACATCTGCACCCAATCAGCTTTTGAAAGTTCTTGCCTAATGCCATCAAAATTGGCCTCCCTCCAATTTAGAACTTCAAAATTTAGATCCAGATTATCCTTTTCCATCACTATTTTAAAACTTATAGATTTATGGTCGCTGCCCCCATTGTGCTTCCCCACTGACACCTCCATCACCTGCCCTGTCTTGTTTCTCAACTGTAGGTCAATTTTTGCAGTTTCTCTCATAAGTACATCCACATACTGAATCAGAAAATTTTCTTGCACACACTTAACAAATTCTTCTCCGTCTAAACACTTAACACAATGGCAGTCCCAGTCTATGTTTGAAAGTTAAAATCCCCTACCATAACCACCATATTATTCCTACAGATAACTGAGATCTCCTTACAATTTTGTTTCTCAATTTCCCTGCTGACTATTGGGGGGGTCTATAATACAATCCCAATAAGGTGATCATCCCTTTCTTATTCCTCTGTTCCACTCAAGTAACTTCCCTGGATGTATTCCCAGGAATATCTTCCCTAAGTACAGCAACCCTTATCAAAAACATCACTCCCCCTCCTCTCTCATGCTCCCCTTTCTATCCTTCCTATAGCATTTGTAATCCTAGAACATAAAGCTGCCAGTCCTGTTCATCCCTGAGCCATATCTCTGTAATTTATATGATATCCCAGTCCATTTTCCTAACCACGTCCTGAGTTCATCTGCCTTCCCTGTTAGGCCTCTTGCATTGAAATAAATGCAGTTTAATTTATCTTGTTCTCTGCTTTGTTCCTGCCTGTCCTGACTGTTTGACTCACTCCTTTTCCCAACTATACCAGTCTCAGACTGACCTTTTCTCTTCACTATTTTCCTGGGTTCCACACACACTCATTTAAATCTCTGAAACAGCTCTTGCAAACCTCCCTGCCAGTATATTAGTCCCCTTCCAATTCGGTTGCAATCCGTTCTCCTTGTACATGTCACTTCTACCTCAGAAGAGATTCCAATGATCCAAAAAATGTGAACCCTTCTCTCCTGCACCAGCTCCTCAGCCACACATTTATATTCACTATCTTCCTATTCCTACCCTCATTACTTCGTAGCACCGGCTGTAATCCAGATATTACTACCTTCAAGGATCACCTTTTTAAATTCCTGCCTAACTTTCTATATTCTCCCTTCAGAATCTCATCCTTTTCCTTTCCTATGTCGTTAGTTCCAATGTGTACAATGACCTCTGCTGGTCCCTCTCCCCTTTGAGAACATTCTGCGTTTTCTCCGAGACATTCTTGATCCTGGCACTAGGGAGACAACAAACGATTCTATTTTCTTTTGTTGCCGGCCACGGATACATCTGTCTGTGCCTCTGACAAGAGAGTCCCCTACCACAATTGATCACTTGGAACCTGATGTATCCCTCATTACATTAGAGCAGTTCTTGGTACCAGAAATTTGGCTGTTCTTGCTGCATTCCCCTGAGGGTCCACCACCCCCAACATTTTCCAAAACAGCATACAATTGTGGTTCAGAACTTTAGAACAATATGGTTTTCTTGCTTAACTGGAACCAGGTTCAGTTAGTGCAGAGTTGTGTATTTGTTTAACTGTTCTACTTTTCAGTCCCCATTTTTGATTCCTTTCACAGTAACACTGAGTATTATTCTGCGAGACGATGAACAATTATGGTAGAAGGAGACATTTTAATGGACAGTCCAAGGTCATATCTTCACTTAGCAACTCAGGGCACATGACGTGTTCATGCTAGAAAAGCATTTTGATTTAGTCTTAAGACCAGGGAATGCACATGTATTAACAAGGCTCCAAAAGTCAATATCATACCTAATCTAAACAATAAAATGGGGTCAGGAGTATTTGATTCCAAAAATAATGAACAGCTGTAAATTTGTCCAATCAGTCGAAGACTTCCCCTGTAAAAATTATTCATTGACTTCCTATCCTTCCCCAAAATGTGCTGGGATCAGTTGGGATGAAGGTAGAGGTGGGAGTTAGTAGTACCTCTCTGGTATGAAAAAAAAGGCCCTTCAGCTCATTATGTCTGTGCACTATTCTAATTCAATTTTCCAACATTTGACCCATACGCCTTGGCATCGCAAGTGCACATCTAAGTATTTTTAAAAGGTGATGTGGAGACTTTGGAGTTGGATTGGGGTGGACAAGGTCAAAAATCAAATGACACCAGGTGATACTTCAACAGGTTCACCCAAAACCTCAAGCCCCTGGATCCCAACTCTCCCTCAGGCATGAGGAAGCTGTTGAGGGCATAGGTCAGGGTGAGAGGGGAAAGATACAAAAGAGACCTAAGGGGCAACTTTTTCACACAGAGGGTGGTACGTGTATGGAATGACCTGCCAGAGGAAGTGGTGGAGACTGGTACAATTGCAACATTTAAGAGACATTGGGATGGGTATATGAATAGGAAGGGTTTGGAGGGATATGGGCCGGGTGCTGGCAGGTGGGACTAGTTTGGGTTGGGTTATCTGATTGGCATGGACGGGTTGGACTCTATAACTCGGAGATAGTGATGATTGCAGATGCTGGAGATTCAGAATCAATAAAGTGTATCGCTGGAAAAGGCACAGCAGGTCAGAAAACATCTGAGAAGCAAGAGACTCTCTTGGTCTTCAGATGCTGCCTAACCTGCTGTGCCTTTTCCAGCGCCATACTCTACAGACCTCATGCAACTCAAGATTAAAGTGGTGCTGGAAAAGCACAGCTGGTCATGCAGCATCCGAGGAGCAGGAAAATCGATTTTTGTCTGAAATGTTGATTCGCCTGTTCCTTGTGTGAGAAATAGAGAAGTATGTTGTTTTTACAGAAAGCTAATAATGCTGACAAACTAAGTATTGCAAGGGTAAAAGCTCAATTATTAAGCTTCTAGGTAGATAAGTATATGTGTGTACCAGAAAGAGGAACAATAAGCCCAGACATAACGCTGAGGACAGCTGCAAGGAGTGATAAGATGAGCAACCCTCTTGTGCAATTGGAAAAGAAGACCGATGCAAAACCACTAACTTAACACCACTAACTTAACATGTGATAGTGGTTTTGCAAGACGGTCACAGTGTATGTTCAAGAAAACAGAAGGGGAGTTTAATTTAGAAAAAGAGCAGTCACGTAGGGGCAATCAGGTCACAAGTTAGGCAGAGAACAAGGGTAATTGGGTAATGTAGGAGTCAGGGGAGGTGACCTCACGCAGCTCAAAGGTATAACAGTATACTTGTTTCAATGCTCATTGCTCATTTGCTTAACGCATTTGCAGCCCTTTCTTATAAGATTGTAAATAAATTTTCTTGTTTCTAGCTTTTGGTGGTCTCAGCTAATTTTGTTGAGTTTGTTTCCAACACTTGGATGCTGCCTGACCTGCTGTGCTTTTCCAGCACCACTCTAACCTTGACTCTAATCTCCAGCATCTACAGTCCTCACTTTCGTTTGGATTTCATGCAACTCCCCAGCTGAAGTTTACCAAATGTCTTATACAAAATTTGAGCGAAAGTTAAAAAGAACATTTTGAAGAAGCTCAGAGGATCTGGTAACTTCCAGTAGGAGAAGACAGAGAGAGAAGTTCACATTAATTCTGCTCCTGAAGCCTGGATGTTGGGAAAGGGATTGAGTTTCGAAACGGTTGGTGCGGCACCTTCCAGCGGCGATCCGTAGGAGGGCGGTGGTGGGAGGATTCCCGCACGGTCATGATAGGCCGGGCTGGGCCACAGCGGCCTGGACTGACCATGTCGCTCAGCCAGCAAGTGGTACTGGCCCTGTGTCTCTTTATCTGTGTCTTTCTGGTGATTCCGAGAATGCTGGGGACTCCTGGCAGCGGGAAAGAGGCCGCGGGCCGGGCTCCGTCAGCGGGTCATCGTCCCCAAGGTATTGGCAGGGCGTGGGAGGTGAGGAGTGGGCACTCATCATGGAGGTGGGGTGGAGAGAGGGACAATGGCACCGACCTCGTCGGGTGGGGGGACGTAGGAAAGGGCACTGATCGTGGTGGGGAGCCATGATGTGGAGGTGCCGGTGTTGGACTGGGGTGGATAAAGTTAAAAATCTCACAACATCAGGTTATGGTGCGGGAGGTCAGGATGGGCATTGGCGTGTGTATGGAATTGGCACTGACTGTGGCATGGGGAACATAACACTAATAGAGTGTGATGCAGATACTCAGCAGCCCCTGAACACCAGCCCATATTACAGGGAGCACTGACTAAGGTGTAGATGCAATGACTAGAAGTTTGAATGCAGGCACTGAATGAGGTTGCCCCAAGAGGATTACGGACATTCGGTTTCAGTCTGTGGCTGACCCGTTGTCGATTTTCCTGCTCCTCGGATGCTGCCTGACCTGCTGTGCTTTTCCAGCATTATACTCTCGACTCTGAGCTCTAGCATCTGCAGTCCTCACTTTCTCCCCATAGGCATTGTGTATCCAAAATCGAAAAGTGTGGCGCTGGAAAAGCACAGCAGGTCAGGCAGCTTGCGAAGAGGAGGAGAGTTGACGTTTTGTGCATAAGCCCTTTATTAGGAATGTGGTCATGAGTAACCAAGGCCAACATGGGAATACTTCAGTGTTTTTCTTCAAATAGTGTCAGGGAATCCTCAATATGTGTAGATGAGGCTACAGGGTTTAATGTTTGATTGGAAATTTGGCAACTCTGCCATTAAAATATTCATCAGTGTTGCATTGACATTCCTGATGAAGAGCTTATGCCCGAAACATCGAGTCTCCTACTCCTCGGATGCTGCCTGACCTGCTGTACTTTTCCAGTGCCACACTGTGCTGGTAGTGTCAGTCTGGATTTTCTGTCCATTCTGTGGATTGGAACCTGAATCTAAAAACTTCCAACTAAAAATGGCATGAACTGAACTGTGTCTGATGCAATAAATGTTTGTTTTAATAGTCTGACCTGTGTATAATTCAATGATTGGTGAGGTTTTCTCCAACTTGCTGTCTTTTGAGACTATCTATTATACACTACGACCCACCCTCCCATCCTGGCACTTTCCCCTGCCACCGCAGGAACTGTAAAACCTGTGCCCACACCTCCTCCCTCACCTCCTTCCAAGGCCCTAAAGGAGCCTTCCACATCCAAAGTTTTACCTGCACATTCGCTAATATCATTTATTGTATCCGTTGCTCCCGATGCGGTCTCCTCTACATTGGGGAGACTGGACGCCTCCTAGCAGAGCGCTTTAGGGAACATCTCCGAGACACCCGCACCAATCAACCAAATCGCCCAGTGGCTCAACATTTCAACTCCCCCTCCCACTCTGCCGAGGATATGGAGGTGCTGGGCCTCCTCCACCTCGGATGCTGCCTGAATTGCTGTGCTCTTCCAGCACCACTGATCCAGTATCTATTATACAGATTGAGTTTTCAAATAAGCAACTAACAATGTAATCTTACAATGCAGTGTTGAATATTCACTAACTTATGGACACCTTCACTTAAATTATCAATATCAGTCCAATCAATGTTGTTGCTTTCTTATGACATTTCCTCATTTTGTGGCCTATTATGCTTTAATCTTGTTTCACTGACTCGCCTCTTTTCGGTACCAAAAATCCTCTTAGTTCTCTTGGCTTTGTTCCTCTAGCTAAAATTCAAACATCAGCACTTGATGTCTGAAAAATTAATTCAAATACATTTGCAAGGGATGTTGTAAGGTTAATTTTGAATGAGGCATTTTCATATTTGTTATGGTAATTTCCACAGCATTTGTCATTCTGTGTTGATGTAGGTTACACTTGGAGATTTTAATTACTTTTGAGTTATGTGTAATTGTTGTGTGATTGGAATTTTGAATCACAGGCACTGACATTTCTGGGTTTGGAAAATACACACAACTTGCAAGCCATGACCAGGAATTTGACTTCCACCAAGCTCATTCCTGATGAAGGGCTTTTGCCCAAAATGTCGATTCACCTGCTTCTCTGAAGCTGCCTGACCTGCTGTGCTTTTCCAGCACCACATTCTCGACTCTAATCTCCAGCAATTGCAGTCCTCACTTTCACCTTGTTGACTGGCTCTTTAAGTTCAGAAAGAGGGGATCTCCTTGGACCTGTACTGGAATAGTAAATTCTGTAGTTTCCATTTATTGGTTTCTTTTGATGCAACACGTCATTTTCAAAATGTCTGTAGTTATGCCCAACTATTTGTACTTGAGCACAATTTTGTTCCGCTTAATTAAACCTAATGGAATCCCGGTGATGCGATGTTGGCCTGTATTGGTTACAGTAATTACACTTTATTCAACTCAGGTCACACTTACAGTATCTGGGTGATGGTTTTTCAAGAAATAACGTTGGTGTCTGAGTAAAAGTTGGATTATATAGAATTGCACTCTCTGACTGTAGCCCCTGGCCTGAGCTCTGGTGTTTCCTGAATTCTGCCTGAAATATTCTCACATCCTGTCAATTTGAATACCTTCTTATAATTCAAAACTACTGAATCTCATATATCAATCACTAGCTTACACTCATCATCTTTTTGTCCAAATTAAACAAATTCATTGTACACAATGTTCTGTAGCCTGGCTTTTGATCTTCTGCCTCCCTGACGTCATTTGCTTTTACTGTTGCAGCTGTTTACTTCTTGCATTATAGCCTTGTGGATTATGATACCTCTAAGGGGCATATCCAAGTACTTCTGATTTTAGTGAAGCATACACACCAGCATTCACTGATGATCTATGTAATCTAAAGTTATCAGTGCAGCTTTGGTAATACTAAGTAGTATGTCTTCGAACTGAAATAAATAAGAAAATTGATAACATTACTGTTGAAGGCTGCCTGCTTATCCCACGTTCCCTTGGAAATTTGGCTGCCTGTATGTTCTGGCCTTATTTTTCTTCAGTCATGGAATGAGAGTGTCACCAGTTAGCTTCTAACTTGCATTTCCATTCCATACAACAATGTAGCATAGGTGTCACTGGCAAGGTCAGCATTGCAATGATCCCGAGTTAATTTTGAACTGATTGATTAGCATTTCAGAGGGCAGTTCAGGGTCAAGCACATTGCTGTGGAGTCAAATACAGATTTCCTCTCCTTTAAAGCAAAGGTAGATTTGTTGAACAGTAAAGAAAATAAGGGTTTTGGTGAGTGAGTGGATAGGTGGAGCTGAGTCTATAAGAAGATTCAGTTGTGATCTTGTTGAATGACAAGATCACAACTCGAGGGACCACATTTCCTACTTGTACTTCATATGTGTGAATCAAATAGATTTTTTATGATAGCAGACAATATTTACATGCCAAGTTATATTGAATTCAAATTTCACCACCTGCTTTGATGAGATTTGAACCCATGTGTCCAGAACATTAGCCTGGGTTTTGGATTACTAGTCCAGTGATGTAACCACTACACACCACCTTATAGCCACAGTGTTTGTATAGCTGGTCCAGTTCAGTTTCTGGTCAATAGTAACTCCCAGAATTTTGATTTAAGATGTGTATGTGTGTGTCTGTGCATGCATGTGTGCCACTGCCTGACATGTGTGAGAAGAAAATGTGATTGCCATGTATTGGCCCAGGTGAGGACTTCTAATCTATCTGATAGCTGATTTGTTACATGAATAAACCAGGCTCACTTTAGTTTTCTTGAAATTGCTTTGCATTACCTTCTACATAGCAGATCAAATATAATGTGGGAAGATATGAGGTTATGCACTTTGGCCAAAAGAATAGAGAAGCTGAATATTGTTTAAATGGAGAAAGACTGTTGTTGTGGTTCTGTTCGCCGAGCTGGGAACTTGTGTTGCAGACGTTTCGTCCCCTGTCTAAGTGACATCCTCAGTGCTTGGGAGCCTCCTGTGAAGCGCTTCTGTGATCTTTTATGGGTGGGTTGCGCTTCGGCGGGGCGGTGTGGACTTGTTGGGCCGAAGGGCCTGTTTCCACACTGTAACTAATCTAATCTAATAATAGTAGTGTTGTCCCAGTCGAACTCATGTTGCTTGTCATTTGCATGTGTGGCTACTAAGGATAGCTGGTCGTGTCGTTTCGTGGCTAGTTGGTGCTCATGGATGAGGATCGTTAGCTGTCTTCCTGTTTGTCCTATGTAAGACTTCAGAACCTACAGAACAGAGGGACTTGGGAGTCCTCCTTCATGAATCACCAAGGATTAGCATCCAAGTTTCGCAGGTGAAAGGAAAGGCGAATAGTCTTCCATTGGCCTTTTATTCCAAAGGAAATGCATAAAAGTAGGGAAGTTTTGCTGAAACTATATAAAGCACTAGACAGACTGAAAGGTATATCAACATTGGAGGCAATTCAGGGAAGGTTCACTTGGCAGATACCAGGTGTGGTGGGATTGTCTTATGAGGAGAGATTGAGTAGCTTGGGCGTGTACTCATTGGTTTATTGAAGAATAAGAGAGGGCCTTATTGAAATGTACAAGATTTATAAGGGACTTGATAGGATTGATGCGGAAAAATTGTGTCTGCTAGTTTTAAGAAACAATGTCAGACTAAGGGGGTCACACATTTAAGAGTTGAGAGAAAATTTCTTCTATCAGAGGTAGTGAATCTGTGGAATTTCTTTACCATAGAGAGCCACAGAAGTTGGGTCAGTAAGTATATTCAAGGCCAAGTTAATTTTTTAAATCATTAGGGGAGTTGAGGGTTATGGGGAAAGAGTAGAAAGGTGGAGTTGAAGGTTGTCATGCCATCCATGATCTCACTGAATGGCTAAATAGCCTGATTGGGCAACCTTTGCTCCTACATCTGGTATCCCTGTTAACCTTCATTACTTTATAACTATTATCTGCAAGAGCTAGTGGGTTCCTGTGATCACAAAAAGAACAAGGCAACAATAGTTTAAGACATTCTAGCATTTACACATTGTGATGAAACATTCTTTGTAAGCAATTAGCAGAGAGTATATGATTCTCAGGTAATCCTTCATTTTATATGATTGCATTTGACTGTTTCATTATATGATATAGCTTGATCCCTGAAGTACAGTATCATATTGAATGACTTATCATATTGAATCTCTTCATTTGATGCATATTACAGTTCCTGGAAGAGGCCAGCCACTGGTTGCACAATCCAAATCCAATAATCCCAAAGGACAGCCTAATCTCAGGATGAAAAGTACAAATCAAAAGGAAATGAATAGTGACAAGACTCAGGGCAGAAACAAAGGATTTATTTTCCAGTTAATGCCACTTTATGCAATAGGAATAAGTGTATATGCAGTTTACAAACTTGTGCAGGTAAGTGCATTACTGTGGTGTACTTTACAAATAGAATAGCAATACATGAATATTTTTGAATGCTGTTCACCTCTGACACTGGCAAAATATTGACAGTTTCCTCTTTCTAATATTTTCTAACCCCAGTATGACAGTAATACAGATTAAAAGAGGAGGCTTTGCAACTTATAATATATCGATCCGTTTGTGTAGGAATTTTCAGTTTGTGAATTTTTTTTTTCTGATGTTAAAAAATGTATTAATAATTTGATAATGCAGTATTTAAACTTTGCAACCAAATGTATAATTTATTGCATACCATAGACATAGGAGCAAAGTAGACTATTCAGCCAGACCTGACCTCTTGTCTTCCTTTTTTTTGTCATTTGTAAACTTGGTTATAGTCCATTGACTTCACTCCCCCAGGACATTAATATATATTATAAATAATTGTAACTTCGCACTGATCTCTTTGATTGTCCACTAGTTATTGATTGCCCACTAGTTATTGATTGCCATCCTGAAAATTCACCCCTTATCCAAACTGTGTCTTCTATTGGCTATCCAATCCTTTGTCCATGAATATACTGCCTCCAACACTATGAGCTGTTATCTTGTTAAGTAGCCTGAGGTGCGGCACCCTATCCAATACCTTCTGGAAATCCAAATATATTAAATCTATTGACTCTGCTTTATTTTTCTTATTACCCATCAAAGAATTCTAATAAATTTGCCAAGCATTACTTTCCCTTCATGAAGCCATTCTGAGTCTGCTTGATCATATTTTGCTTTTGTGAATACTCTGCTATTAATCCTTCATAATAGACTAACATTTTCCAATAGCAGATATTAACCTAACTGGCATTTAGTTACCAGTCTTTTGTCTCTTTCCCTTTTTAAATAAAGGTGTTACATTAGTGTTCCAATCCTTCAATACTTTTCAATAATCTAATGATTTCTCTAAGATTGCTAACAATATATCTCTGTATACTTCTTCTGCTATTTTGGAACACTTTCCATCAAGTCCAGGTGACTTATTGGTCTTGAGCCCTATGTTTCTCAAGCACTCTTTCACTAGTGATCGCTATTGTATTTATTTTCTCTCCTCCTTTTGTCCTTTGATTATTTAGATATTTAAGAAAGCAATTCGTGTCTTCTACTGTGAAGACTGACAGAACCCATTTATTTCAACTTCTCTGTCATTTCCTGGTTCCCCATTATAATTTAGTCAGCCCCATTCTCTAAGCAGCCATTACACTTTGACTTCTCTCTTCCTTTTTGTATATTTAAAGAAGCTCTTTCTGTATTGATATTTCTTGCATGTTTATCTTCACTTTATTTTCTCCCTCTTGTATTCTTGGTTGTCTAGTTTTTTGGTTTTTAAAACTTCTCCAGCCCTCTGGATTACCACCAATCTCTGCCACATTTTGTTTTTTCTTTCAACTTGATGCTGTCCTTAACTTCTCAGTTAACTATGCTTAGCATACCGAAACGTCGATTCTCCTGTTCCCTAGATGCTGCCTGACCTGCTGCGCTTTTCCAGCAACACATTTCCATCTATGCTTAGCATACCCCCTTCCTAGAGTACTTCTCCGTCACTATAATATATCTTTGTCTAAATCATTAACTATTTTCTTAAATATTTGCTCATGGATTCACAGCCATTTTTGCTGTTAGACCCCTTTTTCCAGTTCTGGCTGTCCAACTTATGTTCACCCTTCAAATTGAATGTTATGGTCAATATTTCCTGTTGTTTTCATGCAAGAAGTAAAACAGGAAATAATCATGATACCACCAATGTTAACAGTCATAGACTTTCTCAATACATTTCTATATTACCATAGTGACTACATTTCAGAAACTGTCATTGGCTGCGAAATGTTCTGAGACATTTGTGCTTGTGAAAGCTGCTATATAAGGATATATTTTTTTAAAAATGTAGATTGGGTATAGTGATATATTTTTTTAAAAATGTAGATTGGGTATAGTGAGCTTATTATCAAAATATGTGTGTGGCACAAAAGCAATTGTGACTATTCTTGAAGAGTAAGTGACTTCAGGAGAATGCAGATCAATAAGTTGAGCATAAACATAGTGGGATGATAGAAACAGAATGGTAACAACATAGAATGTTTAATGGGGATGGTTGTGATGTAATACATTTTAAGAAGAAGATATCATTTATGGATGTCAATTTTTTAAAGAAAACCAGAGAGATTTAGGTTCAGATATTAGAAAAAGTTAGAGTGGAAATTCAGGTTGATAAAGTATGGTTTGGTTTGATATGTTTGGGTTTCCAAACATATAAATAGAAAGCAGGAATCATCAGCAGTGCTTTGCCTGGAGGCCCACTGAAGATGTAACCTAGTAGGGTGATGAAACGTTTTAGCTCAGTGGGCAAACCTACATTCTGATAAAGTATATATTATCTTAGCCTTTAATTGTGAGCCACACAGTGTACAAAAACAAAGAAGTAATGCTAATCCCGTGCACACATTAGTTAGTTACTGATAAAATACTGTGTCCAATATTGCACATTGTACATTTGTAAGGGTATCAGGTTCATGGAGATGGGAGAAGGTGACCTTAGAGCAGCGTTGGTGCATCCCAGTGTGACATCTAATTGTTCCATGTCCCCTGTCCTGTTCCTGATCAGGCACCAAAGTACAGCCAAATGCCACTCACCTGGGACTTTGTGCATTGTTTTTATCTCTGTTTATGACCGGGAATAGCCCATTCACCCATTTGAGCTTTCTCTGCCGTCATGACTGATCTATACCTAAAATCCATATTCTCCCTTTACTCCATGTCTCAGGATGCTATTGTTCAGCAAAAGCGTATCAAACACAGTGCTAAACATCCCTGCCCTGGTCAGATGGTGGGACACTTCCTTGAGGTTGTAGTGGCTTGAGGGGCTTGCTAGGACAATTGGACAAATAAGTTGGTGTGAAACTGGAATCATGTGTAAACCATACTTGGTAAGGCTGGCAAGTTCCTTCCATTAAAGGCATCAGTAAGCTAGTTTGTTTTTAAAAAAGACAATCTGACAGCTTGATAGTCACTTTTTTTAAACTAGTGCCAACCTTTTAGTTTTGGATTTTCAAAACAACTGTACACAGGTTGGCAAAGTGATATGATCGATTTTGAACTCATGTTTGCTGCATTGTTATTTCAGGCCTTTGATAACTAGGCTACTTAAACCAACATTATGCCACCATACTTCAGCAAGTAAAGATGATTATTGTATCTAACTGAAATCCTGCTATCCTTTATTTCAGTGGAATTATTGATAATAATAGGCTAATGAATTCTGCTGAAATGGTGTGGGCAAGGGTTGGCCAAATTATCTCAAATATTGGACATTAAAATATCTTCCACAGTACAAGAAGAAAATAAGGACCTGCATTTGTACAATATCTTTCACCTTTCAAAGTCCTTTACAGCCAGTTAATTTCTTTCTAAAGTTAGAAGCAACTATACAAAAATGAATTAAAAGTAGAGTGGGCCGTTCAGCCCCTTAAGTCTGCTCTACTATAAGTTATGGTCATGGCTGATATTGTGAGCTCAACTCCACTTTCCAATCCACCATCTATAACTTTTGACTGGCTTGTCAATTAAGAATCTATCAAACTCAATAACCCAACTTCCACTTCATCCTGGAAAACAGAATTTCATAGATTAATGATTCGCTGAGGGAACGAAAATTGCCCCATCTGTGTGTTAATTGGAAGACCCCTTAGATTTAAACTGAACCCCTAGTTCTGGATTCTGCATTTTCTTGGCACCACCCTATGAAATCCCCTCAGGATCTTGTATGTTTCAATAAAATTACCACTCATTCTCCTAAACTCCAACAGATACAGGCCCAAGCGTCCAGCCTTTTCTTGTAAGACATATAAACTTCATCCCAGATTCCAGCTGAGGGAAATTTCTCTGAATCACATCTATTGCAATTATAGCCTTCCTTAAATAAGGAGATCAAACTGTACAGAGTACTCAAGATATGGCCTCACCAATTCCCAATATAACTGTCAACTTGTGTGAGGCAAGGTTCCACAAACTGCAATGAGATGAATAATAAAACAAAGAACTGTGGATGCTGGAGATAGGAAACACATATAAACAGAAATTCCTGGAGAAGCTCAGCAGCTCCTGCAGTATCATTGGAGAGAAAGCAGAATTAATGCTTTGAGTCTAGTGACCCTCATTCTGAACCCTCCTTCAGTAAGATGAGTGATCAGTTTCAATGTTGTTACTTGAGGGCTAATTGTTTCCTGGCTGCTCTTCAAATAATGCCATTGGAGCTCTTAACACTAAACTGAGTAAGGAATATTTTGGCCTGACCTAGATGAAAGAAAAGCTTGTACTTTTGTATAGGTTTTATAGAACTTACTGCGATACCTGTAATTGTTTGAAATATCTTTCCTGGCGTTCTAGATAAAATACAATGAAAATGAAAAAATAAGCAAAGAGAAAAATAAGGAGATTGACAAAAAGAGGAAAAATACAGGTAATACATTTAATAACGCAGTAAATTGTTGGAAAATGAAACCTTTCTGCAATGACTGCTAATGCAGTTTGTCATTATAGTTTGATTCTGCTGAAATGCATACCAGTGGTTTTATAATGTCATTGTATGTTGGTGACTGTGTCCTTTCTTCCCTTAAACCCTAATTTGTCTGTTTCTCATTCTCCTAACTCTCCTGTACTTACTGAATTGCTTTGGTTCCTGGTCAAGGTATGTCTTGATTTTGAAATTCTCATCTTTGTTTTCATATCTCTCCATAATTTTGACCTTGCTAATTCTGTGGTCCCCTTCAACCATCTAAGATATCTGCACTCCTCTAGTTCTGGGCTGTTGAGCAACACTGATTCTGGGATCTGAGCAGCATTTCTAGTTGAGCCTTCAGTTCAGTTCTGCCTAATCTCTAAAGTCTGAAATACCTTACCTGGATTTGAGCTATAGCGAGAGGCTGAATAGGCCGAGGCTGTTTTCCCTGGACTGTCGAAGGCTGAGGCGTGACCTTATAGAGGTTAATAAAATCATGAGGGGCATTATAAGGTAAATAGACAAGGTCTTTTCCCTGGGTTGGGGGAATCTAGAACTAGAGAGCATAGGTTTAGTGTGAGAGGGGAAAAATTTAAAAGGGACTCTGACAACTTGTTCACACAGAGGGGTGTATGGAATAAGCTGCCAGAAAAAGTGGTGGAGGCTGGTATAATTAAGCATTTAAAAGGCATCTTGATGGGTGTATGAATAGGAAGGGTTTGGAGGGATATGGGCCAAGTGCTGGCAAATGAATTTAAATTCGGTTAGGATATCTGTTGGCATGGACGAGTTACACCACAGGGTCTGTGGTGTACAACAGCTGTACAACACTAAGACTCAACACCTCTGTCTCTCAGTCTTGCTTGCTTCCTTTAAAAAACACTCCTTATAACATACTTCTGCTCAAAAGTTTGATAATCCTACTTACTTTGTCTTTATGTATCTGGGTGTTATATTTTTTGTTCCTCTTGTGAAACCATGTGAGATGTTTTATTAGGTTAAAGTTGCTGTATTGTTCTTGGTGCTATTGCACATATAATATCATACAATTATAATGAAGTCAGATAATGTGTTTGGATTCTTCAGTGCTTGTCTTAATTTGTAATAATTATTTATTAGCTACCCTACAGCAGAAAGGATATGGAGTAAGTTAATGATTGTGCCATATAAAGGTGCACAGGAACACCTGTGCCGCCTGAGTTACCCTCTGGGTCACATTCAGACATATATTGATGTTTCTTTGTAGTTTGGTCACAATGCTAGAGCTCTCGATTTAACTGCGTAGATTGCAGGGCTTCAGGGAAGTGACCTATAACCATCTTGTGGAGGGCATCTAGGGATGTGCTGTTACCAGTACCTGCATCCTGAGAATGGAAATCTCTCCATTCAGTACTGAAATGTCACCCTACATAGTTCATTCAAGTCTGAATTGGGGCTTTTTAAAATTTATTCATTTTGTAGAGAAGGTAGGATTGAGCTGCCTTCTTGAGCCACTGTGGTCCACCTGCTGTGGGTTGACCCACAATGCCATTAGGAAGGGAATTCCAGGAGGTTGACAGTAAAGGTATGGCAATATATTTCCAAGTTAGGATGGTGAGTGGATTGGAGAGTAACTTGAAGGTGGTGATGTTTCACATTTCTGCTGCCCTTGTCCTTCTAGATGGAAGAGGTCATGGGTTTGGAAGGTGCTGTCTGAGGATCTTTGATTAATTTTTGCAGTGCATCTTGTAGAAAGTACACACTGCTGCTACTGAACGTTGGTAGATGCTTGCAGATGTAATGCCAATCAAGTGGACTGCTTTGTCCTGGATGGTGTCAAACTACTTAAGTGTTGTTGGGGCTGTAGTTATCAAGGCAAGTGGAGAGTACTCCCTCACACTCCTGATTTGTGCCTTATAGCTGATGGACAAGAATTGGGGAGTCAGGAGGTGAGTTAATCCTAACCTCATACCTGCTCTTGTAGCCACTGTGTTTATGATGTGAGTTCAGTTGAGTTTCTGGTCAATGATAACCCTCAGGATGTTAATAGTGGAGGATTCAGTGATAGTAACTTACATTGAATATCAAGGGACGGTGGTTAGATTGTCTCTTATTGGTGATGGTCATAACCTGGCATTTGTGTGGCGTGAATGTTGTCAGCCCAAGCCTGGATATTGTCCAGAACTTGTTGCATTTGAACATGGACTGCTTCAGTATCTATGGAGTCGAGAATGGTACTGAACATTGTGCAATCATCAGTGAACATCCCCATTTCTGACTTTGTGCTTGGCCCTGTGGCTTGAATTGAGGCCAGAAAGCTACCAACTGAGCCAAGGTAATGTTAAGACTTAGACTGTAAACTGGTTTAGGCAATGTTTTAGTAACACAAGAAACTTTTGATCTAGAAAATCAGCTTTCTGAACTGGAGATACGTTTGGCACAGACAGAGAGAATGCTGGACTCATTAGTAAAAGAATTAGATCCACTCACCAACTGGTAAGTGATTTGTTGCCCTTCTGCTGGTTTTTTAAAATATATTTTGTTTTTTCACACTAGATGTTGGTTTGATTTTCTTAAACATCCTTATTTGACAACCAGTAAATTAACCCACCTCAGCCTCTTGGAGTCTTTCATTTGACTGTTCCATCTTCCATTGTTGTTTTTTGTGGCTTAGCCCCTTTGCATCTGCTTTCGTGAGTGCTCTCAGTTTCTATTCCTCCTAGTTACCTGTTGCATTTTGTTCTCACCAATCTCCATTGCCTTCCACATCTCTCAACATGTTTTCTTTGTCAGTATCCATTTGTATGTTTGCTGTACCCTACCAAAATTGCAGCTCTACACATTTGCTTGTCTGCTGTGCTGTTGTAAATTTGGACCATTGTTCCTTTCCCTACCTTCTCCCACCACTTAGAGCCCCCCCAACCCAAAATGCGTTGTTGGCAAACAACTCCCATGGATGTCTCCTGGAGTTCCCTTATTTCATTTGTTTCTGCTTGGAAGAGTCTCTTTCTTGACCTTGCCTTTGATTTTCAATTTGTTTTTGTTTCTATTTTCTCCACCTACCACCTTCCAATAAACTGCTGCCATGTTAAGAAGGCTGTACAGTTGGTGTCATAGGACTCTTGTGGTGCAGTGGTAGTGTCACTACTGCTGTACCAGAAGGTCCGGGTTTGAGTGCCACCTGTTGCAGAGTTGTTTTCATGTGTCTCAACAAGTTTAATTTAAAAATATCTACGGTTGCTGTCATCACAACTAGAAACAACTGGCCAAAGTCAATGATTCATATGGAACCTGCTCAGTGTGGAGAATGAAGAAGGGGTTCTCTAGGATTTCCATCATGTGCGCAATCCAATTAAATAGCTACCCAATTAATTTACACTTAACTGATCCACATTATGTTCTTCAAATGCCACTTTCTGACTTTATTTTTGTAAATCAAAATAAATAAAAAGTTGCGTGTTGACTAAAGACTGCTCTGGCTATTGAATAAGTTACATTTTATGCTCTGTGCATTGTACCTCTAGTTATTGTGAACATAGCACAGTACAGAATCGGAAAAGACTCTGCAGTCCTCCTGGCAGGTCCCACAGATAGTTATTAGGTAGGAAATTCTTAGTACTAAAACTGTTGTAAACTATCCACTTCGGGTTAGTATTAATCTGTAATTCTATAATCTATAATTCCATGTATGGATATCCTTTTTGTAAGCTGCTCTTGCCATCTTCTATCAGCCAGTTTTTGTGAGCAGAGAGGATCACAATTTTATCCTGTTTTAAAATCTGCTTGTATAATAAGAATTCTGAAGATGTGGTATCATTTCTAACTTGGCCTCAATACCAGATCACTGAGATAGTTTATCTCCTGAATGGATTGATGTTTGTTAGCTTGAATCGAATATCTATCGGAACTTAATACAAGGAGCTCCAATAAAAGGAAGAGTTGGGGAGCTGGGAGCAGGTGTAAATTATGGATCTTTAGTGTGAATGGAGATTATCATAAATAACTTAACAACTTTCATACCTCCAACTGAATCTGTTCAACTGAAATTGAATCTGTGTGTGAACCTATATGAACATATTCAATGTGTGCACCAGGCATATGAAAAGCACCTGGACTAGTACAGTGAACAAATATTACTATTTTCAATATTGTAACAAAGTAAAATCATACTGATCCAGTGTTTGCTTAATGCAAAAGTGATGCAGGTATAAATCCTGTGAACATTATAAAATTTATCCTCTCCTGTATGTTACAAAAGAGTCAGTTGTGGGTGAGTAACATAAATTTGGGGCAGGTGAGGAGAAAGCACATGTGTACGGTGAAGACAAGTTGGAATGAGTAGTGGGGATGAGGAGGGTGCAAGAGATCTAAGAGTTGAGATGAAACAGTGGTGGGAGACGAGCAATAAAGTTGGGCTGTCGAGTGGATTTGACAGGCAATATGTTGGCAGCTTAGTTGCAGTTAAGGCAGGTAAAGATATTGAAGACCAGGACTGTCTTTTCATTGTTGCTCCATGTCCTTTACATGAAAATATAAAGGAAAGTTCAAATTGACATTTCACTGTTGCCATTGTTGTGAATTAACTTAAACCAAAGTAACAAAACTTTACCCTTTCTGTTTGGGACTAAGCTTACTGCAGGTGGAGATAGGAGCCAGTTGCTATTTATTTGCAATGCCAATGCAGGATTATTATAACAAGCAGGTTATGCAGCATCTGAGCAGCAGGAGAATCGACGTTTCGGGCAGGAGCCCTTCATTAATAAATGTTGATTCTCCTGCTCCCTGGATGCTGCTTGACCTGCCGTGCTTTTCCAGCACCACATACTCTCGACTCTGATCTCCAGCAAGTGCAGTTCTCACTTTCTTCTATTATAATGAGCAGCTAATCTTAAATTATCATAAATTATTCAATTTTATGAATTATACTTAATATATTTATCTTGCAATAAATTTTTGTTTAGAATTAACTGCTACAACTTATTGCAGAAGATGCATATAGTTACAAATTTTGTTTGACCCACAATGAAGGATTGAAAACAATTCTTATAGTCTGGATTTAAATATTAATTTGTATTCGTGAACTGTTGCTTTCAAAAAGATTGCAATACAGTCAGTTCTGCTATAACACGGTAGTTCCATTCTTGTGCAATCCTGTGTTTTAAGAAAATTGTACAATAGCAGCATGATTTAAACTAATGGGGTCGGAATCACGTTCTAACCAATACACGCTTTAAAACTTCGCGCTTTAGAAACAGTGTCCTCAATTCGTCGATCGTGTTATGGCAAATTCGTGTTAACAAAATGCGTGTTGTAGCAGAACGAACTGTACTTTAAACACTAATTCTTGGCAATCCTTATTTTTGCAATTGGGTGCAACTTGAGCAATTGCAACTTGTACAGTATAGTGCTTAATTTGCAAAATAGGCGAAACAATGCTGAAGTGCTGTGATGTATAATACCTTGGACCCTGCTTAACTTCAGACTTTATTGCTTTACATTCAATTTAGTGTTGATGCCGTAGCCTCTGAGCAGAAGAATGAAATTATGACACAGCTTCAGCAATTAAGGCAGCTGATGAAAGAGAGACAGGCACCCAATATCGTTGGTAAGATGTTTGGTGATTCCATGTAAAGCATTGAGGTTTTGTCCGTTGTGTGCAGGAGAGTTTTCTGACACAGTGTGTAGACAGGCCAACAAGGGGCGAGGCCACATTAGATTTGGTACTGGGTAGTGAACCTGACCAGGTGTTCGATTTGGAGGTAGGTGAGCACTTTGGTGATAGCGACCACAATTCACTTTACTTTAGCGATGGAAAGGGATAGGCATACACCGGAGGGCAAGAGATACAGCTGGGGGAAAGGCAATTACGATGCGATTAGAAAAGATTTAGGAAGCATAGGATGGGGAAGGAAACTGCAGGGGATGGGCACAATAGAAATTTGGAGCTTATTCAAGGATCAGCTATTGTGTGACCTTGATAAGTATGCACCTGTCAGACAGGGAGGAAGTTGTCGAGCGCAGGAGTCGTGGTTTACTAAACAAGTTGAATCTCTTGTCAAGAGGAAGAAGGTGGCTTAGGTTAGGATGAGATGTGAAGGCTCAGTGATGGTGATGGAGAGTTATAAGGTAGCCAGGAAAGACCAAAAGAAAGAGCTAAGACAAGCGAGGAGGGGACATGAGAATTTGTGGCGGGTAGGATCGGGGAAAACCCTAAAACTTTCTATAGGTATATAAGGGATAAAAGAATAACTCTAGTAAGATTAGGGCCAATCAAGGTCAGTAGTTGGAAGTTGTGCTTGGAGTCAGAGGAGATGGGAGAAGCACTAAATATTTTTCATCAGTATTCACACTGGAAAAAGACAATGTTGTCGAGGAGAATACTGAGAAACAGGCTACTAGACTAGATGAGATTGAGGTTCACATGGAGGAGGTGTTAGAAATTCTGGAAAGTATGAAAATGGATAAATCTCCTGGGCTGTATGGGATTTATCCTAGGATTCTCTGAGAAGCAAGGGGGAAATTGCTGAGGCTTTGGCTTTGATCTTTATGTCGTAATTGTCTACAGGAATACTATCAGAAGACAGGAGTTTAGCAAATGTCCCCTTGTTCAAAAAGGGGAGTAGAGGCAACCCTGGTAATTACAGACCAGTGAGCCTTACTTGAGTTGTGAGTAAAGTTTTGGGAAAGGTTATAAGAGATAGGATTTATAATCATCTCGATAGAAACAAGTTGATTAGGGATAGTCAACATGGTTTTACGAAGGATAGGTTGTGCCTCAAACCTTACTGAGTTCTTTGAGAAGGTGACCAAACAGGTGGATGAGGGTAAAGCCATTGATATGGTGGAAATGGATTTCAGTAAGGCGTTTGATAAGGTTCCTCACTGTAGGCTACTGCACAAAATACGGAGGCGTGGGATTAAGGGCGATTTAGCGGTTTGGATCAGAAATTGGTTGACTGAAAGAAGGCAAAGGATGGTGGTTGATGAGAAATGCTCATCCTTGAGTTCAGTTACTAGTGGTGTACCGCAAGGATCTGTTTTGGGTCCACTGCGATCTGTCATTTTTATAAAAGACCTGGATGAGGGTGCAGAAGGATTGGTTAGCAAATTTGCAGACAACACTAAGGGCGGTATAGTTATGGATCGTGCAGAAGGATGTTGTAAGTTACAGAAGGACATGGATAAGCTGCAGAGCTGTATTGAGAGGTGGCAAGTGGAGTTTAATGCAGAAAAGTGTGAAGTGAATCACTATGGAAAGAGTGACAGGAGTGCAGAGTATTGGGTGAATGGTAAAATGTTTGGTAGTGCAGATGAGCAGAGAGATCTTGGTGTCCATGTACATGGATCCTCAAAGTTGCCACTCAGGTTGATAGGGTTGCTAAGAAGGCATACGGTGTGTTAGCATTTATTGGTAGAGGGATCGAGTTTCAGAACCATGAGGTCATGCTGCAGCTTACAAAACTTTGGTGCGGCTGCACTTGGAGTATTGTGTACAGTTCTGGTCACCGCATTATAGGAAGGATGTGGAAGCTTTGGAAAAGGTTCAGAGGAGATTTACTAGGATGTTGCCTGGTATGTAGAGAAGGTCTTATGAGGAATGGTTGAGGGACTTGAGGCTCTGTTTGCTAGAGAGAAAAAGGTTGAGAGATGAATTGAGACATATAATCAGAGTTAGATCGAGTGGACAGTGAGAGCCTTTTTCCTAGGATGGTGATGGCTAGCACGAGGGGGCATTGTTTCGATTTGAGGGATGATCGATATAGGACAGATGTCAGAGATAGTTCTTTACTCCGAGAGTAGTAGGGCCGTGGAATGCACTGCCTGCAACTGTTGTAGACTCGCCAACTTTCCGGGCATTTAAATTGTCATTGGATAAGCATATGGATGAGAATGGAATAGTGTAGGTTAGATGGGCTTCAGATTGGTTTCACAGGGCGGCACAACATCGAGGGCCAAAGGACCTTTCCTGCGTTGTAATGTTCTAAATTAATTAAAATGAACTAAAGTACATCACTACCTTAGTTGTGGCAGTGAGCTTCACTTTAATGCCTTGATCATGTTTTAGTTTGATGGTTTTGCTTTTATATTTCTTCTTGAAACCCACCTCTTTGATCAAGTTTATGATCACCTGTCCTATCTCATTGTTGCCTAGTTTAAAATTCCTGAAGAAGGGCTCATGCCCGAAACATCGATTCTCCTGCTCCTTGGATGCTGCCTGACCTGCTGCACTTTTCCAGCAACACATTTTCAGCTCTGATCTTCAGCATCTGCAGTCCTCACTTTTTCCTAGTTTAAAATTTCATCTGATATTGCACTTGAAGCACCTTAGAATGTTGCACTATGTCAAAGGCATTACATAAATTCAAGTTGTCCCCCAGAACATGATATTAATCTTTATATTTCTAAATGTGCATATACAGAAGCTTAAAATATTATTTTGAGACAGTACTTGAGGAATTGAAGAGAACTTGGAAAAGAATTTTACATGAAAATGTTTTGACTTATGGAACATTAGTACTTTATTCCCAGTGATAGTTTAATATAATTTCAACAACTATTTCTGTTTAGAATCATAATCTGTTTTCTCCCCAATTTAGAAAACGTAACACCTATCATTGAGGATGAAGACCGTGTCGAGGACATTGAGATAAAGACACAAATGTCTGAAGATCTGATCTCTGCAGAGAGTGAAGAAGACATGCGAGATGATGTTGACCCAGTAATTGGCAAAGTACCATTTTGTGACGAGGTTGAGTTGAGTAGCATTTCCACAGCAGATGCTGAGAGCGATTTTGAAGTTGATGCAGATTTGCCAGAAACTCATGAACCCGTAGAGTTAAGAAGGCGCAATAAAATGAATGAGTTTGGGAAATAAATCGCTAATCATCCCTGTATATTCATATTTTATCCATTACCTGATTCACTTTGTTTATTGTGTGGTTTTATAGAAATATTATTTCCATGATACTTGTTACTATTTAAAACAGATTAAAATTGACATTGACCTAATATATTCAAAAGCATTGACACATCAGGAAATTGGTTTTAGTTAGTTAGGATTTACTTGTTCCATATAGTTATAATGACCTTGATTGTTTTTATATTAAAATCATTGTGAAATTAACATGGAGCATTGCATTATTTGGAATCTTGATCTATCTAAACTCATGTTAGTAAACTGAATGTTTGTTTAATTTGTGTGCATATAATTTTACTTTCTATCAAATACTGAACTCAACTCTGAAATGTTGTCATGCTTTTGTAAGTAAGAGTGTTGTTGTATTTAAGGATATACACATTTGTGTTTTTACAGAATAAATTACACCCAAATTTAATAAGGGAGGAAGAGTGCAAGAAAAAGACTACAAAATGTGTTCTTAGTGCTGATCTTTTAACCTGGTGAACTCAGTCTCAGCCTGCTGCCTTCCAGACAGAGCTCTGACTTCACTTGCACTTGCTATCTAGCCTCACAGTCTACATCAAAAACTGCTGAAAGTATACCTGCAAAAAGAATGAATAGATTAATTATTTGAATTTGATTCTTCTTCAGAACAGGAGTCAAAATTTTAATTGTTAGGAGTTAACAGACCAGAATCTGCTCCTCAATTCAACAAGATCTCTTACTGAATCATTCACTTACTAATCATTCACATCAACCTCACCTTCCTGAAATATCACCATATTTATTCCCCAACAATGCAACACATCTGTTGACCTATGTCTTGAATATACATCCCATTATCTAAAGAAAGATGTACTCGCATTGAAAACAGTCCAGAGAGCTGACATGGTTGATCCCAGGTATGAAGATCTTTTGAGGACAGGTGGAGTAGGTTGGGCTTATACATATTGGAATTTAGGAGAATGAGGGGAGGCCTATTGAAATATAAGATTTTTAGGGGGCTTGACAGGGTAATTGTAGAAAGGTTGATTCCCCTTATAGGAGTAGAAAGTGAGGTCTGCAGATGCTGGAGATCAAAGTTGAAACTTTATTGCTGGAACAGCACAGCAGGTCAGGCAGCATCCAGGGAACAGGAGATTCGACGTTTCGGGCACAGGCCCTTCTTCAGGAATGAGCAGAGAGTGTTCAGCAGGAGAGAGGGAGGCAGAGAGCTTCTTCAAGGAAGGCATCCTTTTCTCCTCGAAGATTTCAACCTACTGCGAATCCTCTTACAAGAATGCCTTCCTTGAAGAAGCTCTCTGCCTCCCTCTCTCCTGCTGAACACTCTCTGCTCATTCCTGAAGAAGGGCCTGTGCCCGAAACGTCGAATCTCCTGTTCCCTGGATGCTGCCTGACCTGCTGTGCTGTTCCAGCAATAAAGTTTCCCCTTATAGGAGTGCCTAGGACAAGAGGGCACAATCTCAGAGTAAGCGGTCACCCATTTAAAGCAAAGATGAGGATTTGTTTTAAAATCTGGATTTCTTCACTGCAGTGGGCTGTAGAGGGTGGGTTGTTAATTATATACAAAGCTGAGGTAGACACTATTAGTCAATAAGGATATCAAGGTTTATAGGGAGAAGGCTGGAAAATGGAGTTGAAGGTTATCGGATCAGCCATGATTACATTAAATAGAGGAGTAGCCTCGATGGACCAAATGGACTATTTCTGATCCAACATCTTAGGGTTATCAAATACTTGGGAGAGAATTCCTGCGAAGAGATTTCTCCTCAGTCTTACATTGCTGTTCCTGCACCTGCCTCTTGGTTGGTTGCCTGAACAGCATAAGTTAAAAATTACTCCTTTATTGTATTCTTTGAACAAATTTCTCATATCAGTCTTTTGCAATTTGGAGCCAAGAACAACTTACATTTTTATAATGCCTTTAACATTAATACCTGTAAACTGATGACCACTTATATTTAAAAGGAAAAGGGCAGCAGATACATCAGAACACCAACACCACTTGCAAGTTCCTTTTCAAGCCCTCCACCATCCTGACTTGGAAATAAGAACTAGGAGCAGGAGGAGGCTGCCTGTCCCTTTGAGCCTGCTTCACTATCCAGTAAGATCATGGCTGATTTTTTTTCATGAACTCAGATCTACTTACTCACGTTCTCACCATATACCTTAATTTCTTTATTGTTCAAAAAATCTTAGCTTTAAAAATTTTACTGAAGTAGCGTTAACTACTTCACTGGGCAAACAATTCCATAGATTTACAACCCTCTGGGTGAAGAAGTTCCTTCTCAATTCAGTTCTAAATCTGTTCCCTATAATCTTGAGGCTATGCCCTCTTGTCCTAGTTTCACCTGCCAGTGGAAACATCTTCTCTCCTATCTTATCTATTCCCTTCTTAATTTTATAAGATTTGGAGATGCTGGTGTTGGACTTGGGTATACAACATTAAAAATCACACCAGGTTATTGTCCAACAGGTTCATTTGGAAGCACTAGCTTTTAGAACATAGAAAAGTACAGCACAGAAGAATAGGCCCTTTGGCCCATGATGTTGTGCTGAGATTTAATCCTAATGTAAAATATAGTAACAAGCTACGCACCCCTCAACTCATTGCTATCCATGTGCATGTCCAGCAGTCTCTTAAATGTCCCCAATTACTTTGCTTCCACCACCACAGCTGACAGCGCATTCCATACCCCTGACGTCTCCTTTGTACTTTCCTCCTAATATCTTCAAGCTATGACTTCTCTTACCAGTCAATCCTGCCCTGGGGAAAAGTCTCTGGATATTGACTATTCCTCTCACTATTTTGTACGCCTCGATCAGGTCTCCTCTCTTCCTCCTCTCCAGAGAGAAAAGTCTGAGCTTATTCAACATTTCTTCATAAGGCAAGCCCTCCAATCCAGGCAGCATCCTGGTAAACCTTCTTTGCACCCTCTCTAAAGCCTCTTGTATCTTTCCTATAGTGGGGCGACCAGAACTGGACACAATATTCAAAGTGTGGTCTCACCAGGGACTTGTAGAGCTGCAGCAAAACCTTGCAGCTGTTAAATTCGATCCCCCTGTTAATGAAAGCCAAAACACCATGTGCTTTCTTACCAACCCTATCCACTTGGGTGGCAACTTTGAGGGATCTATGTACTTGCACACCCAGATCCCTCTGTTCCTCCACACTGCCAAGAATCCTGTCTTTAATCCTATTTTCAGCATTCGAGATCGACCTTCCAAAATGCACCACTTCGCATTTATCCAGGTTGAACTCCATCTGCCATTTCTCAGCCCAGCTCTGCATCCTGTCTATGTCACGCTGCAACCTGCAGTAGTACTCTATACTATCAACGACACCTCCAATCTTTGTGTCATCTGCAAATTTACTAACCCACCCCTCAACCTCCTCAGTCAAGTCATTTATAAAAACTACAAAGAGTAGAGGCCCACGAACAGTGCCCTGTGGGACCCCACTCAACACTGACCTCCAGGCAAAATACTTCCCATCTACAACCACTCTCTGCCTTCTGTCAGCCAGCCAGCCAATTCTGAATCCAGATAGCCAAATCTCTCTGTATCCCATACTTCCTGACTTTATGAATGAGCCTACATGGGGAACCCTATCAAATGCCTTGCTGAAGTCCATATGCACCACATCCACTGCTCGACTGTCGTTGACCTGTCTTGACACCTCCTCAAAGAACTCAATAAGATTTGTGAAGCATGACCTGCCCCTCACAAAGCCATGCTGACTGCCTTTAATCACACTATGCTTTGCCAAATAGTCATAAATTCTATCCCTCAGAATTCTTTCCAAAACTCTGCTGACCACAGACGTAAGACTGACTGGTCTGTAATTGCCAGGGATTTCCCTATTACCTTTCTTGAAAAGAGGAACAACATTCGCCTCCTTCCAATCCTCTGGTACGACTCCTGTGGAGAGTGAGGAGGCAAATATCCTTGCCAGCGGCTTAGCAACCTCCTTTCTCGCTTCACGGAGCAGCCTAGGATAAATCTGGTCTGGCCCTGGGGACTTATCAATCTTAATGTTTCCAAAATTTGTAGCACATCAATTTCATCAATCTTGATCTGGTCAAGACTGTATCCCAGCTTCTCTAAGTTTTCATTTACAACAATTTCCCTTTCCTTGGTGAAAATCGAAGCGAAAAACTCATTTAGGACTTCCCCTATCTGCTCAGACTCCACACACAAGATCCCTACGCTATCCCTGATTGGCCCTACCTTCTCCCTGATCATTCTCTTATTCCTCACATATGAGTAAAATGTCTTTGAGTTCTCCTTAATCCTTCTTGACAAGCCTTTTTCGTGCCCCATCCTGGCTCTCCTCAGTCCAGTTTTGAGCTCCTTTCTAGCTAGCCTGTAATCCTCTAAAGCTGTGCTAGATCCTTGCTTCCTCCACCTTACATAAGCTGCCTTCTTCCTTTTGACGAGAAGTTCCTCTGTTCTCATCATCCAAGGTTCCTTAACTTACCCGTTCTTACCTGTCTCAGAGGAACAAATTTGTGCATCACTTGCAACAACTGTTTCTTAGTCTCCATATGTCTGCTGTGCCCTTTCTGTGGAACAATTGCTCCCAGTCTGTACTTCCCAAGTCCTGTCTGATAGCGTCATAATTTCCTTTTCCTCAATTAAATATCTTCTGTCAGTAACTGCTCCTTTCACTCTCCAAGTCTATGCTAAATGTGAGGCAGTTGTGATCACTTTCACCAAGGTGCTCTCCCACCGCGAGATCTGACATCTGTCCTGGCTCGTTGCAGAGCACCAAATCCAAAATGGCCTCTCCCCTTGTTGGTCTGTCTACATACTGAGTAAGGAAACCCTCCTGAACAATCTGACAAAAACGGCTCCATCCAAACCATCTGCACTTAGGAGGTTCCAGTCGATATTGGGAAAGTTGAAATCACAGTTGAAACTTTAACAACAACCCTGCTACTTTTGCATTTTTCCGGAATCTGCTCGCCTATGAGATCTTCAATCTCTCTACTGCTATTAGGTGGTTTGTAGAAAACCCCCAAGGTGATGGCTGTTCCCTTGCTGTTCCTAACTTCCACCCATACTTCCTCAACAACCTTCGTTTCTGTAGCTGTGATACACTCTCTGATTAGCACCTGATGAAGGAGCAGCGCTCCGAAAGCTAGTGCTTCCACATAAACCTGTTGGACTATAACCTGGTGTTGTGTGATTTTTAACTTAATTTTATATGCTTTGATAAGATTCCCACTCATTCTTCTGAATTCCAATGAATATAATCCCAGTCTACTCAGTCTCTCTTCATTAGCCAACCCCTTCAACTCCGGAATCAACCTAGTGAGCCTCCTCTGCACTCCCTCCAGTGCCAGTACATCCTTTCTCAAGTATGTACATAGTACTCCAGGTGTGGCCTCACCAGCATTCTGTACAGCTGCAACATAACCTTCCTGCTTTTAAACTCAATCCCTTTAGCAATGAAGGGCAAAATTCCATTGCTTTGCTAATTACTTGTTGTACCTGCAGACCAACCTTTTGTGATTCATGCTGAAAATGTGTTGCTGGAAAAGCGGAGCAGGTCAGGCAGCATCCAAGGAGCAGGAGAATCGACTTTCCGCCACTTCCAAACGGACCCCACCACCAGGGATATATTTCCCTCCCCTCCCCTATCAGCGTTTCAAAAAAACCACTCCCTCCATGACTCCCTTGTCAGGTCCACACCCCCCACCAACCCAACCTCCACTCCCGGCACCTTTCCCTGCAACCGCAAGAAATGCAAAACTTGCACCCACACCTCCCCCCTTACTTCCCTCCAAGGCCCCAAGGACCATAGCAACATGACGGCTGGAGGAAGAGTGCCTCATCTTCGGCCTAGGAACCCTCCAACCACAAGGGATGAACTCAGATTTCTCCAGTTTCCTCATTTCCCCTCTCCCCACCTTGTCTCAGTCCCAACTCTCGAACTCAGCACCACCTCCCTAACCTGCAATCTTTTTCCTGACCTCTCCGCCTCCACCCCCACTCCGGCCTATCACCCTCACCTTAACCTCCTTCCACCTATCGCACTTCCAAAACGCCTCCCCCAAGTCCCTCCTCCCTACCTTTTATCTTAGCCTGCTTGGCACACCCTCCTATTCCTGAAGAAGGGCTCATGCCCGAAAAGTCGATTCTTCTGCTCCTTGGATGCTGCCTGACCTGCTGCGTTTTTCCAGCAACACATTTTCAGCTCTGATCTCCAGCAGCTGCAGTCTTCACTTTCTCTTAGAAGATTTCTGTGATTCATGCTCAAGGACATCCAAATCCCTCTGCATAGCAACATGCTGCAACTTTTTACCATTCAAATAATAATCATTTTCACTGTTACTCCTACCAAAATGGATGCCTTCACATTTATTAACATTGTATTCCATCTGCCAGATCTTTGCCTATTCACTCAAAGTATCTATGTTCCTCTGGAAAGTTTCACAGTCCTCTGCACACTTTGCTCTGCCACTCATCTCAGTATCATCCGCAAACTTTGACACACTACACGTGGTCTCAACTCCAAATCACCTATATAAATTATGAATAATTGTGGTCTCAACACCGATCCCTGAGGCACATCACTCGTCACTGATTGCCAGCCCGAAAGCACTCATTTATTCCCACCTTTTGCTTCCTGTTAGTCAACCAATGCTCTATCGATGCTAATACTTTACTCGTAATGCCATGCATGACCTGCCCTTCATGAACCCATGCTGCATCGGCCCAATGGGACAATTTTTATAGAGATGCCTTGTTATTTCTTCCTTGATAATAGATTCAAGCATCTTCCCCATAGAAGTTAAGCTATAATTATAATTAAGTTATAATTATAATTAAGCTATGATTAAGTTATAATTCCCCATCTTTTGTCTACCTCCATTTTTAAACAGTGGTGTCACATTTGTTTTCTAATCTGCTGGGACTGCCCCAGAATGCAGCAAATTTTGGAAAATTACTACCAGTGTACATACTATTTCTCCCGCCATATCTTTTAGTACCTTGGGATGCATTCCATCAGGGTCAGGAGACTTGTCTCTCCTTAGCTCCATTAGCTTGCCCAACACTACCTCTTTCATAATAATGATTGTTTCCAGATCCTCACCTACCTTCATGTCTTTGTCAATTATTGGCAGGTTATTAGTGTCCTCTACTGTGAAGTCTGACACAAAATACCTATTCAGTGCCTTGGCCATTTCAGCATATCCCATAACTAAATGCCCCTTCTCCTCCTCTAAAGAACCAATATTTACTTTAGCCACTCTTTTTCATTTTATATATTTATGGATTTATAAATATACCAACATTCCTTCAGTGTGACTGGGTCAAAGTCCTGGCACTCTCTCCCCAATGGCATTGTGAGTGTACCTACACCACATGGATTGGTGTTAGAAGTCAGCTCACCACCACAACCTCAAGGGCAAGTAGGAATGGACAATAAATGCTGGCCTAGTCAGTGATAAATGCCATGAATGAATTTAAAAAAACATTGCAGGAACACTATCAAATAAACTTAACACTGGAAACACAAGCATATATTTGGACATGTGGTCAAAAGTTAAATCATTTTTAAGGAACTTATTGAAGCTGTAGAGATTCAAAAAGACGTTGGGAAGGAAATTCTAACACTTAAAGGCCAGGCAGCTGAAAGTAGAGTTGCCATTCATTATGTGATTATGGATCATGCAAGAAGCCAGAACTGGACAATTGCAGATGTCTTTTGTAGAAGAGCTCTTATAGCGGTGGTGTCCTTACATCTAAGTCCCACATGCTCCACAGGTGTACAAAATTAATGTATTGATTGATTAAAAATATCTAGAAACTTTGTAGGGCTGGAGGAGGTTAACAGAGACAGAGGACGACCATGGAGGGATTTAATAATAAAGACGAATATTGCTGGACTGGGGATTACATGCTCCAACTCATGTTTCTCTCTCTTGTCTAACTAGTTTGCTCTTTATGTAATTTACAGGATTAATTTCTGCATCAACTATGCATTAAGCAAAGATTGGACACTGGAACAGCAAATCTAACACAACTGATTATGAATGTTGCTGACAAAAGATATATTTAGTTAAAACCTTGTCTTTCACTCATGTGGACAATTCACAAGAAATACCAATATAAAAGGAAAATAGTATTTGATACTGTATCACAGAATTGATATGGTACAGAAGGTAGCCATTATGTCTATCATATCGATAATGGCTTTCTGACCATTAGTGCCAATCACATATTTTTCCCCGTACCCTCCATGCTTTTTCTGTTTAAGTAACTACTCAATGACTTCTTGAATGCTTCAATTGAACCTGCCTCCACTTCATGACAGTGCATTCGAAACTCAAATAATTTATTGCAAGGTTTTCTCAACTCACCATTTCTTCTGATGAAAATATTTTAAAAGTATTTTGGAATATTGTGTGCAATTCTTGTCTCCCTCCTATCTGAAGGATATTGTGAAACTTGAAAGGGTTCAGAAAGGATTTACAAGGATATTTCCAGGATTGGAGGATTTGAGCTATGGGGAGAGGCTGAATAGTCTGGGGCTGTTTTCCCTGGAGCATCAGAGGTTGAGGAGTGACCTTATAGAGGCTTATAAAATTATGAGGTGCATGGATAGGGTAAATAGACAAGAATGGGGGAGTCCAGAACTAGACAGCGCAGTTTTAGGTGAGAGGGGAAAGATTTAAAAGGAATCTAAGGGGCAATTTGCTCAAGCAGAGGGTAGCGCATGTATGGAATGAGCTGCCAGAGGAAGTGGTGGAGGCTGGTACAATTACAACATTTAAAAAGCATCTGGATGGGTTCACGAATAAGAAGGGTTTACAGGGATATGGGCCAAGTGGTGGCAAATGGAACTAGATTAATTTAGGATATCTTGTTGGCATGGACGAGTTGGACCGAAGGATCTGTTTCCGTGCTGTACATATCTATGACTATAACTGTGCCCTTTGGTTTTCAAAACTTTTATGAGGAGAGTGCTGATCGGTTAGAAAGTGGACTCTGATAGTTACTACTTAAGATTACTTACCAAGCAATCAGTACAGTCATACAGTATCCGATCACTGTCAACTACCTTAGTTGTTTGTCATCCAGAAATTTTTGACTCAAGCATCATAGCTCAGTTGTTAGAGTACTAGCCTTGACAATGAGTGGTCATGTGTTGGTACCTTTCTGGATTTATATAACCTCTAATTAAAAACAAATGTATTGGAGGAAAGCAAACATTATAGCCCCTTGTGGTGATGTGGTAGTGTCCCTGTCACTGGATCAACAGTCTGGGTTCATGTCCAATCTGCTCCAGAGATGCCATTATGTTTAAGCAGGTTATATTATTTTCTCACTTTTCAATTAGTACTTCTTGTGAATTGTTCTATTGCCATTAAGATGAGAAGCTTTGACAAAATGTCTTTTTTTCCCAAGAACGGTCAAGTTCTGTTCTCCCAAATTATTATTTATACAACTGAATGTGATTTTTATTTTACTGCAGTCAGCCTTTTCTGACTCAACTTACCAGCCACTATCTCCATTAACATAGATCCAGTATTCCAGACATCGCAGCAGTTTATTAATACCCTTTAACGAAACTTACGCACAGTGGATGAATTCCTGCTCTTGGAATGTACATTAAGCGGAGTCAATCACTGAAGAATGTAAAATGTTGCACAACTGAATGTAATTTTCATATGGTTTAATAATGTGTAGTCTGGGGGCCCTCTTGCTTCACAGTGATAGTACTCCTACCCCTGGTTTAAATCCCCAGGGGCGTGTAATAACATCTCGGAACAGGTTGTGTAGAAATATAGGTTTAAAAAAAAGTCCAGCCTTTCGCTACATTGCCTAATAGAGCAGTCATTAGAGAATTTTACTGCAAAAAAAAAGCCATTTAATCTTTGATCCAACTCTCCAATTAAAATTTTGTTTGCATTCATGAAATGGAAGTAAATATCGAGCAATTCTCATTGACCTTCCTGCCACAGGCAATCAATACAGCAATTCAGGAGCTTGCACATGCGCGTGCTGGTCCCCGGAAGTGTGGACGGACGCGGGCGGTCGTTATGGCAACGCGGGGTGATTGACGGGAGGGAAGCCGCCAGGTGAGCCATTGGCTAGCGACAGGTGAGTGCGAGGGTGGACCAGACCAGACCAGGCCTGGCTCCACTTGACCAGGTAAGCTGGCACATCAGCTTGATCACCAAATTCCCTGACCAGTTTCAGAGCTTTCCGATGTTCGGTTCAATCTTTCAAAAGTCATTTTGTTCTTGCAAATGAAAAATCCCACTTAAACCGTTTGTAATGGCTTATTTTTACAGCTTTAAATGGATCTGGAAGTTAAAGGCATCGGCACAACATCAAGGCATTCGACACGCCAGAAGTCTGCACAGGTAAAACCCCAACAGGTGTCTAGATCCGAGTTGTTTCTTTCCGACTCCCCGGAATAAAATATTTCCACATTAAAACTACTGTGGGGTCGCAATTTGTGTGGTCAGAGATCAAGCTGACAACTGGACTGTTTCTTGCCCCACTTTCATAAATCGGTGACTGGAAATTTTAAAACAAGCTTCTCGAGACTACCCAACAGGCCTCTGAAGAGAGAAGCAACAACAGTTTGTATTTACTTAGAATCTTGTAAAAAAGCTTCACAGGACCATTGCCAGATTTAATATAGTCACTTGGCCACATAAGGATATTTTGCAACTAAGAACATAAATGACTCTGGCCTAGCAGCATCTGAAAAGAAAGGAACAAATTTAATGTTTTGAGTCCAATGTAATTCTTTTGGATCTAAAGGGAGATGGAAATATGATGAGCTTTATGTTATTGTAAATGGCAGGAAGGTCAATGAGAATAAATAGGAATTTTAGAGGCAGGAGAGACTAAATAAAGGCAGAGCAAAGAGGAACAGTTATAGTTGAACTGAAGGAGCAAAAATTGATCCAAAGTAAGTATTAATGGCAGAATACATAATGTGGGGAGACAGGAGGTGACTGGATTAGTAATTCTGAGACCCAAACTAATGTTCTGGGGACATAGGTTCAAATCCTGCCATGGCATAAAACACACAACAATACAGCGCAGTACAGGCCATTCGGCCCTCGATGTTGTGCTAACCTTTTATCCTACTCAAATCAGACTAACCCATATAAACCTTTCATTGTACTATCTTTCATGTGCCTATCCAAGAGTCACTGAAATGTCCCTAATGTATCTGACTCTACAACCATTGCTGGCAGTGCATTCCATGCACCCACCACTCCCTGTGTAAAGAACCTGCCTCTGACATCTCTTAACTTTTCTCCAATCACCTTAAAATTAAGCTTCCAAAATTAGGAAAATTTTAATTCAATAAAATGTTGGGATTTAAAACCCATGTCAATGGCTATTGTGTCATTAAAAAAAATCTGGTTGACTCATGTCCTCCAGGGAAAGAAATAGAACCTAGAACTGTACAGCACAGGAATGGACCCTTCGGCCCATAATGTTGTGCCGAACATGATGCCAAATTAAACTAATCCCTTCTGCCTGTCCTTGGTTCATATCCTTTCATTCTGTGCATATTCATGTGTTTATTGTAAAAGTCTCTTGAACGCTCTCTTGTATCTGTCTCCACAACCACCTCTGGCAGCATGTTTCATACTCCTATCACTCTGTGTTTAAAAAAAAAACTTGCCCCTCATATCTCCTTTGAACTTTCTCCCTCTCACCTTAAATGCATTTCACCTAGTTTTAGACATTTTAACTCTGGGGGAAAAAGATTCTGACTGTCAACCCTACATGTGCATCTCATAATTTTATAAACTTTTATCATGTCTTCCCTCAGCCTTTGCCGCTTCAGAGAAAACAACCTGAGTTTTTCTTGCTTATCCTTATAATTCATACCCCCTAATCCAGGCAGCATCCTGGTAAGCCTTTTCTGCACCCTCTCCAAAGCCTCTTCCTGTAATGTGGCAACCAGAATTGAACGCAATACTCCAAGTGTGGCCTAACCAAAGTCTTATAAAGCCGCAACATGACATCTTGATTCTTGCACTCAATTCCTTTACCAATAAAGGCAAGGATGCCATATGCCTACTTCACCACCCCATCTACTTACATGGCCACTTTTAGGGAGCTATGGACTTGAACTCCAGGATCCCTCTGTACATCGGTACTGTGCAGGGTCCTGTCATTAACTGTATACTTTTCCTTAACATTTGATTTCCCAAAGTGCAGGACCTCACACTTACACAGATTAAACTCCATCTGCCATTTCTTTGCTGATATATACAACTGATCTATATCATACTGTACCCTTTGACAACCTTCTATATGGATAGTGTATTTCCTCTCTTTAGTAACAACATTAGTTACTTGCCAGTTCTCTGGAATCTCTCCAAAGGCTAATGAGGATACAAAGATCTTGGTAAGGGGCCCCAGCAATCTCTACTCTTGCCTCTTTCAATAACCTGGGGTAGATACCATTGGGTCCTGGGGACTTATCCACCTTAATGCCCTTCTAGAGACCCATTACCATTTCTTTCTTGATCTCAAAATCTGTCATTCTTATTTGCACTGGTCTCAATATGACTCCAGACCAATAGCAATGCGGTTGAACCTGAAGTGGCATCTGAAATGGCAAATGACTGAGCAAGTGTTCTAGTTCATGGGCCAATTAGGAACAAGAAATGCATTCTGGCCGAAGCAATGACCCCGCATCCCATAAAATGAATTAAAAGAAGAACTTCTCTATCCTTTCAGGAAAGCCTGAAGGCAGTAATATGAAAATAAGTTACAGTCTGGCACTTGACAGAAGGAAACAAAGTAGGAAATCGATTTCATGATCTGAAGTTGAACTTAACACTGAGTCCAGAAAGCTTTGAAGTATCAGAAAGCTGATGAGACGCTGTTCATCAAGCTATTATTGGGCTTCTTTGGAAAGCTGTAGTATGCTTAGGAAAGAAGTGCGATGGTGTACTAAAACAGCAAGTGACTGAAGTCCAGTATCATGCCTGAAACTGAACCGAGGTGTTCTATAAAATATTCGGCATTTAGTGTTGAGTGTACAGCAGACAGCTCTGTGAGCAATGAATACAGAATACAAAACTGAAAAAAAGTACAAGCAAAGCACTGCTTCACCTGGAAGGAGTGTCTGGCTCCTTGGACAATGAGGAAAGAGGAGATGTTATTCCTCCTGTGATTCTATGGGAGAAGGAGCTAGTAAGTTAGGTGATCAAAGGCTTTGTCAAAAAGATAGATTTTAAAGGGGTAAGAGTTACAAAAATTAGGAAGGGAGTTTCAGAAGTTAGAGTCTAGCCAGCTTGCGTTTGACCATTTATGATAGGGTGAGAAAAATTGAATATTATGCCAGCAATTATCCCTCACCTAACAATACTAAAATAGATTATTTGCCAATTGTCATATTCATTTGACTGGCTGTAACATGTTTTAAAGACATACTTTTTTTGAAAAAATATCCTGTCCCAGGAGACCATAGATTCAAAGTGAATTTGGGGTATTCAAGAATGAGATAGATGCTTCAGATATTAAGGGGTATGGAGTAGAGCAATGTGTTTAAAATCAAAAATGCAGAAATTGCCATGGACAAAAAAATTGGAGTGTACTCAATGGGTCAATCCCATTTCTGAGATTTTGTGAAATAAAGTAACACAAAATTAAACTTTGTTGGTTAGTATTAGCTTTATAATTGAAAACAAAAACAATAGAGAGCAATGGAGTAATATTTAACCATTAAGGGAAGGTGATGGCCTAGCAGTATTATTGTTAGACTATTAATTCAGAGAGCTAGGTAATATTCTGGGGACTCGGGTTCAAATCCCACCATTGCAAATTTTAAAAATCTGGAATTAAGAATCTACTAATGACCATGAAACCACTGTCAATTATTAGAAAAAACAATTAATTTGAAAGAAATCTGTCGTCCTTGCCTGGTCTGTCCTAAATGTGAGGAGAAAGTGAGGGCTGCAAATGCTAGAGATCAGAGTTGAGAGTGTGTTGCTAGAAAAGCACAGCAGTTCAGGCAGCATCCGAGGAGCAGGAGATGGACGTTTCGGGCATAAGCCCTTCATCAGGTATCTCCTGCTTTGATTCTCCTGCTCCTCGGATGCTGCCTGACCTGCTGTGCTTTTCCAGCAACACACTCTCGACTCTGTCCTGCATGTGACTGTAGTCCCAAAGCAATGTGGTTCACAGTCATGTGCCCTCTGAAATGGCCTTGCAAGCCATTCAGTTATAACAATCTCTACAAAGTGTCAAAGGAATGAAACTAGACGGATCACCTGACAATAACCTGAAAAGACAATGGCAGAAATACCCCTGCAAAGTTCTCCTTACTAACATCTGGGGCTAGTGCCAAAACTGTGAGAGCTGTCTCACAGACTAGTCAAGCAACAGTCTGACATGGGTTATACTAGTGGAAACATACCTTACAGACAATGTCCCAGACAACACCATCACTATTCCTGCATATGTCTTATCCAACTGGCAGGACAGCCCCAGCAGAATTGATGGCACCGTGGTATACAGTAGGGAGGAAGTTGCCCTAGGAGTCCTCAACATTGACTCTGGACCCAATGAGGTCTCGTAGCTTCAGATTAAGCATGGGCAAGGAATCTCCTGCTGATTACCACATCCTGTCCTCCCTTGGCTGATGAATTAGTACTCCTCCATGTTGAACAATACTTGAAGGAATCACTGAGGATGGCAAGGATGCAAAATGTGTTCTGGGTGGGGATTTCAGAGTCCACTGCCAAGAGTGGCTTGGCAGCAGTATTACTGATCGAGCTGATCGGGCCCTAAAGGACATAGCTGCTAGACTAGGTCTGTGGCAGGTAGTGAGGGAACCAGCAAGAGGTTGAAACATACTTGACCTCGTCTTTACCAATCTCCCAGCTGTAGATGCATCTGTCCATGACAGGATCAGGAAGAGCGACCACTGCACAATCCTTGTGGAGATGAAGTCCTGCCTTCACATTAAGAATAACCTCCATAGTGTTGTGGGGCACTCTCATTATTTCAAATGGGACAGACATTACACAGATCTAGCAACTTAAGACTGAGCATCCATGAGGCATTGTGGAGCATCAACAGCAGCAGAATTGTACTCCAGCACAATCTGTAACCTCACAGCCTGGCATATCCCGCAATCAACTATTACCATCAAGCCAGGCGATCAACTCTGATTCAGTGGAGAGTGCCAGGAACAGCACCAGGCACACCTGAAGATGAGGTGTTAACCTAGTGAAGGCACCAAACAGGACTTCTCGCATATCAAACAGCAATAAGCAGCAAGCAACAGATCAGATCTAAGCTCTGCAGTCCTGTCACATCCAGTCGTGAATGGTAGTGAATGATTAAACTGGAGGAGGAGGAAGCGCCACAAATATCCCCATCCTCGATGATGGAAAAGCCCAGCACATCAGTGCACAGGATGGGGCTGAAGCTTTTGCAACAATCTTCAGCCAGAAGCGCTGAGTGGATGATCCATCTCCACCTCCTCCAGTGGTCCAGAGCATTACAGATGCCAGTCTTCAGTTAATTTGATTCACTGCACATGATATCAAGAAACATTTGGAGACACTGGATACTGCAAAGACTATGGGCCCGAACAACATTCCGGCAATACCATTGAAGACTTGAGGTATAAAACTTGCTGCTCCCCAAGTACAGGTACAGCACTGGTGTCTCCCCGGCAATGTGGAAAATTGCCCAAGTATGTCCTGTACGTAAAAAGCAGGATAAATCCAACTTGGCCAATTAACGTTCTGTCATTTTGCTCTCGACCATCATTAAAGTAATGTCATCCACAGTGCTATCAAGCAGCACCTACTGAGCAATAATCTGCTCAGTGAAACCAAGTTTGGGTACTGCCAGGACCACTCTATTCTTGACCTCAAACATGGACAAGAGAGTTGAATTCCAGAGGTGAGGTCAGAGTGACTCCTCTTGTCATCAAGGTTGCATTCGACCAAGTGTGGCATCATGGAGCATTAGTAAAACTGGAATCAATTCATTTCAGGGGGAAATCTGTGCTGGCTGGAGTCATAGCTGACACATAGGAAGGGGGTCGTGGTTGTTGGAGGTCAGTCATCTCAGCTCCAGGAAACTTTTGCAGGAGTTCAACGGGGTAATGTCCTAGGCCCAACCATCTGCAGCTGCTTCATCAATGACCATCCCTCATAAGGTCAGAAATGGGAATGTAGCCAATGATTGCACTATGTTCAGTACCATTCATGACTCCTTAGATACTGAAGCAGTCCATGTCCAAATACAACAAGGTCTGGACAATATCCAGACTTGGGCTGATAAGTGGCAAGTAACATTCGTGCCACACAAATGCCAGGCTATGAACATCATCAATAAGAGACAATCTAACCAGCACTCCTTGATATTCAATGGTGTTACCATCACTGAATCCCCCACTATCAACATCCTGGGGTTATCATGGACCAGAAACTCAAGTTGTCTCACATCATAAACATAGTAGCTACAAAAGCAGGCCAGAGTCTAGAAGTACTGTGGTGAGTAACACATCTCCTGACTCCCCAAAGCCTGTACACCATCTACAAGGCACAAGTCAGGAGTGTGATGGAATACTCTTCACTTGCCTGGAAGAATGCAGCTCCAACAACACTCAAGAAGCTTAACCCCATCCAGGACAAAGCAGCCCATTTGATTGGGACTACATCTGCAAGCATCCACTCCCTCTACCGCCAACATTCAGTAGCAGCAGTGTGTACTACTATAAGATGTATTGCAGAAATTCACCAAAGATCCTTAGGCAGCACCTACCAAACCCATGACTACTTCCATTTGGAAGGTCAAGGGCAGCAGATATACTGGATCACTACCACATTCAAGTTCCCCTCCAAGCCACTCACCATCCTGGCTTGGAAATATATTGCTATTCCTTCACTGTTGCTAAGACACAATCCTGGAATTCCCTCTCTAATGGCATGATGGGTCACCGCACAGGAGATGGATCACAGCAGTTAAAGAAGGCAGCACACCACCTCTTTCTCAAGGGCAACTAGGGACTGGGAATAAATGCTGGTCCAGCCAGCGATGCCCAAATCCTACAAATGTATATTAAAAAAATTGCTGCCATCGTGAGAAGAACCCTTTTCACCCCACACTCTGCTTTCAGCCAGACAGCCAAAAAGTGTCTTAACTATTAATTCAATTGCTCTGTCATTTTAATCTTTGAGAGTGTAGAAAGATATAACTGGTGCTTAAAGATTAAAATTTTGCTTGCTGTTTAAATTTTAAAAAAATCAAACTGTTCAAAGATGTTATTACAATAAAACCATACGACATAGGAGCAAATATTAGACCATTCAGGACGGATGCATGGCAGATGCAGTTTAATGTGGATAAATGTGTGGTTATCCACTTTGGTGGCAAGAACAGGAAGGCAGATTACTACCTAAATGGAGTCAAGTTAGGTAAAGGGGCAGTACAACGAGATCGGCCCAACAAGACCACACCGACCTTCCGAAGAGTAACCCACCCCCGACTTATACACCTCACACTATGGACAATTTAGCATGGCCAATTGACCTGACCTGCACATTTTTGGAATGTGGGAGGAAACCGGAGCAGCCGGAGGAAACCCACGCAGACACAGGGAGAATGTGCATACTCCACACAGACAGTCACCCGAGGCTGGAATCGAACTTGGGACTCTGGTACTGTGAGGCAGCAGTGCTAACCACTGAGCCACTATGCCGCCCCAACAATGAAGAAAGCTAATAGCATGCTGGCCTTCATAACAAGAGGAATTGAGTAGAGAAGCAAAGAGTTCTTTCTGCAGCTGTACAGGGCCCTGGTGAGACTGCGCCTGGAGTATTGTGTGCAGTTTTGGTCTCCAAATTTGAGGAAAGACATTCTGGCTATTGATGGAGTGCAGCGTACATTCATGAGGTCAGTTCCCGGAATGGCGGGACTATCATATGCTGAAAGTTTGGAGCGACTGGGTTTGTATATGCTTGAGTTTAGAAGGCTGAGAGAGGATCTGATTGAGATGTATAAGATTATTAAAGGATTGGACACTCTGGAGGCAAGAAGCATGTTTCTGCTGATGGGTGAGTCCCGATCCAGAGGACACAGTTTAAAAATAAGGGGTAGGCCACTTAGAACAGAGTTGAGGAGAAACTTCTTCACCCAGAGAGTGGTGGGTGTATGGAATACTCTACCCCAGAAGGCTGTGGAGGCCAAGTCTCTGGAAACTTTCAAGAAAGAGTTGGATAGAGCTCTTAAGGATAGTGGAATCAAAGGTTATGGGCAGGAACAGGATACTGATTGAGGATGATCAGCCATGATCATAATGAATGGTGGTGCTGGCTTGAAGGACAGAATGGCCTACTCCTGCACCTATTGTCTATTGTCCATTATCAATCTGCTAAACCATTCAATCATGGCTGATAAATTTCTCAATCCCATTCTCTCACTTTCTCCCTGTAATCCTTGATACTCAGGAACCTATCTATCTCAGTCTTAATATACTCAATGACTTGTCCTCCACAGCCACTCTCTGGCTGAAGATGTTTCTCCTTGTCTCCATTCTATAAAGTCTTCCCTTTGTTCTAAGACCGCCCTCGGGTCCTAGTCTCTTCTGCCAATGGAGACATCTTCCCAACATTCACATTGTCCAGCAATTCATTATTCTGTATGCTTCAATTAGATCCCCCAACGTCCTTCTAAACTCCAATAAGTATAAGAAACCAGAGTCCTTTAAACGTTCCTCATATGTTAAGCTTTTCATTCGTAGGACCATTCTTGTGAACCTTCTTTGAACATGTTACAGGGCCAGTATATCCTTCCTGAGGTATGGGGCCCAAAACCGCGCACAATACTCCAAATGTGGTCTGGCCAGAACCTTACAGAGCCTCAGAAATACATGCTTGCTTTTATTTTCAAGTCCTCTGAAAATAAATGCCATTATTGCATTTGCCTTCCTAATTACTGACTCAATGTGCAAGTTTACCTTGACAGAATCCTGGACTAGAACTCCCCAAGTCACTTTGCACTTCTGACTTCTGAATGTTCTCCCCATTTAGAAAATAGTCTATGCCTCTAGTCTTCCTACCAAGGTGCATGACCTCACACTTTCCCATATTGAACTCCATCTGTCATTTCTTTGCCCACTCTCTTAACCTGTCTAAATCCTTCTGCAGCCTCTCCACCTCTTCAGTGCTACCAGTCCCTCTACCTATTTTTGTACCATTTGCACATTAGCCAGAAGATACATCACAAATGTATAAAGTGTAAAGTTGTGGTCCCAACACTGAGCATTACAGAACACCACTTGTCACTGGCTGCCATTCTGAGAAGGACCCTTTTATCCCCACTCTCTGCTTTCTGCTAGACAGCCAAGCTTCTATCATTGCTAGCACCTTGCCTCTGACACCATGGGACATTGTCTTACTAAGTAGCCTCCTGTGTGGCACCTTGTCAAAGGCCTTCTTGAAGTCCAGGTTGATAACATCCATTGGATCTCCTTAGTCTAATCTGGCCATTACTTCCTCAAAGAATTCTAGCAGATTTGTCAGGCATAACCTACCTTTGATTAAACCATGCTGACTTTGTGCCCTATTTTACCATACACTTCCAAGTATTCAGAAATCTTATCCTTCACAATGGATTCCAGGATCTTACCCATGATGGAGGTTAGCCTAATTGGTCTGTAATTTTCTGTCTTTTGCCTTACTCCCTTTTGAAATGGGGGTATCATGTTAGCCATTTTCCAGTCTTCTGGGACCCTTTCTGATTCTAGCGATTCCTGAAAGATTACCACTAATGCCTCCACTATCTCTTCAGCTATCTCTCTTAGAACTCTGGGGTGTCGTCCATCTGGCCCAGGTGATTTATCGACCTTCAGATCATTTAGTTTTTCTAGCACCTCCTTGGCGATGACCACCAAATCAGCTCTGCCCCCTCACTCTCTTGAACGTTTGGAATATTTACTCGTGTCTTCCACTGTGAAGTAATTATTCAGTTCCTCAGCCATTTCCTTGTTCCCACTACTATCTCGCCAGTATCATTTTTCAGCAGCACAATATCTTTTGCCTCTCATTTGCCCTTTATATATCTAAAGAAACATTTACAGTCTTCCTTTATATCAATCTCATATTTAATCTTTTCCCTTCTAATTTCTTTTTTTTCCCATTTATTGGCCTTTATAAGCTTCCCAATCCTCTGGTTTCCCTCTGCCCTTCGCCACATTATATGCTTTCTCTATTACACATTTCTGGAGCAGATGAGACTTAGAACTGGGCCTCTTGGTCCAGAGATAGGGACTCTGTGCTGCAAAGTCCCCAATGTTTTATTGGATATTATTAATGGACTTGTCCAGTGATGCTGTTACACATCTCTGGAGCACATGGGAATTGAACTCGGGCCTTTAGGCTCAGAGGTTTGGACATATCACCACACCACAAGATCTCCTACCTTTTTAATAATGTTTTTATATTATATTTTTGAATCAACCTGTTAAGAGGTGTTGTTACACATGTTTGAGCAGGTGGGCCTTGAACCCAAGTCTCATGGCTCAGAAATAGGGAATCTACCATTTTGCCACCATCTCCCCTTAAAATAATGAAGGAAGAGGGTAGTTTTATGAAACAACCTGTTACGATGCATCTCTGCAGCAGATTGGACTTGAACCCAAACCTTCTGGCTCAGATGCAGGAACACTACCACTGTGTTATTAGGAGCCTTACATTTTTTAATTTAGGCCAGAATCATTTTCCGCAGTTTCAGTTACCCACGGTTTACTGCGGCCGGAACATATTATAGGGAACCTTCCAGAACCGGGAATCTTCCAGAACCAGGAACCAGGGGGCTGCAGGAAAGGTATATTTCCCATTGAAATGAATGGGTTCGCTCCTATCCATGGTTTCGGACTTCCGCAGTAGGTCCTGAAACGTATCCCCCACGGGTATTGGGGGACTGCTGTACCGCTAACTCTTCACACCTGCTAATGCTTAATTTTTCTTACTGCTGCTGCATCACTAACTGCCTGCTTTCAGATCACTTTCAGTCTATCCAGTGACTTGGAAGGGAGCTAGGTGGTGTTCTCATGCTGCCCTTACATTTCAAGGTGGTTGAAGACATTATTAAGAATTGAAAATGCCATGGTGAATTATGTAGTGCAGCTGATATGTATTGTACATTGCAGTTTGCTAAGTTATTACTGCAGTTGCTAAGTTGTACTGCAGTTTGCTAAGTTATTACATTAATTGCTAAGCTTTTGTTCTCTTTGCTATCTCATGAATATTTTTGCATCAACTTATTCAGAGTTTCTGGATCAGGTGGGACTTAAACCCTTATGGTATGGTGATACTGTCCTTTCCTCTAAGCCAGAAGACCTGGGTTCAAGTTCCATCTGCTCCAGAGATATGCAATAACATCTTTGAACAGGTTGATTAGAAAATATCTGCTCTTTATTAGTAAGGGCTCTTGTGATGCAGTAGTACCATCTCTAGAAGGCTGGGTTCAAATCCGACCTACTCCAGAGGTGCATCATATATCTTTTCTGAACAGGCTGGTTAGAAAATATCTAAAGGCAGAAAGTGAGTGAAACTTAGCTGGTTTGGCATCATCAATGTGAAGACGTTTCACATTTTGAGTCCAGTTTGACTCTTGTTTGGAACACAGATTAATTTATGTAGACTGATAATGGTATTTTAGCTACCATGAATTGGTAATAATTGTTTTTATAAATTACCTTTTGTAAGCAGGGTTGGAGGATACGTCCACGTGATGCTTATGGCCCTCGTCCTGATGCGTAAGTATTTATTCTCCAATTTATTTTATATTAGGTTTATAGCTTGATCATAAGTTATAATAAAGGTGATTTTAACTTTTGCGGATAAGACTTCTCATCTTCATTTCCCTTTTAGGTGAGATGTTAAAATTGTTACATGTTGTGTTCCTTGCTTTCCTCTTAACAGTTGATAAGAAGTGGGGTTGGGGGTTCCAAAACGAGAAGGCATAGTTTTAAGGTGAAAGGGGAAAGATTTAAGAAATACCTGAGGAGTAAACTTTTCATGTAGATGATGGTATGTGTATGGAATGAGCTGCCAGGAGATGTGATGGAGGCTGGTACAATTACAACATTTAAAACATAGCTGGATGGGTCCATGACTAGGAAGGTTTTAGAGGGAAATGGGCCAAATGCTAGCAAAATGGGCCAAATGCTAGCAAAATGGGACTCGGTGAGATTGGGATGTCTGGTCTGTTTGGCGTGGACAAGTTGAACTGATGGTCTGTTTTTGTGCTGTATGGCTTTATAATGCTTTGGTATATACAAAAAGGACAGCTTTATCTGCTCATTAAAGGCAGTTGTTGGTGTCACACTCTCATTGAGTCATTCAGTCTTTTGAGACTGACTGGTTGTTTTCTCTGAATTATTTATGAGTTTCGTCATATCTTTTGACACTCGGGATATCTGCTTTGAATTTTTTAGCCATATTAAGCATTTGTTGTCTCTTGGACTCTCGTGTACTCTCACTTTCTTCAGCCATCTCTTTTCTTTCATCCTTTCCCTGAAAATGCTATGCCAAAGGGGTAAGCTTTAAAGTAAATAGGCTGAAACATATGCGTTAAATTTTTTTTATTTCTGCAGCCCCAATGAGGTTTGTGCCACTGCACTACAATGTTTATGATCTATAATAAGCCATCAATGTCACACATGGGGAATTGATGTGTGTATTTTATATTAACTCTAGTGTAATTGGCAAAGCTAACATTTATTGACCATAACTGCCTGACCCTTGGCATAGTGGTTATTCTTCACATGGATTCGCTGCAGTCTGTGTGGCAAAGCTGCTCACACAATCTTGTAGGGGCAAGGAACATATACAGAACATAGAACAGCAGTTCTGGGATATTGACCCAGTGATAATTGAGATACTGTACATTCCAAGTTGGAACGGTATGTGACTTGGAAGGGAGCTAGGTGGTGTTCTCATGCTGCCCTTACATTTCAAGGTGGTTGAAGACATTATTAAGAATTGAAAAAGCCATGGTGAATTATGTAGTGCAGCTGATATGTATTGTACATTGCAACCGCATTATGCTTGTGGTAGTGTGAGCAAAGTTTTTTTACAAGGTGCTGAAGATGCCCTCTGATTTGTACGGTAATTCCCCCTATTGAAAATTACAATAGGATTTTCTTCATTTCAGTGTCCCCGCATTAGACTTGAGGAGACTTGGTGATTCCGATGGTGAGGTAAACTCTGACTCATATTCTAAAATTGAATTTTTGAAATGCCATTGTGACTTTGAAACAGATTAAAAGTCTGGAATGAGATTTTGTTCTAAAATTTTGCCCAAATATGGATTGATTTTTAGAGCTCCAGTTCCAGATTCTAAATTCAGAATTTGCTTGATATTTAAAGAAAGCTGGTTTCTGAACTATATCTTTTCCTGATGTTCTGTAGTGGAGAAGTGTGAACACATAAAGAAAATGAGAATATATTGCTTCTCTGGAAATTTTGCTAGAATAATCTCCCTTTTTTGCTTTTCTTACATATTTTTGCAACGTTCTGCATTTTTCCTAACCTGAACATCATAATTTGTACAGCTGATGCATGCTCTTAGACTGTTGCAATATGAAAACAGGCCAGTGAGCACTGGTGTTTTAATCCATAGGCATCAATGTCCCACTCATGCACCGGAGGCTTTTAATATTCCTGTTTATAAAAAGAAAATAACTAACTTTAATAATGCATCTGAAATCTCCTTCAACAGTGATTTATAGCATGGAATACCACATTCTTTGAAAGGATGCTCCTGTGAATTGCCTCAGGGAATGTTCTACTATATTAAAGATGTATTGGAGAGAATTGAAAGGTTTAAATGGAGCTTTATGAGCTATTTGCCATTTAGCCCATATATCCAACAAATTGCATTAGTATAAACACTGCATGATAATTGCTATTTGACCATGTAAATGCTCAACTTAATTGAGATTGCTGTTGATTAACACCTATACCAATTCTTCCTTGTAGAATGATTTATCTTATACACCTGTGATGAAAGAACATCCTCGCTTAGCGTCTCCGGATTCTTCCTCGACTGTTAGCTGGGGTACACCCTTTCCAGCTCCGTTTCCCCATCGCCGCACCTACCGTGAGGTCTGTTTATGATGTGAATGGTTGACTATTGATCAGAGAGTGCATATCCCAGGATGGTTTTCATTTTATCACGTACAAGCTGTAATAGAATTGTAACAACATACAGCACTGTTATAATTCCAGCTAATGGTAGTATTATCAAGTCAGATCCCAGAGTGAAACATGGCTCATTTGATAATAAACTTCATTTTTGTAAATTGTTTATTGTATCTGAATGCACGTTATATAAGGAATAAGGTAAATGAGCTTGTGGCACAGATCAAAATTGGCAGGTATGACATGGTGGGCATCATGGAGACATGGCTGGAAGGAGATCTGGATTGGGAGCTGAATATTCAAGAATATACATCCTATCAAAAAGATAGGCAGGTGGATAGAGGGGATAGGGTTGCCCTATTAGTAAGAAATGAAATTAAATGAATAGTAAGAAATGAAGTAGGGTCAGATAGTGTAGAATCTGTGTGGGTAGAATTGAGTACCTGTAAAGGTAAAAAGCTTTTGGAGTCATGTAGAGGCCTCTAAACAGTAGTCAGGAGCTGAGGCACGAGATACACCAGGCGATAGAAAGCATGTGTAGGAAAGGCAAAGTTACAGTGATCATGGGGGATTTCAATACGCAGGTGGACTGGGAACATCAGGTTGGTAGTGGTTCACAAGAAAGGGAGTTTGTGGGATGTCTACAAGATGGCTTTTTGGAGCAGCTTGTGATGGAACCCACTGAGGAACAGGCAATACTGGATTTAGTGTTGTGCAATAAGGCAGACTTAATACGGGACCTTAAACTCAGGGAACACTTAAGAGGCTGTGATCATAACATGATTGAATTTACTCTGCAATTTGACAGAGAGAAAATAGAATAAAAGGTAATGGTATTTCAGCTGAATAAAGGCAAATACAGAGGCATGAGGGAGGAACTGGGTTGAATTGACTGGGAGACGAGCCTAGCAGGAAAGATATTGGAACAGCAAAGGCAGGAGGTTCTGCGAGTAATTCAGAAGACACAGCAGAGATTCACCCGAGGAAAAAGAAGCATGGTACAGGGAGAATGAGGTAACCACAGCTGACTAGGGAAGTCAGGGGTAGCATAAAAGCTAGAGAAAGCATACAATGCAGGGAAGAACAGTGGGAAACTGGAGGATTGGGAAGCTTACAAAGAGCAACAGAGGGCAATAAAAAAAGAAATAAGGAAGGAGAAGATTAAATATGAGGGTAAGCTAGCCAGTGGTATAAAGGAAGTCTTTGAGGTTCTTTAGAGAAATAATGGGCAGAAGAGTGGCAAAAGTGGATATTGGGCCACTGAAAAATGGCGAAGGAAAGTTAGTAGTGGGGAACAAAGAAATGGCTGAGGAACTGAATAATTACTTTGCGTCAGCCTTCACAGCAGAAGACACAAATAATATCCCAAAAATTCAAGAGTGTGAGGGGGCAGAGCTGAGTACGGTGACCATAACCAAAGAGAAGGTGCTAGAAAAACTGAATAGCCTGAAGATGGATAAATCATCTGAACTGGATGGACACTCCAGACTTCTAAGGAAGATCGCTGAAGGAATAGTGGAGGCATTCGTGATAATCTTTCAGGAATTGCTAGAATCAGGGACGGTTCCAGAGGACTGGAATATCATTAACGTAACACCCCTGTTTAAAAAAGGGCAGAAGGCAGAAGACAGAAAATTACAGACCGATTAGCCTAACCTCAGTCGTGGGTAAGATCCTGGAATCCATTGTGAAGGATGAGATTTCTGAACACTTGGAAGTTTAGATTAGATTAGATTCCCTACAGTGTGGAAACAGACCCTTCGGCCCAACAAGTCCACACCGACCCTCTGAAGAGCAACCCATCCAGACCCATTCCCCTACACCTAACACTATGGACAATTTAGCGTGGCCAATTCACCTAACCTGCGCATCTTTGGCCTGTGGGAGGAAACCAGAGCACCTGGAGGAAACCCACGCAGACACAGGGAGAATGTGCAAACTCGACACAGACAGTTGCCCGAGGCAGGAATTGAACCCGGGTCCCTGGCACTGTGAGGCACCAGGAAGTGTATGGTAAATATGACAGACCCAGCATGGTTTCATCAAGGAGAAGTCATGCTAAAGTTCTTTGAGGAAATAACGAGCAGATTAGACCAAGGAGAACCAGTCGATATTATCTGTCTGGACTTCAAGAAGGCCTTTGACAAGATGCCACACTGAGGTTACTGAGTAAGATAAGGGCCTGTGATGCTAGAGGCAAGGTGCTAGCATGGATAGAAGCTTGGCTGTCTGGCAGAAAGCAGAGAGTGGGGATAAAAGGATCCTTCTCAGGATGGCAGTTGGTGACAAGTGGTGTTCCACAAGGCTCAGTGTTGGAACCACAACTTTAGGCTTCATACATTAACGATCTAGATGAAGAAACCGTGAGCATTCTGGCTAGGTTTGCAGATGATAAAAATATAGTTCGAGGGACAGGTAGCACTGAGGAGGCAGGGAGGCTGCAGAAGGATTTGGACAGGGTTAGGAGAGTGGGCAAAGAAGTAACAGATGGAGTTCATCGTGGGAAAGTGAGAGGTTATGCACCTTAGTAGGAAGAATAGAGGCATGGACTATTTTCTAAATGGAGAGAAAATTCAGAAGCCTGAAGTGCAAAGAGACTTGGGAGTTCTAGTAAACTTGAGAGAGAAGTGAGGAAGGTAAATGCAGTGATGGCATTTATTTCAAGAGGACTTGAATATAAAAGCAAGGATGTACTTCTGAGACTCTATAAAGCTCTGGTTAGGTGACATTGGGAGTAATGTGCACAGTTTTGGGCCCCATATCTCAGGAAGGATGCACTAACTCTGGAGCGTGTTCAGAGGAGATGCACGAGAATGGACAGGAATGAACAACTTAACATATGAGGAACATTTGAGGACTCTTGGTCTACACTCAGTGGGGTTTAGAGGGATGAAAGGCAATCTAATTGAAACTGACAGAATACTGAATGGCCTGGACAGAGTGGATGTTGGGAAGATGTTTCCATTGGTAGGAGAGATTAGGACTCAAGGCCACAGCCTTAGAGTAAAGGGAAGACTTTTTAGAACTGAGATATGAAGAAACCTCTTCAGCCAAAGAGTGGTGAACCTATGGAATTCACTGCCACAGAAAGCTGTGGAGTCCAGGTCATTGAGAGTATTTAAGATTGTAAAGGGGGTCAATGGTTAGGGGGAGAAAGCAACGTGAATGGATTTGTGAAACGTATCAGCCATGATTGAATGCTGGAGCAGACTTAGAACATAGAACATAGAACATAGAACAATACAGCACAGAACAGGCCCTTTGGCCCACGATGTTGTGCCGAACATTTATCCTAGCTAAGCACCCATCCATGTACCTATCCAATTGCCGCTTAAAGGTCACCAATGATTCTGACTCTGCCACTCCCACAGGCAGCGCATTCCATGCCCCCACCACTCTCTGGGTAAAGAACCTACCCCTGACATCTCCCCATACCTTCCACTCAATTACTACCTCATCAGTCTACACTTGATCCATGCTATCAAGCAGCACTTGCTTAACAATAAACTGGTCATTGATGCTTAGTTTGGGAGAAAGCTCTCCATTAATTGGAGTCATACCTGGCACAAAAAATGATGTTTATTGTTCTTGGAGATCAGTTATTTCAGCTCCAGGGCATCTGTGCAGGAGTTCCTCAGGTTAGTGTCCTTAGCCTAACCATCTTTAGCTGCTTCATCGTAACGCATCCATCATTAGATCAGAAGACAGGATGCACTGACGATCCAACTGTACACACTTGGAAATACTGCGTACAGTTCTGGCCACCGCATTATAGGAAGGATGTCGAAGCTTTGGAAAGGATTCAGGGTAGATTTACGAGAATGTTGCCTGGTATGGAGGGAAGGTCTTGTGAGGAAAGGCTGAAGGACTTGAGGCTGTTTTTGTTAGAGAGAAGGTTGAGAGGTGACTTAATTGAGACATAAGATTATCAGAGGGTTAGATATGGTGGTCAGTGAGAGCCTTTTTCCTCAGATGGAGATGGCTAGCATGAGGGGACATAGCTTTAAACTGAGGGGTGATAGATATAGGACAGGTGGCAGAGGTAGTTTCCTTACTCAGAGTAGTATGGGCATGGAATGCACTGCCTGTAATAGTAGTGGACTTGCCAACTTTAATGGTAGTCAAGTGGTCATTGGATAAACATATGGATGAAAATGGAATAGAGTAGGATAGACAGACTTCAGCTTGGTTCCACAGGTCAGCACAACATCGAGGGCCAAAGGGCCTTTACTTCGCTGTATGTTCTATATTCGAAACAACTTTTAGCACCATTTCCAACTCTTCAGCTACTGAAACAGATAATGTCTAAATGCAGCAAACTTGGACAATATCCAGTCTTGGGCTGACATATGGTAAGTACTAATGGTGCTAAACAACTGGCAAGCAATGACCACCTCCAACTGCAGAGAATCTAACCATCGCCCTCAATGTTCAATGCTGGTACCACCCCCGTTGACAGTGAAGACGAAAAGATCATTGCCAACGGCTCTGCAATTTCCTCTCTTGCTTCCCACATAATCTTAGGATATATCCCGTCAGGCCCGGGGGACTTGTCTATCCTCAGGTTTTTCAAAATGCCCAACACATCTTCCTTCCTAACAAGTATCCCTTTTAGCTTACCAGTCTGTTTCACACTCTCCTCTTCAACAATATGGTTCCTATCATTTGTAAATACTGAAAAGTACTTGATGGGCTGAATAGCCTATTTTCTGCTCCTATGTCTTACGGTCTTATAGTAGTCAGTGGACATATCAGTGAAAGACTGCCAATGTACTTTTAAGGAAAGAAAATCACTTTTGTTCCTTATAAAAGTAAAAACAGCCACATATTTAACATTATTTTAGAATTATTTGAAATGGTCTTAATACAACTACTTAGAACTAAAGATTTAACCCCTTTATCCTCAATACCAACTTCACAGATACTCACCTCAGAGAGAGGTTATCCTGTTTCTACTGTACTTTGATGATGGAGTAGTGAATTTTATAGATGTTGAGCCAATCATGTGGGCTGCTTTGTCCTGGATGGTATCAAAGTTCTTGAGCTTCTCAGCTTAAACTAATCCTAGAACATCCAGTGTCAAATTGGGAGTGACTGTGGGTAATATCCTGTTCTGATGCATTTTCACAGAGGATGATCATGGGATTTAACATAATGGAAATCCAAAAAGATCCCCAAAGCTCTCACCCACTTATAAAATAATTGACAGGTGACAACAAATTAATGATTACGTTTCTGCTTCCTTTAAAAAAATAAAATTTATGGTTATAATTTTTTGTGAAAATAACATTGTTCATCCTTGATTATAAACCAGAAAATTGGATGCACAAGTGTTGAAACTCCATTTGTGATTTTCTTTTCCTTCATTGGCTGGTGAAATCACTCCGTTACATTCATAGTGTTAGTGATAACGCCAAGGCATCGGTAATCCAAAGGCTGGGACAAATGATTCACAGCCACGAAATCAGATCCCATCATTGGTGCATTTACTCAAATTTGGAGTAAAAAATGGCCTAACAGTGACCATGTAAGCACTATTGATTGTTATAAAAACCTATCTCGTTCAGTAAAATCCTTTTAGGGAGGCAGTCTGCCCCCCCCTTATCTGGTCTGGCTTATATGTGATTTCAGACCCACAACAATATGGTCAAGGCTTAACTACCCTCTAGGCAAATAGGAATAAAATGATGGCTGAGCCAGTAATGCTCACACCCCATGAATAAATTAGAAACAAATTAAATCCTTAAACAAATTTGTAATAAAAAGCTGACATCTGTAATGGTGACCATGAAACTAAGAGATGTCATTGAAACCATCTGGTTCACTCAAGTCCTCTGGGTTTGATAACTGCCAATGATCTGCAGGTGTCTCCAGATGGTTGGCTCTGATGAAAGGTCATCGGCCTGAAACATTTGCTCTGTTTGTCTCCACAGATGCTTTCCAGCTGTTTTCAAATTCTTAATTCAGATTTGTCATAGCATTGTGTAAAGCGATATCGTGCTTTTGTGTTGGTTGGCTCTGAACCTCCCTCCAAAATGATCAAGCTACAAACTACTCAGTTGCAGCAGAAATCAATATGATGGATTAAGTTGGCAGTTCACCACCATCTTTTCAAGTGTAGTTGGCCTGGGCAATAAATGTTGGACTCTCCAGCAATGTCCACATCCTGAATGAAATTAATAATTAACAAAATAAATCATGTATATTTTCACATTCCCTTCCAAGTGTGGATGTCACAGAAATCAGTATAATTCTATGACCTATATGCTGGTTATATTCTCTTATATTTTTAGTCGTAACATCTGACAGACAATTCGCACATAGAAATCTCCTACAAACAGCAATATATTAAAGATATACAGATAATTCTTTTTCTTAGTGATGTTGATTGAGAGAAAAATATTAGCTAGGAATTGGCGACTACTCCCCTACCCATCTCCAAAATTATGCCAAGGAATCTTTTGCATACACCTCTGGGGTAGACGGGATTACTGTCTAAAGTCTCATCCTTAACGCAATACTTCAGCCATCAGTGCAGCAACTGTCACAGCAGCCACAGTGTTTTGCAAAGAATTTATACTACCCTTTGAGCAGAGGGATTAATGATTCCTGATTTTAGTCCTGGCTCTTATTACTTCTCCCTGGATATCTTTCTAAAAGGCTATTTTAACTGATCTGATTGCATTTAGCCATGTCCAATAGAGGAGATGACCATACCCGAGAACCTGCCTGCACCTTCAGAGAGTTACAAGCTGAAATATCAACAGTACAAGGAGGAAATGAAGATGAATTACAAGGAACACAGCCAACAAAAAATCCAGAGGAGCAAATCAGACTCTTCAGGTCAACAGCCAACACCAGCTATTCTGCAGATGCAGGTACCTTGCAGGAGGAAATGAGGGTAGTAGAAAAGCTAATCTTTCATTTGACTTGGCACAAGTTTATTAAACTACATCTTCCTGTGGTGAGGAGCTAGAAACTGTGGCTTATATTCAAGGTTTCATGTGGAGAAATCACCCAGAATCAGTCAGTATGCCGAATGAATACTGGTACATTAACCTTCCTGTCAAGAAAAATGTATTACAATAAAGTACTTCCATTATGATAATGTAGCTCCTAATGTCTTGATTGCATGTCATGTAGGACCATATTTAGTTCTGGACACTGCAACTCAGGAAGAATACATTGACCTTGGGTGCAACAATTCATCACAATGGCATGGGTCAGAAGTGCTCAATTGTAAACACTGATCGTACAGTCTAGGCTTGCATTCCGCCTAGTGATAGAGAATTGATTTGTCATTTGATGGAGGTGATTAAGATGATTAAAGCAGTTGATTTTTTTATTGAAAGAAGCTGTTTCCTCAAGTAGGTGAGCTCAACATAATACAGGGAGATAAAGATTTGTATACCTATTGTCTTTAATGGTGTCTCACACTTGCACACACACAGCATGGGTGCTGAGGAAAATATAAGCACTACCGCAGTTAGGCGGTAGTGTGGGGGTAAAGTAAAAAGAAAACAAAAAAACATGGAAAGAAGAAAGATTAAAAAAAAAAGGGGGAACTAGCCATTTGGACATGGAACTGGCTTGAAGGTAGAAGACAGAGGTTGTTGGTGGAGGTGGAGGGTTATTTTTCAGACTGGAAGCCTGTGGCCATTGGAGTGCCACAAAGATCAGTGCTGGGTCCACTACTTTTTGCCATTTATATAAATGATTTGGACATGAACATAAGAGATATAGTTAGTAAGCTTGCAGATGACACAAAAATTGGAGGTGTGGTGGACAGCGAAGAAGGTTACTAAAACGGGATCTTGATCAGATGGGTCAATGGGTTGAGGACTGGCAGATGGAGTTTAATTTAGATAAATGTGAGTTGCTGGCATTTTGGGAAAGCAAATCTTAGCAGGACTTATACACTTAATGGTAAGGTCCTAGGGAGTGTTGCTGAACAAAGAGACCTTGGAGTGCAGATTCATAGCTGAAAGTAGAGTCACAGGTAGATAGGATAGTGAAGAAGGCGTTTGGTATGCTTTCCTTTATTGGTCAGAATATTGAGTACAGGAGTTGGGAGGTCATGTTGCGGCTATACAGGACCAATGTCTGGTCTCCTTCCTATCGGAAAGAAGTTGTGAAACTTGAAAGAGTTTAGAAAAGATTTACAAGGATGTTGCCAGGTTTGGAGGATTTCAGCGATCGGGGGAGGCTGAATAGGCTAGGGCGGTTTTTCCCTGGAGATCAGAGGCTGAGGTGTGACCTTATAGAGGTTTATAAAATCATGAGGGGCATAGATAGGTTAAATAGACAAAGTCTTTTCCCCGGCGTGGAGCAGTCCAGAACTAGAGGGCATAGGTTCAGGGTGAGAGGGGAAAGATATAAAAAAAACCTAATGGGCAACCTTTTCACATGGAGGGTGGTGCTTGTATGGAATGAGCTGTCCGAACAAATGGTGAAGGCTCATACAATTGCAACAATTAAAAGGCATCTGGATGGGTATATGAATAGGAAGGGTTTAGAGGGATATGGGCTAAGTGCTAGCAAATGGATATCTGGTCAGCATGGACAAGTTGGACTGAAGGGTCTCTTTCTGTGCTGTACATCTCTGACTCTATGACTCTAATACATGGAGACAACCTTAAAATTAGAGTTAAATGCTTGAGGGCTGATGTCAAGGCAGCACTCTTTCACACACAGGGTAGTGGAAGTCTGTAAAAAGGTTTTGAGACTGTGGATTCATTGAACATTTCAAAACTGAGGTTGATAATTTTTTTGTTGACGGATTAAAATACATGGAACCAAGGTGGATAAATGGAGTTGAGATGCAGATCAGCAGTTAACCTGAAAGGGTTAAAACAAATTTTTGTACCGTTCCAACGACTGAAATTTTTTACTGTATTTGGCACAGTAGTAGTGTCCCTACTTCTGGACCAAGAGGCTTAAGTTCAAGTGCCATCTGCTGTATGTCACAACATGCCTGAACAGATCGATTAAAAATATTTATGATGGTCTCTTGGAAGAGCAAATGACTTTTGTGTTGTGAGTCTGTTTGCTTGTCAGTTTCTTTTGGACCATGACCTAGGTTAAACATAGCTTGGATCTCTTCGGGGATATCTATATCTCTTATCAAGAGTAACATAGTTTTTGAGTCTAATGTTGCCAGAACTTGAATCATAGATGGAAATGTGTTGCTGGAAAAGTGCAGCAGGTCAGGCAGCATCTAGGGAACAGGAGAATCGACGTTTCGGGCATTAGCCCTTCTTCAGGAATGAGGAAAGTTGGTCCAGCAGGCTAAGATAAAAGATAGGGAGGAGGGACTTGGGGGAGGGGCGACGGAAATGTGATAGGTGGAAAGAGGACAAGGTGAGGGTGATAGGTCAGACTGGGGGGGGGGCGGAGAGGTCGGGAAGAAGATTGCAGG
>NC_057728.1:52288674-52308219 GCF_004010195.1 Chiloscyllium plagiosum
TCAAGGGCGGAGGAGCGGGATGTGGAAGAGATGCGGTGGAGGGCATCGTCGACCACGTTGGGGGGGAAATTGCGGTCCTTGAAGAAGGAGGCCATCTGGGTTTTGCGTTTTTGGAACTGGTCCTCCTGGGAGCAGTTGTGGCGGAGTCGAAGGAATTGGGAGAATGGGATGGCGTTTTTACAGGGGGCAGGGTGGGAGGGGGTGTAGTCCAGGTAGCTGTGGGAGTCGGTGGGTTTGTAGTAGATGTCCGTGTTGGTTCGGTCGCCTGAGATAGAAATAGAAAGGTCTGGGAAGGGGAGGGAGGAATCTGAGACTGTCCAGGTGAATTTGAGGTCGGGGTGGAAGGTGTTGGTGAAGTGGATGAACTGTTCAACCTCCTCGTGGGAGCACGAGGCGGCGCCGATACAGTCTTCGATGTAGCGGAGGAAAAGGTGGGGGGTGGGGCCAGTGTAGTTGCGGAAGATGGATTGTTCCACATATCCTACGAAGAGGCAGGCATAGCTGGGGCCCATGCGGGTGCCCATGGCTACTCCTTTCGTTTGGAGGAAGTGGGAGGATTGAATCATAGTATGCCATAAATGAATGTTACTCAAGCTTATGCATTTTCTGCCAAAGATGTATTGCTGCTTAGTACTTTAACAGTCTGTAGGCTAGTATTACAAAAAGGATGTTGGTGGTAGGAAATGTGTCCAAAGTAGATTCCTTGAAAAATCAGGTGCCAGCTGCAGGCATCTCTTTCAACAATGACATTATTGGACTACCAAGAGAGGCTCGATTGGGGCTCAATGCTTCCTCTTGATCTGACGAATTGTTGATACAGTCTTTTATTTTTTAAATTTCTGCAATTGTCAAAAGGAATCTCCAGCAGACCACGTGGGTCCTGACAGCCTGACTTCTCTTGATGAGAAAGCAACTTTACAGCAATGTTACACCAGCAAGCCATTCTCCATGGAGCAAAATATGAAGAGGTTGGAAGCAGTGAGTTGATACTATTTTCCTAAGAAATAACAAGAATTTCTTTCTCATTCTTTAGATTCCCATTGCATTTGCCAGTCAGAAGAGCAAATACATTGCCAGTTCTCAGATCTTAGCTTACATAGCTGTAGAAATTGCAATGTCTTTTGCTACCTATGAATTTTCTTTATAATTTTTTCAGAAAACATTTATAATCACCTTGCTTTTATTATTGAGACTGAACATATTATTTGTTTCCTTCTTGTCTTGCTATTGTTTAATTAAGTAATAAGGCATTGGCACACAATGGCACATTTTTTCTTCTCAGGATGTCCAAGCAGATTTTGCAACCAATGAAATACTTCTGCACAGGCACAAGATGTCTCAAACAACAATCGGGTTACTGACCAGTTCATCTGATATGTGATTGATTAGCTTTCTTGCACTTTGGATGGGTTTATGGGATGCTTGCATTCATCCTGATAGGGAGATGGGTTTCATTTAACTGCCTTGTCTAGAAAACAGCACCTTCAACAACACATTGGTCAGGTCTCCATTACTATTGCTCTGAAGTGTGTTTTTTTTAATATACTCCAGCCTCTCGACAGGCCTTGAATGTCTAATCAAGCACCTTCTAAATTAGTAGAGTCATAGAGTCATACAGCATAGACACAGACCCTTCAGCCCACAGATCAATAAACGCCAAACTATACTAAATCCCATTTACCTACACTTGGTCCATAGACTACAGTGCCTGGTATTTTACATACTCATCCAGTTGTTTCCTAAATGTTGTGAGAGTACTTGCCTCCACCACCCTCCCAGGCAGCACGTTCCATATATCTAACACACTCTTTGATGAAAAAAGTTTTTTTTCAGATTTCTGCTAAACTATGTGTTTCTCCCTTTAAATTTATATCCTCTGGTCTTAGACACATCTTCCATGGGGAAGAGATTCTCATGGTCTACGACTATGGCCTCTCGTAATTTTATATATCTTAATCAGATCTCCTCTGCTCAAGGGAAACAAATCCAGCCCATCTAGTCTCTCCTCATAACCAAGACTTTTCATCCCAAGGTAATATTCTGGTGAATCTCCTGTTGCCCTTTCCAGTGCAATCCCATTCTTCCGATGGCGTGGTGACCAGAATTGCACAGCATTCTATCTGTGGCCTAACCGAGGTTTTATAAACAAGGCTTATAATAAAACTTCCTCTCTCCTATATTCTACACCCCATTCATGATGACAAGCATCAGAGATGCCTCCTTCACCATCCTGTCTACTTGTGCTAACACCTTCAGGGACCTATGGTCTTTACACCAAAGTACCTTTGTTCCTCAGTACTCGAAAGGGACATATCATTCATCCTACATATCCTTCCCTTATTAGACTAACCAAAATGAGATTCAAGATGGCGGCAGTCTGAAAAGACTACTGTGTTGGACTCTGTGCCATACCCCAGGCAAGGTGGGCTCTATCCTCCCCATAAGCCAACCCAAGGAAAATCTTTAGTATAAAGCACCTATAACTTAGAATTTCGAGTCTCTGGAGTTGAAATGAAGACATATAAATGAAAGGGAGTCGGGGAGTGCAGCAGGCAGGGCACTCCACAACTGTGTCAGGCACACCCGCAGTCAGTGCCTCGACTCCCATGGCGGCGCCTTTAAGTTCGGTGGTGGAGCAGCAGCATCTATTCACGGAGTTTGCAAAACTGTGAAAAAATTGAAACAATACTGGAACTGATTGCTGCCATACTGACAAAGTATGAGCAGGGGATCCCGGCGTTGGATTGGCGCATGGAAGCGGTATAGCAAAGGACTGTGGCCTTGGAGACTGCGATGGAGAACTCAGAGGGGCAGGTCTGAAATTTGGAAGGCCTGGTTCGGGCCTTGCTGGAACAAATAGATGACCTCGAAAATTGGTCGGAGAAAAAACTTGCATGTCATGGGTCTTCCGGAGAATGAGGAGGTCAAGAACCTGGCTGAGTTTCTTGAGCGGTGGCTCCCGGAATTGCTGGGACTGGAGATCGAGTCAAGCTGGGTGAGTGTGGAGTGGGCCCACCGGATTGCGATGCGCAGGTCTGGGTCAGATCAGCACCCCCGCTCAGTCCTAGTGCGGTTCCTGCACTATAAAGAAAAGCAGTTAATAATAGAAACGTTCAGAAGACTGGGAAGAGATCCACAGGCTATGGTTTATAAAGGTTCGAGGATAATTTTTTTAAAGACTTTTCTGGGGCCATAATTAAGAAAAGGAAGACTTTTGATGATGAAAGGAAAAAATTAAGAGATTTAAATATTCACTATTCTCTGAGGTACCCAGCAGATTGAATTATGGGGGTGTCTGTCTACAACTTCGACATGGTGGAGAAAGCAAAAGAATCTTTGAACTGGCTGAAGTAACAGGCTTGGATCAAGGGGGAAGAGGAAAAGATATGTGCAGACAATGGCATAATTTTTTTTATCTTCTTCTTTGTTCTTTGAAGACTTTTGATGATGAAAGGAAAAAATTAAGAGATTTAAATATTCACTATTCTCTGAGGTACCCAGCAGATTGAATTATGGGGGTGTCTGTCTACAACTTCGACATGGTGGAAAAAGCAAAAGAATCTTTGAACTGGCTGAAGTAACAGGCTTGGATCAAGGGAGAAGAGGAAAAGATATGTGCAGACAATGGCATAATTTTTTTAATCTTCTTCTTTGTTCTTTTCCCTTTTCTGGTTCTAGGCCGTATAGTATTGCTTTGGTTTGTTTTACATTATATCTGTTTATTAGTTATCTGTTATTTTACAGTTCTGTTTTCCGGGTGAGGGATTGAGATGTGGAGGGGGAGAGGCGGGCATCCATTGTTAACTTACAGGAGTGTAAATAAAATGTACTTTATCAAGTGTAAAAACTATTCCCACAAACGCTGTTTGAATATGAGGATACCTGGCTTACCTGGCTAGGAAGAAAAGTGCTCCGCGGTCCGTTGTGTCTATTAGGGAGAGAACTGGCAACATCTCTCGTGTGTTGAAAATGATTAATGTCAGATTTCGGGAATTCTATGCAGAGTTATACTGGTCAGAGGGCTGTGGGGATGGAGTGGCAAGAATGGAATCCTTTTTTGAAAACCTGGACCTCCCCGGTATAAACGCAGATCAGGCTTCCTTTTTAAATGCACCTCTGACGATACAGGCGGTGCAGGAGGCAGTAAGGCATCTCCAAGGTGGCAAGGCACCCAGTCCAGACGGGTTCCCGAGTGAATTTTACAAGGAGTTTACACACGTTAGCTGAACCACTTCTGGAGATGTATAGTCATTCGTATAGCCAGGACTGCCTTCCTCCCTCTCTTAGGGAGGCCAATATCTCCCTTATTTTAAAGGAAGGGAAAGACCTCGAGGATTGTGTATCGTACAGACCCATCTCGTTGTTAAATGTGGATTTCAAAATTTTATCAAAGGTGCTGGCTCTGAAGTTGGAAAAGGTGTTGCCTGTTATTACAAAAGAGGACCAGACGGGTTTTATCAAGGGCTGCAGCTCCTCCGACAATTTCAGGAGGGTACTGAACATAGTGCAAATATGTCAGCAGAGATTAATTCCTGGCTTGGTGGACTCCCTGGATGCAGAAAAGCCTTTTGATCGGGTGTAATGGTCGTATCTCTTTGCTGTTCTAGATCGCTTTGGTCTAGAGGGGCCTTTGTAAGGTGGGTGGCAGCGTTTTATAGAGACCCCAAGGCGGCGGTTATCATGAATGGTGTCATATCGAGCAATGTTAATGTGGGGAGATACAGCCGACAGGGATGTCCTCTTTTGCCACTGCTATTTACCTTGGTAATTGAGCTGTTGGCGGAGACCATCCGAAAGGAACCTGAAATAGTGGCACCAAAGGTGGGAATTGGGGAATATAAAATGACTCTTTATGAGGATGATATCCTTCTGTTTTTGGCTAACTTGGACAAGTCCGTACCCCGGCTAGTACAAAAAATTAAAGTATTCGGCAGTTTTTCGGGATACAGGATAAATGCAAAATTAATCCTGTATCCCATGGGGGGATTGGTGGAAGTACCGAAGCTGGAGGATGGACTGGAGTTTCTTTTAGATGGTCACAGAAAGGTTTTCTCTATCTGGGAATTTTTATTACCCCTACCTTCCGTCATCTGTATAGAGCTAACTTTGTACAGTTGCTTGAGAGAATAAAGCAGGACTTGCAGCGGTGGGAGGGACTACCCATATCGTGGTTAGGCCGTATAGCCTTGATTAAAATGAATGTTCTTCCTTGGTTATTTTTTCCGATCAGGTTGCTCCTGTTGTTATTACACAGACAGATGCTGTGGACGTTTGCCGGTTGGCTTGGATCATTTATTTGGTCGTGTAGGCAGCACTTAAATAAATTTACCAAGCTGCAACTTCTGCAGGATATGGGGGTGGGGTGGGGGTGGACCTCCCAAATCTGAAGAGAATACAAATAGGCACTCTGCTGCCATTTGTGGATGAATGGGTGCGTAAGGACTCAAGGTCGATATGGCTTGATGTTGAGGCCTCGCAGGTGAGATGTCCCCTCATCAACTTACCGATTATGGATAAGATGAGATCTTTGGCTGAGCACTGAGAGAACCCGATTATCATAAATACGGTGAAAGCATGGAGGATAACGCAGCAGGGTGAGGGCAACTTGCTCAAATTCACCCCATTAGTGGGAGCCCCAGGATTTAGACTGGGGTCAATGGACTCTGGCTTTAGAGCATGGGAGGGAAAGGTAATCTCCTGTTCAGGAGATTTATTCGACGGAGAGGTCTTGATGTCTTTCAACCAATTAGTCATAAATATGGGATTCCTAATAGGGACTTTTTCCAATACTTCCAGTTAGGGGTTATACACAGAAGAAGACCATGTTCTTGGCTCAGCCCTACAAGTCAGATATAGAAAGAAGAGTGCTCCGATGTGGGGGCAGTCTCTCGGTTAGTATATATATATCATCTGCACAGAGGAAAGCCTTCAGGGATATGGAGAGACTCCATGGGATCTGGAGTCAGGAGGTAGGGGAAGAAATCTAATAGGAAACATGGGAGGATATATGGGGAATGTAAAGAAAATTTCATATGTAATAAAACACGAGCAATGCAATTGAAGATTCTTCACAGGGCCCATATGGCACCAGAGAGGTTAGCAAAGTTTAAGAAAGGATCTTCTCCCAAGATGTCTCAACAGTAAAATCAGCATAGGCACCTTTACACATCGCTTCTGGTCCTGCTATAAGATTCATGGATACATATAAATAGAAAGCAGGAATTATCAGCAGTGCTTCACCTGATGCCCACCGAACATGTTACCTAGTAGGGTGACGAAACGTCTAGATATGAACCTTCCAACTCAGTGAGCAAACCTACATCCATTATCTGACAAGTATGGTGCACCATGGAACAGAGCAATTTTAGAAGGCCCTTTCTAAATTACATAGACATGGACCTATCTGCAGAACTGATTATGTCCTTTATTTAGCCACAAGGGCCGTATATGGTGATCAGGGTGGGGGGAGCTAGTAAATACAGATATAATAACTGTTGCTCCGTAGCTTTGGTGGAAGTGTGGTGAGTGGAGTAATGTAATGTATTTAATTTTATTGGATTGTAATTTAATTTAATACTATTTCATTTAATTTGAGTTTATTTTAATTTGGGTTAAGTTAAACAGATATGAGATGATTGTACCTTGAAGAGTAGAGGGCAGTTTATTATAATGTGATATCATTTCTACACTTCTGTACTTTTATAACTTTTTGTTCTTTTGGTAAAAGAGTAAAACTTTTTCAGTAAATATATATAAAAAAAGACTGCCCAAAATACATAGTTAAAATGCAGACGTTAAACTGAGGTCTCAGCTTCCCTGTTAGTTAACTGTAAAAGACCCTGATATGGTTTAAATCAGGAGCAAGTGTACATTCCAGGTATCCTAACCAATATTTATCTCTCAACTGACATAATCAAAAACAGATTATCTGGTCATTACTATATTAATTGTTTATTTAAATGCACCTGTGATGCCGTGATAGTGTCCCTACCCTGACCTAGGAAGCCAAGATTCAAGTCTCACTTGCTCCAGAGATCTGTAATAACATCCATGAACAGGGTAATTAGAAAACATCCACATTGCTGTTTATTTGAGACCACTCGTGATGTATTAGTAGCATCCCTGCCTGTGAGTTAGGAAGCCTAGGTTCAAATCCCATGTAATCGAGATGTAGCTTATAACATCTCTGAACAGGTTGCTTAGCATTGCTGTTTGTGGGATTAGCTGTGAGCAAATTGGCTATTGTGTTTTTGACATTACAACAATGCCTGATTACAAAAGTCATTAATTAGCTGCAGAAGTGCATCCTGAGATGATGACTGGCACTACGTAGCAAGAACAAATTTGTACTTTATATGTAAAGACCAACCTTTAGTCTGTATATGGCAGAAGTTGGTAAATTTTGTACAAGGTTCTTGGCCACTTGGCACAAGAGATTCATGGTTTAGATTTTTAGAATATGAAGTGCAAGTCTTAACATTCAGGCTCTTAGGTTAGAAGAGCTATAGTTGAAATTTAAAATGATTCTAATTTTGTACACAGGAGGATCTTGCTGCAGAGAAGAAAAAGCAGGCAGTAGTAGAACAAGTGTTGGTGGATCAGCTTTCCAGGTAGGAAAGAGTAAGGCCACCTTTCAGAAAGACCTGGCAAGAATGCTTTTGAGATAGCATTGCTTTAACTAATAATTCTTTTGGATTCTTGCTCTGTGCTTTATCTATTTTCCATTACTGTGAAGGAATGTTAATTCTGCTGCAATTCAAATGTAATCATTTTTAAATGTTGATAGGAATGCTATAGTGGGTACTTGTGAAAGATAAGTTGAAGTGGCTTTATGATGTGTACAAATACTCTTAGGGAGTAAGATGAGTAACACATTCTCCACATATATGCAGATAGGTATTTCACATTGCATTGCAGCGGTAACACCAATGTGGTTGGTATTCGTTTTTTTAAAAATTATTTATTCATGGGACCTTGCCCTCACTGCAGGGGCAGCATTTATTGACCAACTCTAAGTGTCCTTGAGAAGATAGTTATGAGCTCTATTTTTGAGTACAACTGAATGGTTTGTTAAGCTGCTTCATTGCTGTGGGTCTGGAGACACAGGTAAGCCATACAGGGCATGCAAAGCAGATCTCCTGCCCGAAATCAAAGACTGTAATGAAGCAGAGGGATATTTGTGACAATCTGGGACTATCGTTTTAGTCCAACTTTGTTTAATTAACTGAATTTAAATTCCACAGCTGCTCTGGTGGAACTTGAATTCTTAACTCTTTTGATTATTTATCCAAGCCTCTGGATCACTGCTCCCTAACATCATCACTCCATTGCTGTAGTTGTACAGAAATATTTGATTAATATATCTCACAAGTCACTTGTGTAAGTCAGGTAATTTACTGTTATAAAAACACCTTATTTTTTATGAAATGCCTTTAACTTATTCAAACATCCTAAAGTGCTTTTTGAGCATAATCAGACTAAAATTGATATTGAACTATATAATATTAAGACAGGTAAATAAAAGCTGGATTTACAAGAATGGTTCCAACTATGAAGGATTTCAGTCAAATGGATAGATTGGAAAAATTGAGGTTGTGCTTCCTTAGAGAAAAGGAGATTGAGAAGTGATTTAATAGAAGTGCTTAAAATCATGAGGGCTCTAGATAGTGTGGATGGAGATATATTGTTCCCCTTGATGGAAAAGTCAAGAACTTGAGAGGACAGATTTAAGGTGACTGGCAAAAGAATCAAAGGCAGCATGGGAAAAATGTTTTCAAGTAGCCAGTGGTTAGCATCTGGAATACACAGCCTGAAGGTAGTGAAGTCAGGCACAATTGGAGCATTCAGAACGGAGTTGGATAAGCACCTTGAGAGACAGTTTGCAGGGCCAAAGGTAAAATCTGGGATAGTGGGACATAGCATGTACATGATGGACTGAATGGTCTCCTATTCATTCTGGGATTCTGATCCATAAAGGTAAAAAGACAGCGGTTTGGGAAGGAAACTTAGCGCTTGAGATTTAGATAGCTGAAGACATAGCATCTGATAGTTTGGTGAAGGAGGTGAAAGACAACAGATTCGGGAGTGTATTTGGTAAAATTCTACTCCTTGTGTAAATAGTTAGAAAATTAACTTTTTCAAAGAGGAACAGAAATAGTATCACTATTATAATTCTGAAATAGCTGTGAAGTTTAGTGGAGTGAGGGGAGGAGTTGTAATCAATTCTGTAATCTATTTCACCAGACTGCTAGACCATCTTTATTATTTGCATTGTAGATGTCAGTTGAAAGCCATTTGTTAGTGATCCATATATACTGTAAGCTGGAAAGAAGGGTAACTGTTTTGAATAATTGAGAAAATAAGCAAGAATTTAAAGCTTCTTTTGCTTCAGGAATTTTAAATAAAGTTTCAGATTTAAAATATTAACCAGCACTAGTCTGCAAAGTATTGTTGTTGGTGGTATTCATTGTAATGTTTATTTGGCTATTGCCCTGTACATTTAGTTGGAGTGATCGCTGCATGGTCATTGTGGAGATGAAGTCCCTCCTTCACATTGAGGATATCCTCCATCATTGTGTTTTAGACTTCAAAGCGGATCTAGCATCTCAAAACTGGGCATGCATGAGGCGATGTGGGCCAACACTAGCAACCAAAGAATTATATTCAAGAACAATCAGTTATCTCTTGGCCTGGAATATTCATGAGGTAACTGATTATTCTTGAGTACACTCTACCATTGTCATCAAATCTAGTTCAATGAAGAGAGCAGGAGGGCATGCCAAGAGCAGCACAAGATATAAATCTGGTGAAGCTGCAATACAGGACTACGTGCATACCAGATGACAAAAACAGCAAATGATAGATAGGGCTAAGCGTTTCCACAACCAATATATCAGATCTACACTCTGCAGGCCCACCACGTCTTGTCATGAATCATGGTGGATAATTAAACTACTAATAGGTTGTTATACACATATATTTCCATTCTCAGTGACGGTAGAGCTCAAAAGAAACATTTGCATCCATCCGTCTGTCATAAGTGCTGAGTGGACGGCCTACCCTGGCCTCAAATGAATATCCCCAGTAACACTGATGCCAGTCTCCAACAAATTTGATTTACTCTATGTCTAGAAATGGCTGAACACACTTGATGTTGCAAATTATTACATGACAATAATACTGAAAACTTAGAGTCATAGAGCTGTACTGCATGGAAACAGACCCTTTGGTCCAACTTGTCCTTGCTAACCAGACATTCTAAATTAGTCTGGTCCCATTTGCCAGCATTTGGCCCATATCCTTTAAACCTTTTCTATTCCTGTACCCATCCAGATGTCTTTTAAATGTAATTGTACCACCCTCCGCCACTTCGTTTGGCAGCTCATTCCACACATGCACCACCCTCTGCATAAAAAAGTGCCTCTCAGGTCCCTTTTAAATCTTTCCCCTCTCACCTTAAAGCTATGCCCTCTAGTTTCATGTTTCAGAAAAAGTCTAGTCTTGTCCCTGGTCAGGCTGTTTCTTCACACTTCAGCACTGATATGTATGGGAAATGTATGTCCTGTGTACAAAATACAGGACAAATCCAATCTGGCTCAAAGTAAGATGATTGAGATTGTTGGAGTCCAATCACCTCACCTCTGGATATCACTGCAGGGAGTTCCTCAGGGTGGTGTCCTAGGTCTAATCACCTTAAGCTGTTTCATCAGCGACTTTTCCTCCATCATAAAGTCAGGTGTAGTGATGGCTGCTGATTACACTTTAGCCAGTCAATGACACCCATACCCACATTCCATAACCAAATAAAATATTTTGAAGGTTATTATTTTTGAAAACTTCTTTGTATTTCACAATATCACTTGGATAGCTTGTCAACAAAACAATTAGCCACCTTTTTATCCTTTCTTTAAATTTTCCACAAAATCTCAAATTTCTTTTCATGTGCCTCATCTTCTCTCCCTTCTCTCCCATTTTGATCCATCAACTTAACCAACCTTGTGGTCACTCCATCCAATCTTCCCCTTTTCTGGTTTACTTAATTTCATAACTGGTCATAAAAGATTCTTCAGTGTTTCTCACATTACAGCTATAATTTTATTAAAAGTTATTGATGAATTATCAAGCCACTGTAACATCTGATTATTTCCTTCCAATAAAGGGCAGTTATCAGTGATCCTGGACAAGATGTAGGCACCACAGATCTGAGACAGCAGCAAACTATTCTCCCTGGTCTTGGCTCTGCACCCCTGCGCTTCAAAAGTAGAAAATTACATCAAACCAGGTTTGCATTTATGGAATATTTTAAGACTGAATTGAATTCTTTATATCTGCCATTTGTGAATCTCATGCATGGCTCAGTGGTAGCACTGCCACCTTTGTGTCAGGAGGTGTTTGGTCATGTCCCACTTGGGGACTTGAACATTTAATCTAGGCTACACATCTTGCTATACTGAGGGAGTTCTGCAGTGAGGTACTCTCTTTTACAGATATTAAACCAAAGTTTTCATGAAAACCTCCTGGGTGGACAGTAAAATATCCTATTGTAGTACTTCGAAGAAGCACAAAAGAATTACCTCCAGTTTTCTGACTGATATTCATTTCACAACAAGCAAATCCAACAGATTTGCTGGCCATTATCACATCACTATTTCTGGGGTCTTGCTATGTCCAAATTATTTCCTTCATTACAGTAGTGACTACGCTCAAAAACAAAAGTGTTTAATTGACTATAAAGTTTTTTGGTACCTCCTGAGATTGTCCAAGACTCTTCACAGGAACGTTGTCAAACACAATTTGACAGGGTGCCACACTAATGTGATATTAGGACACAGCTTAGACAGAGATAGGTTTTTGAAATGTCTTGAAGGAAGTGAAAGAAGTAAAGATGAAGGAAGATTTAGAAAATTCTAGTGTTCAGGGCCCAGGTGGCAGAAGATCCAGCCACCCTGAAGTAATGATATTAGGTATGACGAGGTCTCTTAAAGATCTCGCCAACATGGATTGATAGTGACGCAACTTCATGATTGTAAGATAATGCTACTGTATGTATGTAAAGGAAATGGCCTGAATTTCATCATTACTTGCACTCTCCTTTAGACAGTACAATTTCTGGCTCAACTCCTCATTCACCAATGATACTAGCTTCAGGGGAGATTAGATTAGATTAGATTAGATTCCCTACATGTGGAAACAGGCCCTTCTGCCCAACTAGTCCACACTGACCCTCCGAAGAGCAACCCACCCAGACCAACTCTTCATATTTATCCCTGACTAATGCACCTAACTCTATGGGCAATTTAGCATGACCAATTCACCTAACCTGAACATCTTTGGACTGTGGGAGGAAACCGGAGTACCTGGAGGAAACCCACGCAGACACGGGGAGAATGTGCACACTCTGATGTGAGATGTGAGAAATGCAGAGAACTCTGTGGCTATTTTCAAGGAAAAATAGATTCATGCTCCCCAAAAAGACAATGAAGGATATTGTACAATTAGAAGTAAAGCATTACTAACTAACTTCTCCCTCTGTTCTGTGTAATCTCAGTATCCTCAAACATAGGGTTTTTGAAACATGGCAAAAAAGCTGTTATACATTGGACTAGTCCCAAAGATGAAAAGATGGTTTCTTAACTCCTCCCTGTTTCTCTTGTTTTATAAACTCCACTTTGGTTTGCACTTACAAATTACAATTGGCAAATTTCCTTCCCTTTAGGACATTTGTGAACCAGATGGGGTTTTTACAACAATCAGTAACAATCACCATTAGATTAGTTTTTAATTCCACATTTCATTTAATTCACATTTCACCATCTGCCATTGTGAGCCCATGCTCCCAGAACAATGTCCTGGAGTTCTGAATTACTAGACTAGTACATTACTAGTTCAGTCCACTACACTATTCCATCACCTCCATCTCATCCTCACATACTTATCCAGGTTCCTGTAATTATATCCAAGTTATCTGCCTCAATTACTACCAAGTTAAAAATCACACAACACCAGGTTATAGTCCAACAGGTTTATTTGGAAGCACTAGCTTTCGGAGTGCTGCTCCTTCATAAGGTGATTGTGGAGAATAAGATTGTAAGACACAGCATTTATAGCAAAAGTTTACAGTGTGATGTAACTGAAATTATATATTGAAAAAGACCCAAATTGTCTTCAATATATAATTTCAGTTGCATCACACTGTAAACTTTTGCTATAAATTCTGTGTCTTACAATCCTATTCTCCACAATCACCTGATGAAGGAGCAGTACTCAAAAAGCTAGTGCTTCCAAATAAATCTGTTGGACTATAACCTGGTGTTGTGTGATTTTTAACTTTGTACACTCTGATCCAACACTGGCATCTCCAAATCAATTACTACCTGTAGTAATGAGTCCCATAGTGTACCCATTCTCTTGATCAAAGAGATTTCTCCTGAAATCTTTCATTGAATTTATTATTGATATTTATTGCCTCAATAGGGTAAAAACAAGTTCAACATTGACGGAAAATGTGCTGTCAAACAAGCTGCGCTTCGATGCCCGGATTATTTCAAGGTATATTTTATCAAATTCAAGTGTATTTTAAAGACTTGATGTGCATGTGTCCTGGTATTTTCAGAAAATGTGAACAGCAATTTAAGCAACAGTTGAATGCTGTTTTGGGAGTAATGGATAAATAAACTAGGTTGACCAGAATAACCTCCCTCATCATGAAGGAAGGGAACAGATTAGGTAGAAACTGTTTCCAGTAATTGAGAAGACCAGAATGAGACTCAAATGGAAGATGTTTGGGACAGAGAACACAAGAAATGTTTTACCTAAAGAGAAACAGAGTTAATGTTTGAGATGAATGCCCTTCTTCTTCAGGAATTGTCCAGACTCTACAGAAGGATATAGACAGGTTAGGAAGGCTAAATGATTGGGTAAAATCTTGGTATAGAATATACTGTGGGAAAATGCGAGATTATGCACTTTAGTAGGAAGAGTAGAAGAGCTGGACATTATTTAAATGGGGAAACTGCAAAAAGCTATGAAAGTGATGGATTTGGGGTCCTAGTACATGAAAACAAAAAGTTAACAATCAGGTTCAGTGGGTAATGGGGAAGGCAAATGGACTGTTGGCCTTTATTTCAAAGGGAATGGAGTCTGAGATGGGAGAGATACTAAATTAATATTTTGCTCAGTTTATCTTTAGGTAAGACTTTTCTTGTGATTGCGGTCCCATATATCTTCCATTCTAGTCTCCTCAGTTACTGGAAACGGTTTCTATATAATCTGTTCCCTTCCTTCATGATGAGTATTTAATGTAGACAAAAACATGGAGGCTAAGGAACTTGGGGAAATAAACATTCATGTCTTGAAAACAGTCCACATCACAGAAGAGAAGGTGCTTGAGGTCTTAAAAAACAAAAAGGTGGATGAATCTCCGGGATCTGATCACGGTATACCAGGATGTTGTAGGAAGCTAAGGAAGAAATTGTAGGGCTACGAGCAAAGATATTTCTGTCATCTGTAGCCACGGGTGAGATGCCAGAGGACTGGAAAGTGGCTAATGTTGCGCCTTTATTTAAGAAAGGCTGTTATGAGAAACCTGGAACTGTGGACTGGTGAGTCTGATATCAATGGTGGGTAAGAGTTGAAAAAGTGGTGCAGGCCAGACAGCATCCGAGGAGCAGGAGAATTGACGTTTCGGGCATAAGCCCTTCTTCAGGAATGAGGCTGGTGTGCCAAGCAGGCTGAGATAAAAGGTATCCTCCGTCATTTCCGCCACCTCCAAGCAGACCCCACCACCAGGGATATATTTCCCTCCCCACCCCTATCAGTGTTCCGGAGAGACCACTCCCTCCGCGACTCCCTCGTCAGGTCCACACCCCCCACCAACCCAACCTCCACTCCCGACACCTTCCTCTGCAACCGCAACAAGTCCATAACTTGCACCCACACTTCCCCCCTCACCTCCCTCCAAGGCCCCAGTGGATCCTTCCATATCTGTCGCAAATTCACCTGCACCTCCACACACATCATTTACTGTATCCACTGCACCCGATGTGTTCTCCTCTACATTGGGGAGACAGGCCGTCTACTTGCGGAACGTTTCAGGGAACACCTCTTGTACACCCGCACCAACCAACCCAACCGCCCCGTGGCTGAACACTTTAACTCCCCCTCCCACTCCGCCAAGGACGTGCAGGTCCTTGGCCTCCTCCATCGCCAGACCCTGACCACGCAACACCTGGAGAAAGAGCGCCTCACCCTCACATCATTTCACCTATCGTATTCCCAGCGCCCCTCCCCCAAATTCCCTCCCCCCTACCTTTTATCTCAGCATCTGCAGTCCTCACTTTCTCCTAATCAATGGTGGGTAAGTTGGAGGGCATTCTGAGAGAAAGGATTTAGAGAGGCAAAGACTGATTAGGGATAGTCAGCATGATGTTGTGTATGGAAACGGTGTCCCACAAACTTAATTGAGTGGCAGAGCAGGCTCGAAGGGCCAAATGGCCTACTGTTGTACGATGTTTGAATGCTGATTGCTTGGATGAAGAACCTGCCTACTTTGTATGCATTTTTTCTTCAAACAGGAATGGGCGGGATGCGTGCAGAGAACTAATTGGTTTCTTCTTTGCATTTGATAAGTCTCTTACAGTGTATGAACATCGTCATTTTGGGAAAAACAGGTATGTCTTCTCATATCAGACAACAGGGCCACAGGAAATAAATATTTAGATCATGATTATACTGAATGATCTACTCCTATTTCTCATGTTCTTAACTCAGATTAGATGGTGCACAAGTGTGTCTGACCTGTACTGGTGGTGATCTAGTGATCTAGTTCAGTGTGTTTGGAGATGCATCTGATTTGTTTTTCTTCTTTTGACCTATGTGGCAAATATCTGAAATTGCATTTTTTTTAAAAACAAGTAGCTCTTCCAATCAAATACACTCTGCAATTGAGAGTAGGTGCGATCTTGTAATTCAAGCTTATCTGGAAAGACAGTTAATACTTTCTATGCAATTTGCACCTTTCACAACCTTAGGATGTCCCAAAGCACTTCATAGCTAATTAAGTAATTTTAAAGTGTCTGTTTTTGGGGAGCCATGGCAACAATTTGTAACATCTATCTTAGCGACTGATATTCAGTAATAAATTATGTCCAAGAGACAGAAAGACCACCCCACCCCCACCCCCACTCTTCAAAATAGTAATTTGTGCTTTTTTACAATCACTTTGGAGAGCAGATAGGCTGTCGGATTAAAATCTCATCTGAAACTTGGCAGTTTTGACAGTTTCCCCACACACAGTGCTACACTGCTGTCTTAATCCATATTTTCTCTTGGATTTCTTGAAGGGACACTCTTAACAGGTGCACAGTTTGAAGACAGCATGCCAGAACTGAGTCAAGATATTTTTTTTCAATGCTGAACATAAAAGACAGCTGCAAGAGACTATACCATACCTAACTAGAGAAACCAGACTGAACGCACAAAGTAATCTGTGATAGTGTGCCCTTGGCAAACAATTCACCTTTCATTTGTCTTTGGAGTATGAGGGTTTTCTTCACTATTTATGCCCATCTCGCTTCAGATGATGATTAAGACAAGCCATTTTCAAGCAAGAGATGTTCTCGAAGGACAAAGGCAGAAAATGCATAGGAACATTACTATTTGCACATTCCCCTCCAAATCTGTTGTGGACCAGACCAAACTTCCTTCAAGTATTTCAAAGAGATAACCTAGACATCAACTTTTATTTTATTTAAAGGCGTGAAAGGTGCTGTGTTCCAGATTTAATTCAATTGGTTACACTACTCTGCTTTAAACAAAACACAATGTATTCTTACTCTACTGTTAAAGTACAAACAAACAAAATTGGAATAACTTAATGCTATTGGAGAATTTAACAGAATAATAGATGATTTAACTGCTAAACAGCAACTGTTCCAATATAGTAACATCCCATAAACACACTCTTATCAAAGACAAAGTCAGTAAAACAGATTGTCTCACATGAGAAAGTGAAAATTTCAGCTTTTTACTGTAGCAGGGAGTGATATATGGCAGCTTTAACACCTCAAAAGCTAAACTAATCCTGGTTCTGTGACTCCACCCATTCAAGCTGCTTCTATTGTTCCAATTAAAAAAAAAGCTAGGACTTCACAAGCAGTTTACTTTATTGGCTTTGAATAGACAGCTTGTAACCAGTGAGTCAAAACCTCTCTTTTAAAAAAAGACAAAGTCATAGTATTGTTATAAATCAGACACCTTCCTAACTTGGAACTACTTTACCGTTCCTTCTGTATTGCTGGGTCAAAATCTGTAACTCCTTCTCTAAAAGCACCATGAGTGTACCTATAACCCAAGACTGCAATGATTCAGAAAGAATACCCACCACCAAGTTATTGAGGGCAATTAGGCCATAATTTTTGTCCAGTCCTAACTGGTGATGCCTGCTCTCCTTGTAATTCCCCTGGAATTTACTCCTGGAATCTACTCCTGGAATCTTTTATGATTTGAAACAAGGCACCCGGCTGTACTGTCACACATTCCCTTTGTCTACTTTGAACTGTGTTACAATGAATAGTGTGCCTTCACCTTGCACTCCTGAAAAGTGGAAACATTCCTCAAAGGATATGTAGAAGTTTTGGCACTTAGCAGTGACCTGTATATTTAGACTCAGCTTTGATAATGATGTTCCTTTAACTATGACTTCCTAAAGTAAAAATTTGGAATTTTGTTTCAGGACAAAAGCCCTACCATTCATTCAAAGGGGCATTTACTGTCACCAGTGTGGTTGGCGAAAGGGAAGACAGTATGATGTTGGTGATTTCTATGTGGTAGGTATCAGATTCCTAAACATTACAGCACAGAAACAAGTTATCATTTCTACATAACTGTGTTTTTCAGTAATTCTAATGTCATCTTCCCTTTTTCAGTTCATACTGCAATCTATTTATATTAATTTGCTTTTCAAATAACTGTCCAGTTCCACCTGAAAATAATTATTGCTTCAACAATGGTTTTATGGCAGGTAATCCCATATTTTGACTTAGGTAGCTTCTGAAATTTCTCCTTATCCCTGGTGCCACCCCAGTGATTTCATCCAGATTTCAATCTTTTTCATTGCTTTGCTGTTGTCTGCAAAGATATGCACAGTCCTTCACCTCCAGGCTAAATAAGAAATAAAGTCTTAAACAGCTCCTATCATAACTTGAAAACACTTTAAAGCCATTCTATTTGAAGCCTAGTGGCTATTTTGAAACAAAGTATCAAATGCATGTAGGAAGCTTACTCAAAGAGAATGTGCTCATCTTGATTTAATCTATTTCGACAATAAGAGTTGAGAAATAAAATATTGGCCAGGACATTTGGAATAACTTCTCTTCAAAATAGTGTCATTGGGTCTGTAGGTTGATCTGAGAAGACTGATGGGGTTGTAACTTGTTTTTGTGTACAGTGTTAAATTTTTAAATTTCTTTATTTTCTCTGCCAGGGTACAAATCTAACCTTCCTGACTTCACAGCATGTTAGTATCCCGGCAAGTATCCAAGAGAAACGGTTATTAATCTTACGGATCATTGAGATTGATGAAACTGCAAAGATCTCTTTGCTGTAAGTACTTGAAGAACCTCTTATTACCAGTTTTTACAGGAGTAATAAGTTGTGGTGATAGATAAAGCAAACTCCTCAGGATGGTTTTAAGGGACCTTAAACATGTGGAGATCATTCTATCCAGAATGGAGTCTACGTTTGACCATAAAAATAGTCTGACACACAATTAAAATGATTGGGAGTAACTCTGTCTAGATAGTGGTTTTTTTTTGAAGACACTCCTTAAAAACTACCTCCAAAGCACCCCAAAGCAGGGATAGTCTACTCTAATAATGTGAGTTTGCTTCCAACAAGGCGTATTTACCTAATACAGGATTGCTTATGCCATCACCCACAACATAAGAAACAAGGCAAAAATGTTATTGTATTTAAGAATCCAGCACAAATTTATTACAACTGGTTATTACACAATACAGTATTTTTCATTTGTACGCATGTGTCTCGGTGTATAAACTAGTATGTTATGACATATTCCCAGTGGACTAGTTTGTAATAACATACTCCCAGCAGAGTGTCATGCTTCAAATGGTTCAAGATAAGCTGGAATGTGAGACCTTTTAAGTGCTTAGATTACATACTGAAACATACTCATTATATCATGAGTATGACTTTTTGAAGAGGTAACAAGTAGGTTAGACCAGGGAAACCCAGTGGATGTGGTCTATCTAGACTTTCAAAAGGCCTTTGATAAGGTGCCACACGGGAGGCTGCTGAGCAAGGTGAGGGCCCATGGTGTTCGAGGTGAGCTGCTGGGATGGATTGAGGATTGGCTGTCTAACAGAAGGCAGAGAATTGGGATAAAAGGTTCTTTTTCAGAATGGCAGCCAGTGACGAGCGGTGTCCCGCAGGGTTCGGTGCTGGGGCCACAGCTGTTCGCATTATATATTAACGATTTGGATGAGGGAACCGGGGGCATTCTAGCGAAGATTGCCGATGATACGAAGT
>NC_057728.1:52308537-52352208 GCF_004010195.1 Chiloscyllium plagiosum
GTCACAGCCTTAGAATTAGAGGGGGTCATTTCAGAACAGAAATGCGGAGACATTTCTTCAGCCAGAGAGTGGTGGGCCTGTGGAATTCATTGCCACGGAGTGCAGTGGAAGCCGGGACGCTAAATGTCTTCAAGGCCGAGATTGATAGATTCTTGTTGTCTAGAGGAATTAAGGGCTACGGGGAGAACGCTGGTAAGTGGAGCTGAAATGCGCATCAGCCATGATTGAATGGCGGAGTGGACTCGATGGGCCGAATGGCCTTACTTCCACTCCTATGTCTTATGGTTTTATGGTCTTAAGTGTACTGACCACATCACAGAACACAGTATTGGATGACAAAGATATGAATATCAGCATGGTTAGTCTGCGTAATATTGTGGGGATGGAAGAAGACAGTCTTGATAGTGAATGGTGAACATGGGGTTTGAGGCTCATCTTGGAGTTAATATATAAAACCAGGCTAGAATGCTGCAGAGGTCAGATTTGATCATAGTAGCACAATATAATGATAATGGGCTTCTGGATTACTAGACCAGACTAAATGCAATTATAATTCAACAAATTAATAAAGTTGGAATAAAATTATAGTCTAATCAATAAATGGATTGAATTATTGTAAAAGCTTCCCTCAATTGTTGTAAAAATTCATCTTGTTCACTGATGTCCTTCGGGGAGAAATCTGCCATGTTTATTCTGTCTGGCCTACATGTGGTTGACGTTTGCCTTCTGAAATCCAGCAACGAGTCAGAGTTGCATTAACCTGGTTAAGGAAAAAGCACTGTGATCCCTTCTTGATGAAGGACTTATGCCCGAAATGTCGACTCTCCTGCTCCTCAGATGCTGCCTGAGCAGCTGTGCTTTTCCAGCACCACACTCTTCAATTCTGATCTCCAGCATCTGCAGTCCTCATTTTCTCCTGAGTGTGCCTATGCCTCATTGACTGCTGCACTTCAAGAAGGTGGCTCATACTTTCTCAAGGGATGTTGGAGTGGGAAATGAACATTCTCATGAAAAGGTTCAAAAACACTAGTAGTGAGGATTGCAAATAAATTTAGTAGTTAGCATATGGGAGGTCTTGTGGTGGAGTGGGAGGCTATCTTGAGTTGGAAACTATAGGTTTAAGCCCCACTCTAAGACTTGGTGGTCGCAGAAAGTGCATTTATGATTCATACAAACACCACAAGACGATAAAGACGGGTCAGTCAGATGGGCTGAACAGAAGTAATTGAAATTTAATCATTAAAAGTGTAAGGTGATGCTTGGTGGACTGACAAGATGAGAAAGGAAACATTTGGCGGTAGGATACTATAAAGTACAGAGGATCAGAGGGGCTTTGATGTACATGTCCATAGATCCTTGAAGACAGCAGGATAAATGGATAAAGTGGTTAAGAAGGCGTATGGGATACTTGCCTTTATTGGGCAAGCCATTAAGTACAAGATCAAGAAGGTTATGATGGAGCTGTATGTAATGTTAGCCACCGCTGTGTGCAGTACTGATCACTGCAAGAAGGACATCATTGCACAGAGAGGGTACAAAGGAGATTCATCAAGATAGTGCCTGCGCTGGAACGATTCAGATATGAAGAGAGACTAGATAGGGTGGGGTTGTTTTGGGGATCTTATTGTGATATACAAAGTTCTGATTGGAATGGACAGGCTAGGTACAGAGAGGCTTTACTTCTTAATAAAAGGGTCAATAACCAAGGGCTGAGCTTTAAGCTAAGAAGCAGGAAGTTCAGAGGGAACGTGGGGGAAAACACTTTTCACCCAAACGATTGTGAGTATCCAGAACTTACTGCCAAAAAGGTGGTAGAGATAGGAGCTCTATTTAGATGAGCACTTGAAACAGTACACAAGGCTACAGGCCAAGTGTTGAGAAATGGGATTAGAATACAGAGGAACCTTGATTATCTGAAGAACACAGGTGGGGAGTGTTTTGTTTGGTTAATTGAATTCCAGATAATCGAATGCTGGATAACACAGCTTAGCCAAGCATCGGGACCTTGTGATCTTTCCGGATAATCCAACATTCGGATAATCGAGTTTCCTCTGATAGATGTTTGATCACAGACGTGATGATCTCAAGGATCTTGTTCTGTGTTGTAAAATCTCTATGGCTGTATGACTCAGATTGAGTATCAACTTGGAAATCCTTCCAACGCACAAACTATTGGCTGGTGGTAAGAACAGTAGACTTCTGGTCAGCTATCCTAACAAAGTAGTGGCAAACCACTGCAGGATCTTGCCAAGTATAACACCGTACCAACACACAAGTCTACAAAAAGAAATCCAATTACTGTGGATATTAGAAATCTGAAAAAACAAAACGCAAATCTGGCAGCATCGGTAGAGAGTGAGACTTAGCATTTCGTATCCAAAGTTACTCTTCTCCAGAACTCCAAAGAATACTCAAATTCTGAACCAGTGTAATTTCCCTCATCCTCCTCCCATCTCCATATGTGCTGCCAAACTTGTGTTTCTCTTGCATTTCGTTTCTATTGCAGACGTCTGTAGTCACCAACTATAGATTACACCACCTGTAATTCAGGGCATGACCCTGGAGAGAAAATGTGTGCTAAAATATGAAGAATCATTTTGAACTGCAGCTACAAAATGCATACAGTAGTCTGTTTTTGTTTGATTTTAAAATACAGCTTTTTTTCTCTTAATTTGCTACAGGACTGGCAGCAATCCAGCTTTCACTGAACAAGAGATTGATGACAGAAATACCATTCTATCTGTGCAAGGTGAAAATCAAAGTACACATTTGTGATGCAAAAACAGTAAATTTCTGTATCCAAACTGAGTTGTCTGCAATGACCATTAGCTTTTATCTTTCACATTCATTAGCTTGTAAATGCAGTTTATTTTTATCAACCTAAAATCCTTTAATTATAAAAGCAAAATATTGTGAATGCTGAATCAAAATGAATTAATACTGGAGATACACTCAGCAGCTCAGCACTGGTAGTGTCTGTGGAGAAAGAAACACAATTAATGTTTTGAGTTTGACATGATTGTGATATAGAATATGTTCTGAAAAAGAGCTATATTGGATGTTAACTCTGTTCCTCTCTCCACTGATGATGTCAGACCTGCTGAATTTCTCCAGTACTTCCTGTTTATATAACTGTTTTCATTATGATACTTTTCTTCAGATGCAAGTTCAATATTATTTCATTTTTGACTAGCTACATCATCTAGGAAGAGGTTAACCAATGTTGAGGAACATGTATTACTCTGTGTGCTTTACTCACATTCTGCATAATTTGATGTTGTAAAAGTAGAAAAGATGTGAAACCTCACTGCAGACTATTTGAATTCTTGGTCTTGTGGATTGTTCAAGCAAATTTCTTCTCATCTCTGTCTTAAATGGGAGAATCCTTACTCTGAGATTATGCCCCGACCAAGTTACTCTCACAAGGGGAAACAACCTCTCCACATCTACCTGTGAAGCCCTCTACCAATCTTGTGTTTCAATGAGGTCTCCTCTTACTCTCCTAAATTCCAATGAGTACAGGCCTAACCTATTCAATCTCTCCTCATAACACAGTCCCTCCATCCTTGGGATCAACCTAGTGAACCTTTTCTGGACTGCCTCCAGAAATATGACTACACGATCTGAGATCTTATGCACAGTAGGTGATGTCTGTGCCTCTGAATGAGAAACTCTGGGAATGTATTCCAATCCTACCTCCAGACTTGATGACATAAGAAGGTGCATTCATAAAATGGCCAAACAGGTTGAGCATCAACCTCCCAATCCTTCCAACACACATCAATGGCAGGTGCTAAGATCAAGTGAGAGGCCTGGTCAGCCAATGCTTGGAAAGAACATTGAAGGTTTTATTATCACTATTCAAAGTTCCAGGCCACAACATACACGCGAAGAATACATGCTGCCATTACAATTCAGACACTGAGTGAACTGTAACTCCACTAGATCTAACCTGTGCCTTAGCTGTTATGAGCAGTTTGCTCATCTTTTGTTGACTTCTCTGCTATAGTTACCAAGATTCTTGTTGGGACCTAACCAAGCAACCCAGGTTAGCAATTAAACCTTTCAACTGTATGACTTCGATTCACGACTTCTGAGCACAATAGTAGGAGAGCTGCAAGTATTCCTGATAAATTAAATTGAAAGGAAATATGATCATCAAAAGCTCTATCGCGCAGAAATTCAAATTGAAATTTCTTTTTGTTGCTCAAAAATAAGGACTGATGAAAGAAAAACTTGTGAAGAGAGGGGTTCGCACTATGACTGGTTTGGTGAAATTTTTTCACCAGCATGATCAGCGTGGAGGTGGTGTGCTGTCAAAAATGGAAATAAAACAGGGTCTGACGGAGTTCCACTTGGAGCTAGCTGACAAGGTCAGAACAATCTTTATTTATTCTACACCCCTAACTTAATTGAAGCATCTTAGAATGTTTAAAACAGGGGCAATTATTTGACACTGAACTATATAAGGAGTTGTAAGGACGGGTGACTCACAGTTAGGTCAAAGATGTAGTCTGTAAGGAACATTTTAAAGTTGGAGTGACGGAGGTACAAAGAATTACAGTGGGAAACTTTCTTTATTCACCCACATGATATGGGGATCTTTGGCTTAGCTAGTATTTACTGCCCATCTCTAATTACCAGAAGCAGTTACAACTCAACCACATTGCTGTGGGTGTTGAGACACATGTAATCTAGACCAGGCAGTATGGATGGCAGTTTTACTTCCCTCAAGGACTTAAGTGAATCCAGATGGATTTTCCCTAACAATCGACATTGGTTTCAGTCATCATTAGACCCTCAATCCCTGAGTCTTTATTGAATTCAAATGCCACCATCTGCCATGGTGCCCAGAACATTAGCTGAGTTTCTAGATTAAATAGTTTAGTGATAATGCCACTAGGCCACTGGTTTGGTGAAGCATTTTCATGGGCACAATCAGTGTGGAGGTGATGTCCTGCAGAAAATGGGACTAAAACAGGGTCTACTAAATTGGAGAACTTAGGGTCTAGACAGTTGGCGGTATGGTCGCTACCAGAAATGCAAAGAAAATCAGGGGTACGCCAGTGGCTAGAGTTACAGGAGCACAGATATCTTGACAGGTTGAAGGAGATTATAGAGGGGAGAGGGACAAGGCCGTGGAGGGATTTTAAAATGAATATAAGAATGTCAAAATCTAGCCCATGCTGGGTAGAGTGCCTTTGTCAATCACCGAACACAGAATTGATTGGTAATTGGCACTTGCTAGCAGAATTTTAGATTATCTCTTTAGTGTTTATGGAGGGAGATACCAGTGTTTGTTTGTGAGCTGAAAAGGTGAATGTAATGTGGCTGCATTGTAAAACTGGAATGATTAAATGCTATATTGCAATACAAAAGCACTTTTATTTAAATGCAATCACATTAGCAAAGCTGGCATATATAGATCATCCCTAAGCTGTTCCAAGATTTGATAAATCTGGAAGAGCTTGGAATCCCATTTCAGTTAGAAATTAAGAGCCCACCCCAATTATTGTAAAACTGGAGTAAATCTCAATTATTGTAAAACTTGAATCATGTATAGGCCACACTCTACAACCGTGACAAGTTTCCTTCTTTAAAGTTCATTTGTTTAAACATTTGGGTGCTTTACAACATTTTTACTAATAATAGCTCTTTATTTCCATGTTTCGGAGATGGAAATCAACCACTTAAATGACCAAACTGGGATTTGAATTGTGTTCTCTTGGTCATGTGCCCATTCTTCCAACATGTTGTAACATACTTGCTAGTGTTGTGCATGCATAGCTGTCCGTGCTTGTAGATTTCTTGGTAAACATATAAATCATTTGCCTGACATCTACTCTTAAATCATGAAATGAATCTCTTTGAACAAGTAGCTTCAGTTCAAGAGGAAGAAATAAGTTTTCAAATTTCAAGTTGTAAATTAAAACAACAACAATGTTTGCTTTGGAGATATAAATGAATTCTGAAACTTCATTAGTTTATTAATATAAACATTGGTATGGCCGGCAAAACTGGCCTGAACTTTTCAAGTTTTTTTTAAAAAGTGCAAAGCAATTTACTAAATAATCTAAAAGATTTACTCTGACACTAACAAATAGTAAATTGTTTGAGTAAATTCCTTCTCTGGAGGTGGACTTATTTTGTGATCTACTGGAATTTTGGAAACCAGCTCCAAAATTGGATTATTTAGTTTATCAGAAATTAGGATATTTAAAACTGTAGCATGCATTATAAATGTTGCCTGTTTTTGTAGGACTTTGAGTCTGTATGGCTTCTACTGGACCAGGGTGGTGATGGTGAAATAGACTATTACCAGTTTATTCAAGTCATCATTGGAGAAATGAACGAGTTTCGTAAAGCATTCGTTAGGAAGGTAAGGCAGTTAACTTTCTCAGTGTTACATTATTGGTATGTTACAAGGGATGGACAATAAACTTGGGTCAAAGTCAAGCTTCTGTTCATAAATAATAATCTATTGAGGGTTTACTTTCAGATATAAAACAACAGATTTCTAACTTCTATGTAATAAAGATTTGCATTCATCTGATCCATTTTGCATTCTAGGATGCCTTGATAATGGACAGATGACAAACTAGTTCTGAAGAGTCATAAATTTGCTATCTTGTTGGCAAATGAAATCAGCAATTTACACAGAACGGGCTGCATAACTGGGTCAGGTGAAGCTTAATGCAAACAAAATGAATTCTTCATAGCATTATCCATGACAATACCTTGACCAGTCAGTATCCCTTATTTTGGTTGAATAAGTTGTTGTGACCTTTTGAAATTTAGGACTTTTACATTTGTCCTGATGGGTGCAAGGTATTAAGCCTTGGCAATGTGTCTCTCTTGTCAGCAAGATTCAGTGGGAATTATTTTAGCTTGTACAATGGTGCAATATCAGTAAAGTTGGATTCAACAAGATCAAGTGGGATGTTTAATGGCCAAAGGACAGAAATCCTTTTAAAATACCTGTTTTATGTTCCTGATAGCTGTAACCTGAAAATTTCTTCCATGGCCACAACCGTGGTATAAAATAGGCAAAAGTGAGGACTGCAGATGCTGGAAATCAGAGTCCAGAATAGAATGGTGCTGGAAAAGTACAGCAGGTCAGACAGCATCCGAGGAGCAGGAAAATCAATGTTTCGGGTCAGGAATGAAAGTATAAACCAGGCCAATAGATGTCTAGTTCTGTATGGCAGGAAGCTTTTTATGGAATCTCGACCTGTATGTTACAGAAATCACCTCAAAAGAGGGATATATGTACCCTGCTAGATGTCAGTCGAAAACTCAAAACACACCTCTGCTCTCAATTTGATGGGATGTCAAGGATGTCATTTTTGACCATTGGAGGGTTATTCTTAATGAGTTAGCTGGGTTAGCTTTCAGGATTGGAGCAGAAAAGATGATGAGAATTGCAGATGCGGGAGGTGCAGGAACACGATGCAATAGGTGTAGCCTATTGAATGTTTAGTGATGATAATCATTCTCACCACCAAGGTTATACTGAGGAGGCATTGTTCACCTTGAGGTGAATGAAAAATGAGTACAGCTAGCATTTGTATTCTGTCAGGCTGCCTTGCTCTGAGATGTGGACCTCAGTCCGGACTGCTATATCAATGACAGAAGTTGCTGGGAAAGCTTGGCAGATCTGGCAACATCTGCTAAATCAATGTCTAGTCTGGCTAGTTCATAGACCATCAGGGCTAAGCATCACTGGGGATGACTGTGGTCACCAGAGTTGAGCATTGTTCTCTCCTTCCAGTGCACAAGTTTCAGAATCTTCATTTCTTCTCTCTTTTTTTGAAGTGAGGTTGTGACTTAGCATTTTGAGATGGCCAACTGCTTTAATTAAATATTACACTATATGTTTAAATCATGACTGTCCCTTTAAGACCAGGAGATTAATTTGCAATTAGTAAACACAGTCTGTGGGTCACTCAGAACTTAATCATTCTTTGGGGAAGTTACTGAAGATTAACAGTTGCTCTAAAGCATAGAACTTGAATCCAGTTGAGAGATGTTACCAAAGCTTTTCATCTTGCATGAAAAGATTATTAGGAAAAATGCAAAAATTCAAATTTTGAATGATCACAACAATTTAAACTCCACAAGAAAAGAATGCTGATTGGTTGGCATGTTGTTTGAAATTTTCCATTCTTGCATTTGTCCAGATGAAACACTTGCCACTTTAGGATTAAGCTGTATCAGTAATGAAGTATGCCAGAGGTGTATTTGAAATATTTGAAATATTAAAAATTTGAAATTTTTAATATTAAAGAAATGATAGCTGTTTGCTTTGGAGAACATGTTACAGCAGCTTTTATCATTTGGTTTATCTTCACAGGCCTATATGAAGCTTGATCCAAATAAAACAGGCAGTGTTTCTGTGAATGACATTAGCAAGTTCTACAATGGAAGGAAACACCCGAAAGTCTTATCAGGTAATCAATGCTCATAGAGTCATAGAGCATGGAAACAGAACCTTTGGTCCAACCAATCTATGCTGAACAGAAACTCAAACTAAACCAGTCCCACCTGCATGCTTCTGGTCCATAGCTCTCCAAACCTTCCTATTTGTATCTATCCAAATGTCTTTTAAATGTTGTAATTGTACCTGCATCTGCCACATCCTCAGGAAGTTCATTCCACACATGAACCACCCTCTGTGTAAAAGATTTGCCTCTCATGCCTCTTTTAAATCTCTCCTCTCACGTTAAATGTGCCCCCTAGTCATGACATCCCCCATCCTATGGAAAAGACAACTACCATTAACCCTATCTATATCTCTCATTATTTTATAAACTTCTATCAGGTCGTCTCTCAACCTCTTATGCTCCAGTGAACAAAGTCCCAACCTACCTTTATAACTCAAACCTTCTGCACCCGGCAACATCCTGGTAAATCTCTTCTGATTCCTCTTCAGCTTAATAATATCCTTCCTAAGATCTCAAAAATATAGAAAATAGGAGCAGGAGTAGGCTATTTGGCCCATTGAGCCTGCTCCGCCATTCATTGTGGTCATAGCTGATTCTCTCCCTCAAAGCCGGACTTGCACCCTCTACCCATACCTCTTGTTGCCCTTAGTGTTAGTATTTCTGAAATAAATTCAGTAATTTGGCCTTCAGCCTTTTGTGGTAGAGAATTCTGCATTCACCACCATATGAGGTAGTGTCCCAAACACCAATGATTTTGGAACACAATTTCGGACCTCAGTATATTGTGGAACTGAAGCAACAAGATGCCTTTGGTTCTCTTGCTTTACCCAACCATCCATTATGTCTTCATTGATGTTGGAATATCACCAGGGAAGGTAAGAAATCTTCTGGGGGAGGGGGAGGGGGGGGAGCCACTGCATAGTTGCACATCTTCTAGATCTGGCATAGCATGGGAAGACATTAGTTTCTCCACACACGTCTCCTGGGCTCTGGTCCAAAATCATTACCTTTCCTATCATGTTGCAGGAGAATGTTCGGAGCAGCAAATTCGAACATCATTCCTGGACACATTACAGGAGAACTGCATCAATTCCGGAGAAGTCACTTACATTGAATTTGAAGCTTATTATGAGGGGATCAGCCTTGAAGTTGCAAATGATGAAGATTTTGCTAACATAATGAGGAATTGTTGGGCAGTGTGAGACAGCAGAACTTAAGACAAAACTGGAATATTCATTATTTCTGTGCAAGCTATTTTCCATCGATGTGCTTTTTACAAAAATGTGTTCAAGTTGATTGTTGTAAAGAATGTTTTGTGTTATTATGAGATCTTTGGATTTTCAGTCAAGGTGTAGGTATAATTAGGTTTTATAACCATATTTTATTTTTTGCAATATCCATCTCCAGTGTAGATTTTCCAGGTAAGGGAATATCAGAACCAATGCTAGAACCCAGCGTGAAGAAGGCAGCTTGCCCAATTTTCTGTCCATTGTAAAAATGAAGTCTCAATCCTCATGGTTTCTGCTCTTCCACCTACTTGGTGAACTTGTTCTCATTGTAGATGCAGGACCAACAAAATATGTTCCAAATTGTAACAACAAATTTGTACTAATGTTTAATGGAGAAAGTGAGGTCTGCAGACGCTGGAGATCAAAGCTGAAACTTTATTGCTGGAACAGCACAGCAGGTCAGGCAGCATCTAGGGAACAGAAGATTCGACGTTTCGGGCACATGCCCTTCTTCAGGAAGGGCATGTGCCCATTCCTGAAGAAGGGCATGTGCCCGAAACGTCGAATCTTCTGTTCCCTAGATGCTGCCTGACCTGCTGTGCTATTCCAGCAATAAAGTTTCAGCTACTAATGTTTAATGCCTAACAAGCAATCTCATTGATTTTATGGGGTGTGCTTTATTTTTGGAGCATTTTGAGAGGTGATGAGGGCAATTTGATCTTTAAGTACAGCCACCAATAAATACCCTGTTCATGCATTCAATTGTAAGCTCTTATTATGGTAAGCACTATACTTCAGAAGTACTTACTTGACTGAACAGCAATCGGGATGTCCTGAGGTTGTGAAAGATGCTACATAAATTTAAATCTTGCTTCAAATGAATAAGTTTTAAGTGCAGAATATGGAACAAAATCTATAAATTTTCAATGGCAAATTGATTGGCAGTTAGCCTCCTTGTTGTGTGAGTTGATAGGAATGTAGCCTCAGAATTATGATGACATCATCTGCTACACTTCCTTACAGTTGAAGCAGATTGCTTAGAACCAAACTCTGTTGCAAGTGTTACATATGAGGTTGTTACTTGCATGTGCTGAATGTCCCCTTGGAGTCTGAGTTTTCTGAAGATTGATCTACGCATATGGTTTCCTTTTCAGGCAAAAAAATGCCAGATTGGTAGAAAGTTATTTTTCCCATTAACTATTTCAGTGATACCTTGTGTTGAAGTATATAGGATTTTACAGCAGAGCATTTGGACATTTGTGCTCAAAACAAGCTTCGCTCCAACCACCCTTCTTCATAACCTCCCATTCCTTTCTCCCTTGTGAATATCTCCAGCTTTGCCTTAAATGCATCCTTGCAATTTGCCCTCATCTGTTTGATTTCTCTTCCTTTATGCTTTAAAGGAATGTGGGGCTGCTGATGCTGCCAGCATTTGTCACCCATCCTTAATTGCCTCTGAATGGAGTGATTTGCAAGGCCATTTCAGAGAGCAGTCAAGAGTGAACACATTGCTATGGATCTGGAATCATGTGCAGGCCAGATTTCCTTCGATAAAGGGCATTAATGAATGTGATAGGTCTTTACAATGATAATTGTCATCATGAGACTAGTTTTCAACTCTAGTTGTCTTGATTGAATTTAAGTTCTACCAACTACCAAACCAGTGTTCTTCACTATTAGTCTAGCCTCTATTATTAGTCCAGGGATATTAACACTACACCACTGTGTCTTTGGCTGGTCATGAGATCTGTCTGGGAAGAGAAGTTCAATCTGAATTCCCTGCTGAAAATTTGGTGACTGTCTTGTATTGATGGCCTCAAGTGTTGCTCTTCTGCACTCAATTCTTCATTTAAAGTATAAGATGGTCATTCATTATATGTAACGCTGCCTACCTAGCTCACCAACCTTGCAAATGCCACAAAAAATATAAAGAAACAACTTCATCCTTGAGAGGCCTGTTGAGAATTGTTACTAATTAAGTTATATTAATTTATTTCTATTTAAATAGAGAAAATTACTATGATGATAAATAGTTAAACTACTTGTTGACAGTGTTCTAATGTATTTGATTAGATGTACTTGGACTGCATGTATTTTGATTAATCTTTTGCTTTTGATATTTTAATTTTTAAATTGTAACATCATTTCTTGACATGAATGAAATGCATTATAATTAAATGAATTGCCAAATGGATTTTGATGCAAATATGATTCACTGTCCTCTACACACCAAAACATCAGCAAGGGAGGAGGAAGAACCTGACATTGCGTTTTTAAAAATATTTCTGAAGTATGACAAGAGTGCTACTACCAATACATAGTTAATGGTTTCTACCCTCAACCTTGAGTCAGAAAATCATAGGTTTGAGTCTTACTAAGACCTTAACACCAACACCAGGCCAACAGGGCACAGTAGAGAGTAAGTTAAGTTCTGCACAGTCCAAAGGCACCATCTTTCAGCCATGATCACAGACTGAAGTCTCCTTAACCTTCATACGTGGATGTAAAAAGCTTTCATGACATCATTGGAAGAGGAGCAGGGACAATCCTAGTGATTTGGGCAAGCGATTAATCAATTATTAATTAAAGTTAAATTTCACCAACTAGCATGCTGCGATTTTAACAATGACCCCATGGTATTTAACAAAAGACAAAGGACTGAAGATGCTAGAAATCAGAAACAAAAACAGAAATTGCAGAGAAAACTCAGCAGGTCTGTCAGCATCCGTGGGAGAAAGCAGGATTAACATTTTGGGTCTGTTGCCCCTTCAGAACTGACAACCTACACATTTGATCTTCTGGATTACTAATCCAGTGACATTATTACCATATCACTATCTCTAGTGTTTAAATTGTCACAATAACCTCATGTTAGCAAATTGTTTTTTTCTCTCAAAATAACATGCTTCTACATACAAGAGACCATCACCCTGAACATACCTTCCTCAGACAGGTTGTGGCAGCTAAATGACTCTCTCCCAACCTGCTTTTGGACCATGACCATCCTGTAGTCCTGGTGACTCCCTCACTGATGGTACATACTTTCCCAGGTGTTTACTGTTCCCCAAATCACATCTTAATGTGGAAAGAGAAAATCATCTCATAAGATAAGCAACCTCTGATTGAAGGAGTAGCTCTTTGCATTCTGTTCCACTCTATTTTTTGGGCAGGGGTAATTAATTCAATTTCCCGGGTGATTTGGGGATTGTAGGGGCGATTCACCCTCTGCTCCAGTGTATGTTGAGCATTGCTAGTCATCAGTTGTTCTTTCTCTGTCTGTGGGATAGCCATAATGACAAACATACAATCCACATTTCTGCCAGCCCACAGGAACTGCAACTGTTACTGAAGTTCCCCTTAGACAGCAGAAGGACGTGAGGACATCTGATAGACATGATTTGGAGATGTCGGTGTTGGACTGGGGTGTACAAAGCTAAAAATCACACAACACCAGGTTATAGTCCAACAGGTTTAATTGGAAGCACTAGCTTTCGGAGCGCTGCTCCTTCATCAGGTGGTTGTGTGAGCAGCGCTCCGAAAGCTAGTGCTTCCAATTAAACCTGTTGGACTATAACCTGGTGTTGTGTGATTTTTAGCTTTGTACATCTGATAGAGGTTTCCAAACTCCTGGGCAGGCTGGATAGAGTAGATAGGGAGAAGCTATTCCCACCAGTTATAAGTACAAGACGAGAGATTTAAAGACATTTGCAAAAAGTACAGTTGCGAAAGAAAAAAAACATTTTTCATTCATTGAGTAGTTAGGGTCTGGAATGCACTGCCTGTAAGTTAAAAATCACACACCAGGTTATAGTCCAACAGGTTTAATTGGAAGCACTAGGGTTATAGTCCAACAGGTTTAATTGGAAGCACTAGCTTTTTGAGCGCAGGTCGATCCAAAAGCTAGTGCTTCCAATTAAACCTGTTGGACTATAACCTGGTGTTGTATGATTTTTAACTTTGTACATCCCAGTCCAACACCGGCCATCTCCAAATCATGACTGCCTGTAAGTGTAATGGAAGAAGTCCAATTTAAACATTTAAGAAGGCTTTAGAATCTGTATACGGTACCATCGTTTCTGCGCCAGCTCTCTGAGCATTTTAACTCAACGCCAATCTCCAGCCCTTTTTACCCCGTGGTCCCGCACATTGTAATTAAGTGATCAGGTCCTGGTCTCTGCTGTCTCGGGATTACTGCAACGTAGGGAGTTACAGCTCACAGCGTTAGTTGTGGACAGACTCCAGCGGAGTTGCGCAGGCGCCTGGGTGGAATTGTCGCACTTTCGGCGTAAGGGAACGGGGAGGCGCAAGAATCTGCGCGGGGCTGGTGGCGTTGGAGCTTCTTTAAAGCGTTTCCATCATTAATGCAGAACGTTAGAGAGGCTGCATTTATTTTGCGGTTGCATTGATCCAGTTTAACGGCTGTTTGTTTTGTGTGTGTGTGTGTACAGGAGGGAGGTGACGGCCGGCCCGCCCGGCTCCGGGCGCTGATTCCTGCCCGCATTCCGAGCTCTGCACCCCGGCGGAGAGAACCATGCAGCGGCCGGGCTCAGTGCAACAAAAAATCCCCACCGCTTTCAGCACCGCAGTGAAGGATGAGCCAGCAACTAAGCGCCATAACCAGGTATGGAGCAGCCACTGCCTGGGTCTAGGAGGGACCATGTGCAAAATGCAGAGCTCTCTCCAGGTTGCAGTCATTTAAAAAAAACTTTAAAAGAGAAAGTACTCATCATATCCGGAGCAAAGGTGCAAATTCCGGGCTTTCAGTTTTAATTCATCATTTTACAAGTCGAAAAAGCACCCGGCCATCTGGTTTAAGATGGGAATCTGCCCAGGATATCTAGACAGAGAGAGATGGGGAAAGTTTCTGTGATTTCCTGCGTTGCGAAGATGCATTTAGATGGCGCCTTTCGCGAACACCTGGATGTTGCCATAAAATGTGTCACAGTCGATGAATTGCATCCGAAAGCATAGCTTCACCTCCTCTCTCTTCTCCTCCTCCTCCCCCCCCCCCCCACTATAATTTAGGAAATGTCGCAGGCAATTAAGCTTCTGTGACCAGCAATGTGGTTTATAAAGAAGTTTTTTTAGAAACCTTAGTGTGGAAACAGGCCCTTCCATTCAACAAGTCCACATTGACCCTCTGAAGAGTATTCCATCTAAACCCATTTCCCTAACCTATTACTCTTCATTTACCCCTGACTACTGTACCTAACCTACACATCTCTGAACACCATGGGCAATTTAGCATAGCCATTTCACCTAACCTGCACATCATTGGATTGTGGGAGGAAACCGGAGCACCTGAAGGAAACCCACGCAGACACAGGGGCAGTGTGCAAACTCCACACAGACAGTCGCTCAAGGCTGTTTCTGTGTTGTATGGAACTTTGTGCTGAGTCCATCAGGAAGGATGCAAGCCTGAGTTGGGTGACTATTCCTGGCAGCAGAGGCCTGCAGGTCACAGCCTCTCTGTACGTGGATGATGTTGCTGTTTTCTGCTGTGATCCGCTCGCTCTGCGCAGACTCCAGAGTATCTCAAACAATCTGAATTGGCCTTGGGACTCAAGGAAAGAGTGAAGCCGTGTTCTTTGAGAATTGGCCTGACTGATCCTTTATCCACTTCACCGTCAGGTCACATTTATGGTGTTGGGAGGATCTGGGACATGTGCAAAATCTTGGGAGGAGCATATTGCCAAAGTGATACAGGAACTGGGTTGATGGGAGCACTGTTCTCTCTCCAGATATGAGTTCCTGTCAGTGTTGTACATATCTGGCCCATTCCCTGAGCCTGTGTCACTGCAATTACCCAAGCCATCTTTCACTTCATCTGGAGGTTGAAAAATGGATTGAGTCTGCAGGGACACCATGTATAAAACTCTGGTTAAAGGGGAGGGAAAAAATGTACCCAACGCTGCCCTCCCCCTGATGGCCTCCTTTGTGTATGGCTGCATCAAGCTGTGTATACACTCTGGGTATACAAACACCAATTGTCACTGCTGAGGCTCTACCTGTCCCTGATGTTGTGAAGGATGGGTCAGGCCTCGTTGCTGCAGAACGCACCGAGTAGTCGGACTGTCTATCATGGACAAGTTTGTAAATGAAGAAACCTTTGGCTACAAGTTCATTAGGAAGTGGTCAGCACGTAGCATTCTTGAGACCCTGTGGGAGAAGGAGAGGGTGGATCCTATTGGGTGGTTCTTTGAGCAGACTGTCAAAAAACATTTGCTAGAATGCATCGTTGCCAGAACGTCCGAACAAGGACTAAGACGTAGTTTGGCTGGTGCTGGGGAGGGTGGTTTCTGAGAGATCCTGGCCCTGTTAGCTTTATTAATGTTTACTTCTAGTACCTGCCACTCTGCTAAATATGAGTTTAAAAACAATGCTCTGATTGTACTCCATGTATGGGTGGTATTGACTGCAAACACAATCGTTTAACAAACTACACAGAAGCTTTCTTTGGAAAAAGTCACCATTTCATTTGTGAATACTTCTGTATTAAAATTCCTTTTCAGAGAAGTTGTTAAATTCATCTAAAACCCTAGTTTGCCCTCAACTGGATTATTCTGGAGTCACACTTTAGAAAGGATGTGAAGGCATTGGAGAAATTGCAGAAGAGGCTGTTGCAAATGTTTCCTAGGATGACGAACTTCAGTTACGAAGATAGATTGGAGAAGTTGGAACTTTATCCTTAGGAGAAGAGAAAGTTGAGGCGAGATGCTCATCATGAGAGATGCGGACAGACTAGATAGAAACACACTTCCTATTTAAGGTAGCTAGGAAAAGAAACAAGAGTGTTCCCTCTGCAGGTGGTTCGGGTCGGGGTGCTGAGTGTAAGTTCAGTAAACCGGCTTTAAAAGGTCATTAGATTATTTGAGGAGAAAGAAAATTGCAGGACAACAGGGAAAGTGGGATGAGGTGAATTATTGAGGGCTTGAACAGCCACTTCCTGCAACCGACTTAGGGAATGCTTGCTCATCATATCTTCAACCAGATCTCCAGATGGTTATTTCCACACTGACTGGATTGATTCATCAATCTAATCTGTTTGTACTCCATTGGGTCAGATCCTTCATTTATAAACTTGTTTTCAGTCTTACAGAGTTTTGGCGACCGGAGAGCTAAGTCTGAAGGCACTGGAGGCAGGCATACACCATGCGATTGCTACTGAGAAAGTGGATGGCTCCTGTTGTTATGTCACAAAGTACAAAGGTAACAGCTGATGAGCCATTGTTTCAAAAAGTGAGAAAAGTGCTTTTTAAAAATGCATTAAAGCATAGACTATAGCATAATGATAATGTTACTGTTCTAGCATTCAGAGGCCCAGATTAATGATCTGGAGATGAGTTCAGCTGCTACTGTGACAACTGGGAGAGTTTAAATTCAGTAAATTAATCTCTAAAATAAAAATCTCGCCCCATTAATAATTGATTGTAATTGTGCATAGTTCATTGAAGAAATTCAGAATGTGGTTATTAAAGCAGATGGTATTTTAGACTTTATTAATAGTGGAATAGCGTTTAAGGAGGTGATGTTGAACTTTTAATTTTCGTTCATTCAAGCCTCTGCTTGAGTATTGGTTTGATTTATTATTGTCACATGTACCAAAGTATAGTGAAATGTTGTGTTTTGTGTGCAGTACAGGCAGATCATACCATACAAAGTGCATTAGGGTATTAGAACAGAGCGAGGAATATAATGCAGGGAAGGCGCACAAAGAGTGAGATCAACACTAAATGTAAAATTTGAGAGGTCCATTCAGAAGTCTGATAACAGCGGGGAAGAAGCTGTTCTTGAATCTATTTGTATGTGTATACAAACTTTTATATATCCTCTGCCTGACGGGGGTGGTGGTGGGTTGGGGTGATTGATTACTTTGTTTGCTTTCCCATGGCAGCGGGAAGTGTAGGTGGAGTCAGCTGATATTGCTCCCAGTTCTGGGCATCACACTTAGGGAAGGATGTGCTAGCATTCAAAAGCATACAGGAAAGTTTCATGGGAATGGTTCTCTGGATGAGGAACCCCCCAGTATGAAGATAAATTGGAGAGTTGGCTCTGTTTTCTGTGGAGGAAAGGAGACTAAGAAGAGATTTGGTAATGTTATTCAAAATCATGAAGGGGTTTCTGGACAGAATAACTTGGGAGAAAATGTTTCCACACGTGAGAGGATTCAGAATGAAAAGGCACAGATTTAAACTGATAGGTTACGGTCTGGAAAGCATTGCCTGAGAGTATGACTGTAAGATGAAGGAGCAGAAATAGGCTGCTCCACCTTTCAATCAGATTATGGTTGATCTGATAATCCTTAATTCCACTTTCCCACCTTATTCCTAGAACTTTTCAATACCCTTCCTGATTAAAAATCTATTTATTTCAGCCTTTCATAGAGCCCTGAAGCACAGAGACTGGCCCTTTGGCCCAAACTGGTCCATGCTGACCAAAATGTCCGTCCACACTTATCTCATTTCCCTGCGCTTGTCCCATATCCTTCAAATTTTCTCCTATCCATGTACTTGTCCAAATGCCTTTTAAATGTTGTTTATGTACCCCCCCCCCCCAATCAATTCCACTAGGAGCTCATTCCATATGCGTACCACATTGTGTAATTTTTAAAGAAGTTGCCCCTCAGGTTTCCTTTTATTCTTTTCCCTCTAACCTTTAAACTGATGCCCCCGAGTCTGCAATCCCCCAACCCTGGGGAAAAGACTGTGTATTCACCATGTCCATGCCTCTCATGATCTTATACACTCCTATAAGATGCCCCTTTCAATCTCCTGCGCTCTAAAGAAAAATGTCCTAGCTTGTCCAACCTCTGCCTATAACTCAGGCCATTGAGTCCTGGCAACATACTTGTAAATTTCTTCTGCATTGTTTCGAGTTTACTAACATACTTCTGACAGCGAGGTGACCAAAACCAAACACAATACTTTGTGTAGCCTCACCGACATTCTGTATAACTGCAATATAACTTCCTATACTTTCATATTCATAAAGGCCAGCTTCTACAGCCCTGTGTGGTGAAGAATTCCATAGATTCACTTCCCTCTGAAAGAAGAAATTCCTCCACATTGTGTCCTCACTGGGTGATCCCTTACTCTGAGATTATGCCCTTCACCATCCAGAAACTGAATTCCCAACAAATTCCAATATGGACCAGGATAATGGTGAAAGCATTCCATTCCTTATGGTAGTGACTAGCTCCTAATTTTGTTTCCTCATATTCTTTTGCTTAACAACTTAAATCTGTGTCCCTGCTTACTGGTCCTTCTCTCACTACAGATTATTCCACTATTTTTCAATCTCTCTAAGTTTTATTTCAAATCTACCTTAAACTTCACTGCTGTAGAAAGACCATTTTTCTCTGGACTCTTCACTGCACTGAACTCTCACATTCTTGGTTCCATTCTGGTAAATTTCCTTTACCTTTGCTCAAAGGCCTTTTGATGTTTTTCTTAATGTATGATGTCCAGAATTGGTCTCAGTTCTGCACATGAGCCAGCAACAAATTTATAGAAGTTCACCATAACTTTATTTTTAGATTAGATTACTTAGTGTGGAAACAGGCCCTCCTTCTATGCTTTTGTAATCCAAATCTCAGGGGGTTTATAATGCTAAGGATCCCAAATGCCTTTAAAACAGCCCTTCTCAACTTCTCATTATATCCAAAAGCTTGTGTAAACACTCCCAGTTGTCAGATTTGCACCTTCTTTAAAATCATACTCATTAGTTTTATATGTTCTTTTCCTTGGTTTTTCTTGCTCAGTCAATCTCTTCACATTTTTGCCTGTGTTAAATTCAGCTGCCACTTGTCTGCCCATTTTGTCAGTCTGTGTTCCACTGAAGCCTATTATTTTCCTGTTTTCTGTTCCCTATGTTTGAGTTTGTAACAAAAGCTTACATGCTCCAAATCCCACTTGTTCAACCATTATCCAGCAATATCCACCAATCGACTTGAACTCATAATGGCTTTTCTTCTATGGCCTGGTTAGTAGGACCTATCCTTTTGTCTGCTCGATGTACAACGCTGTGTGATTGGGACAGTGATCAGTGGTGACCTCTGAGAGAGAGCATCGTCTGGTCTCTCTGTGCTGTGAAGTTCTGAAGTTTCTGTACCTTTTATCCTTTGTTGTGTTTGCTTTAAGCAACGGGCAGAACTCAAATGGTTAATGAATGTCTGGTAAATATTGTCAGATTCACCATATCTCTGGGCTCGACTGGACAGAAAACCCACCAAACAAGCTGAGAAACGATTCAGGAGATTCCAGTCCTCCAAAACCAGCACCGGTAACAAGAACATTTTTATTTCCTCATCTATGTTTAATATTGATAACTTACTGCAATTTTAAAAGTACTTTTCCCCAGTGATTAGAGTGAGGGAGCACTTTTACATGTTAAAGGGGGTTGTCTGGATTTGAATGATTCTTGCCTTATTCCTTTTCTAGCTGTGACCTGATATTTTAAATTCAGGGAAGGAGACTGATGTTGAAGTGGTCTCGATTGTTTTTGTGACTTGCTCCAGCCCAACATCTCCCCAGTTGTCGTCGCCATCCTCTTCCTCCTCCTTCCAACTGTTTGTCTGTTCACTCTATCATTGGCAGGCGTATCAGCAGCGACCTGGGTCCTAAGCTCTGGAGCGCTCCCTCTCGCCCCCTCATCTCCTTCGAGGCACTCTTTGAAAGTTGACTCATTGATCAAACTCTTTGCCATTTGTCCTCTCATCTATTTAAATGGTTCTGGTCGTCTGCACTTTCTCAAAGAAACTTTTCTCTTCAGTTCTCTGCCCCAAGGCTGGTGTAAGGTGCGATACAAATGTTTCTTGTTGCATAGCATTGGGAGAGAATTTGAAAATGCCCATTCATGAATGTCCATGTTTATATAAACAACAGACTGAGCAGTCTGGTATAACAGAAGGCATGTATTTGAAATGTGAAAGTTAGTGATGGTGTTGAAGGATATAGCTAACAAATTCCTAGGTAACACTGCTTTATAATAGGTGTGACTGCATGGATTGAGTGCCCTCTGTCCATTGCTCGATTTCCTCCTCAGAGTTCACTTGGAATCTCGACGATGACTTTCGGACAGTCACTGAATCCTGGATCCCAGCACATGGAGTGCCACAAGTAAATGGCCGTCTGCAACCGGATGAAAATGGCCACATTCCTGGTATGAGTTTTCATTCTTTAGATATTGTTTTAAGATTCTTCACTGGAGCATCATAAGAATTTATTTTCATTCCTCCTTTTCCCTCCAAATAATCCCCAAGGTTGGGTTCCAGTAGAGAGAGGGAGCAAACCCTACTGCTGGCACCTTTCTACTGTGAATTATGATGCTGGATTAGCACTGGTTTTGAGACCCTGCTCGGAGAAGAACCTTCTAGAAATTACTGTTGTTCCGTTAATGGAGCTTCTTGAGCAAACATTGGAGCTGGTGGGAACGCACATTAACGGCAATCCGTATGGTAGGCGGAATTCTGTTTATTCATTCTGCATTTTCTTTCACTTTTAATTTGCATCTCTCAGCCTTACCTTGTTTGGGGGTCAGCCGTATGTCACTTTGCATTGTTTCCTCTGAGTCACGTCACGGCTCCAAATCCCAGTCCGAAACTCGAGTACGCAATCCAGGTGGACATGCTCAGTGTAGAACTGCAGGAGTGCTGCACTGCCGAAAGTGCCATCTTTCAGATCAGATGCTTAACAAGGCCCTGTCTGCCCTCTCAAATGCTCACTTTTCCATTCTAAAGATGGAAACTCCCGATAGTGCAGCACTCCCTCCGTACAGCATTGGGAGTGCCAGCCTAGGTTTTTGTGTTGAAGTCTGGACCTTCTTTCTGACTCTAAGGCGAGAGTGCAACTTGCTGAATCACAGCTTGTATCTCCAGAGATGTCTGTTGACCAAATTAGAAGGAAATATTATGAATTAGAGAACAGGAAACTGATTCAAAATCGAAAGGAGAAGAAACCTTTCTCTTTAATTCTCTGCCCCAAGGCTGGTGATGGTAGAGGTTCCACCGTTCCTCCTGCCTGCCATTAGTGTGTGCTAGAAGGATTTAAAGGTGGATCATCAGCCTGTTTGGCCGTATTGTGAACGCATCTTCCCTGGACATGAGGCCTGGAACTGAAGGCTCAGAGGCAGGAACGCTACTCAGTACACCACAAAAGCTCCCATGAAAGATATGGGTTAGCTAAACTGATTGTTCATATGTTTACAAAGATGGTGAAAAGTCAGTTTTACAGCATGGTAAGTCAGTATTTTGCGGCAAAGGAAGTTTTTAATATTACTCACTTAACCACAGGATGATCAATTGATCTTTTATCCTATTTGTTTGTGGAACTTCACTGCCGATTTAGATTTAGATTTCTTACAGTATGGAAACAGGCCCTTCGGCCCAACAAGTCCACACCGACCCTCCGAAGAGCAACCCACCCAGACCCATTCCCCTACATTTATCCCTTCATCTAATACTACGGGAAATTTAGCATGGCCAATTCACCTAACCACAGCGCTAACCACTGAGCCACCGTGCTGCCCATGATATTGGCAATAAAATGAGTGCCTGTCGAAAGTAATACTCTAGTTGACAGTATTCTGGAATTCCCTGAGCATTTGAAAGGAGCGACACAATTTTTTCTTCACCAGTCATTATCAGATTCCTTGAAAGTAGTCATAGGTAGATAGGATAGTGAAGAAGGCTTTTAGTATGCTTTGGTCAGAGTATTGAGTACAGGAGTTGGGAGGTCATGTTGCAGCTGTACAGGACATTGGTTAGGCCACTGTTGGAATATTGTGTGCAATTCTGGTCTCCTTCCTATCGGAAGGATGTTGTGAAACTTGAAAGGGTTCAGAAAAGATTTAAAAGGACATTACCAGGGTTGGAGGGTTTGAGCCATAGGGAGAGGGAGAATAGGCTATGGGTGTTTTCCCTGGAGTATTGGAGACTGAGTATGACCTTAAAGAAGTCTATAAAATCATGAGGGGCATAGATCGGATAAATAGACAAGGATTTTTCTCTGAGGTGGGGGAATCCAGAACAGGAGGGCATAGGTTTAGGGTGAGAGGGGAAAGTATAAATGAGACGTAAGGAGCAACTTTTTCATGCAGAGGGTGGTACATGCATGGAATGAGCTGCCAGAGGAAGCGGTGGAGGCTGGTACAATTGCAACATTCAAAAGACATCTGGTTGGGTATATGAATTGGAAGGGTTTGGAGGGATATGGGCCAGGTGCTGGCAGGTGGGTCTAGATTAGGTTGGAATATCTGGTCAGCATGGACGAGTTGGACCAAAGGGTCTGTTTCCGTGCTGTACATCTCTATGACTGTTGATCACTTTCAACTGGAGTTGGGACAGATTTTCACAAGGTGAGGAATATTCCAGCTCCACTCTCTCCCATCTCATTTTGGTTGAATGTTTCCTCATTTTTTTGTTTCTAATGTGCTTCCTGTGAGTACGGAACTGACAAGGGTTTACTCTTAATTCTATCCCAGGGCTGGGAAATAAGAAGCAACCTGTCCATTTCCTGATTTCTCACGGTTCCCTGCAGATTGAGAAACCCCTGATGCTCAACCTCACTGATCTAATCACATGGTTTGAAGGAAGCCCCGAGGGTAAAGTCGAAGGCATTGTGTGGCACTGCAAAAATGGGGTGTTATTTAAAGTAAGTAAAAAGGTTAGTTTGTTCTAATTGGTGTTGAGCAAACAGAAAGGTCATTTGGAAGTGAGCACACTTAGAATGGTTAGAGCACAGAAGGAAGCCAATTGACCCATCACCTCCGTGCTAACTCTCTGCAAGCGTAACTCAGTGAGTTAACACTCATTCTTTGCACCCCCACTATTTTTTCAACTCAAATGATTATGCAATTACATTCTTAAAAGTCATGATTAAATCCACCTCCCCACTTCCAGATAGTGGTGAGCTGTTTCTTGATTAGTCTGCTGTGATGGGAATCCAGGGTATTAAGGTGCCTTTGATGTGAGCTCACTCCCATGTGATGACATCTCCCCAGTGGAAGATTGGAACTGCTTTCTGTAGCACACTCGCTATTTCTTGTCTCAGTAAGCAGGCCAGTTTTGCTGGACATACCAGCCGGCTCAGTAACTTGTGACTTCTCACTCCACACCTAGCGATCCAGGGCACCAGTGCTCCTAGTAGATGGACTGCAAGTGGAATCCGTTGGTAGGCTGTGACTTTAAACTGGTTAAACTTCAGGATTCTTCACCTTAAACTTGGATCTGCTGCCTCTGAGCCTGACCTCTCTGGTTCTGCATTCTTATCAAGGAAGCAGAAACTGTGCAGTTTGTGAATGACAGCACTTTGGAATTGTGCTCCATGTTATTTTCAGTGTGGTTCAGTATCCATCAGCTGGTCTTATTTGAGAGAATGTATTTGCTGATGTTTTTATTGAGTAATCTTTGTTCTGCTGTCCCAGAATTGATCTCGTTTCTGTCAGTCTGCTCAGGGGTCATCATTAATTTGACAAAGATGATGGCCTTGAGCCTACAATATAAGATTTTTCTGTTCGCTCCTAAACTACTTTTGAAACTAATATTTTGTTCAGTTTTATTTCACACCTCTATATACAGAGTCATAGAGCATAGAAACAGACCCTTCAGTCCAACCAGTCCATGCCGAGTACAGAATCCCAGACTAAACTAGACCCCTGCCTGCTCCTGGCCCATTTCCCTCCAAACCTTTCCTACTCATGTATTCATGCAAATGTCTTTTAAACATTGTAATTGTACCTATATCCACCAATTCCTCAGGAAGTTCATTCCAACACAAACCCACCCTCTTATTTGCCTCTAATGTCTTTTTTTAAATTCTCTCTCCTCTCCTCTCACCTTTAAAATGTGCCTCCTATGGAAATTCCCCAACTTGGGAAAAGACAACTGCAGATAGTTCTTCTATAACGCGATGATTGTGTTTTTGTGCAACCCTATGTTATAGAAAAAATTAGGCTTTAGAAACAGCGCTTAAGGTGTTGATGTAATCACATTACAGCCAACACACGTTCTAAAAGTTTGCACTTTACAAACAGTGTCCCCAAGTCATCAATTGCGTAATAGCAAATTCCCCTTGATGAAATGTGTTATATCCTAACGACCTGTACCATCAACTCTTATCTGTACCTCTCATTATTTTATAAACTTCTATCAAGTTGCCCCTCAATCTCCTACGCTCCAGTGAAAAATATCCCAGCCTTTCCAAACTTCCTCTATAACTCAAACCTTCCATACCAGGCAACACCCTGGTAAATCTCTTCTGAATCCTTTCCAGCTTCATTACATCCTTCCAATAATTAGGTGACCAGAACTGGGCACAGTATGTTGCATTGACAAAGTAAGACATCCCGTTTCCAACCGATTTAATGTCCATATTTCTCATTTTCAGCTTCATCGTCATCACCTGGGTTTACAGTGGCCAGTGCAAGACCCATATTTGACTGCCCGACCTTTATTCGTTAATGTTGATCTAACAAGGTATGAGTGTGATCCTGAAACTAAGTCATCGTTCCTGGTTTTCGCAAGGCTCAACGGGAAGCAGTTTGACCATTTTAAAGACACTCTGTGGGAGACAGATGCTGCAAGCTAATATTGTATCGGTCAAGGGATACCAGTTTGGATGTTCACAATGGCTTGTGAGTCAGTAGGATTGTAGGACTGCTATTGGTTTGTTGCAGTTTGCCTGCTATGCCTACAAACCTTGCTCTCCGTTCTGACCACGGTGTTACTGAGCAGAATGTTAAAACATTGTTTTTACATGAACCTTTTAATGCTGTTCAGAAATGGTCCTATAGATGTTTTCCGTTGAGACATCGTGACACAGCTCTGGAGCAGGTGGGATCAAACCCAATTCTGTCTGCTTCGAGATAGGGTCACTACCACTGTACCAACAAGAGCCCCTTCGGAATGAACATCTGATGTCGTCAAGAAAATCTCAAAGCAGGCACAAGCTGTTTACATGGCTCACTTGGGTAAACTGCAGCAGGTGGGTGTACAATGTCCGTTTTTGGTTTAATATTACAGATCCAAACACTACAATGAACCAGACTTATTACCTCAAACTATACTATCCAGCACAATCCACATATGAAAGTATTGACTGCATTTAGGAGGAAACTACAGAGCGAGCTCCATTATGCTTGGCTAAATTGTTATCCAGCATGCAATTATCTAAACACCATACTCCCTGCCCGTGTTGTTTGGATATATGAGGCTCCTCTGTATTCGATTACCTTTGATGCCATGTGTTAACTGCTGTTTGTATGTTTAAAATTTCTGTAATTTGGCTTTATTGTTGAAAAGATGCATGTGATAATCTTGCTCTTGGTTTGTTCAGTTGCTGCAGTATTATTTACCATGTATTGGTTATTCCTAATTCACCACATTTTTGTACAAAATGTTCCTAAGTTTCCATTAAAAAAAAACAAATGTCCTTTTCATTTCCGCTTGGGGTGCCATTGGCAAGACTGGCGTTTACAATGAGCCACCTCCTTGAACTGCTGCAGTCTGTGTGGTGAAAATGGTCCCACAATGCTGTTAGGGTGATACTGCCAGGATTTTGATGGCCGCAGATCAGGAATGGTGGTACTCATCACAGGTGAAGGTGGAATCAGGCCAGCTTGGATTTGTGTGAGAGACTTGTGTACCATTTTATTATTTGATTCCTTCAGGTTCTACCATTTGGCTTTAATAATTCTTAATGTGACTGTATTTCAGAGCCTGTACTTGGGGCAATGTTGGAGATGACTAGATGATAAAGTCATTGCTGAGTCCCCTCTTGGGTTAAACATCATGTGGCACAATGCCCAGAGCAGCAATGCACTGGTGTCCTAATCAACATCCAGAACAAATAAAAACAAAATGCTGGAGATTTGAAATAAGAACAGAAAGTACTGCAGAAACTCAGCAGGTCTGGCAGCATCCATTATGAGAGCAAGACCTGCTGAGGCTTTCCAGCAACAAAATGAGAATTTTTGTTGTACCAAAAATGCAATGCAAAAATGCATTTATCCAGATTGAACTCCATCTGCAATTTCTCAGCCCATTGACCCATTTGATCAAGATACTTGAGGAAAGAATGTAAAAGCCTTGGAGGTGAATCGGAGGAGGTTTACGAGATTGATGTCTGGAATGAGTGGTTTGTCATAGAGTCCTACAGCATGTAGACAGGCCCTTCACCCCAAACTGGTCCGTCTGTGCTAACCCCGTTTCCTTGCACTCGAGGCCCATACATTCTGGTAATTGCTATAAGTCAGGTAGTGGAAGGGAAAAAGGAGCTTTGATGAAATTGCAATCACTAGGGAACTAGGATTCAGTGAACTGATGGAGCCGTAGGCTGACCAGTCTGCAGGTGCTGATCTTTATCTTGGAGTTTTAAAAGGAGAGGATGGATGTATTCAGGAAATATTAAACCAGACTGGAATTTGCAAATATGAATCCTCAAATTAAAAAGGCAAAAACCAGGAAACTAAAGGCCAGTTAGCTTGACATCTGTTTTGGGGAACACTTGTTAATTCAAACACTTAAAGAGCTGACTTCTTAGAAAAAAACATAAGTTGTAGGGAAGAGTCACCATGACTGCATGAAAGGGAATTGTTTTTAACCAATTTATTTGAGTCCTTTGAAGGAGTAACAAACATGCACTGTGGATCAATGAAACATAGCGGAGTCCTTGTTTCTGAGCCAGGAGGCCTGGGTTTGAATCCCACCTGCTTCAGGGGTGTGACATAAAAAGAGAAGACATGGTAACTGAAGGACAGATGTCAGAGGTAGTTTCTTTACTTGGATAGCAGTTGGGGGCGTGGAACTCACTGCCTGCAAGAGTAGTAGACTTGCCAACTTTAAAGGCATTTAAATGGTCAGCTAATAGACATATGGGTGAAAATAGAATAGTGTCGGATAGATGGGCTTCAGATTGGTTCCACAGGTCGGCGCAGCACTGAAGGTCGAAGGGTCTGTATTGCGCTGGAATATTCTATGTTCTTCAGAAAGGTTACTGGACCTGAAATGTTAACTCTGCTTTCTATCCGCAGATGCTGCCAGACCTGCTGAGCTTTTCCAGCATTTTGTTTATATTTCTGATTTCAAGCATCCACGCAGCGTTTTGTGGTCTTTTTCGTTATTTACAGGTTATCCAGCACTTTGGTTTTATCAGAATACGTGAAGAGGGGTGAGACTTTGCAGGAAAAATTCATTTTAATCTTTAATTTAGAAGAGTGAGTGTCCTAACTAAATTTATTTATTTTGGTTAATCAGTATCAAAGTAACCTTTTTGTTTCTCTTTGTGTGGGTCTGCAGTCATCAGCATCACCACTACTCTCTGGTTCTGTCTCAGAACAAACCTTATTTTCAAAAACATTACACTCATTATTGTGTGGTGCCGAATAACGTTTTTTGATAATGCTTGTAGAAGGCTAGTTACTATTGTAGTACAATCAAATGAGGTCTCATGCGATACAGGAAATATTAAATATGGATTACTAAGTGAATTGAGGTTTAAAGGGACCTGCAGTTTCCAACTTCAGTAAAGAACTGATGGAACATGGAACTCAAGAAGATCAAAGACTAGAGGATTTGAATGTACCAGGTACTGCATTGAATCATTGAGAGTTTTATTTACAATATTACTTTGTGCAAGGAGTGGAGGAAGATTCCTGGATTCATTGGCACCGTGTGTGTGTTCAGGGCAGCTTTGTCCAGCCACAAAAACAGAAATTGCAGGAAAAGCTCAGCAGGTCTGGCACCTTCTGTGAAGAGAAAGCAGAGTTAAGGTTTTGGGTCTGGTGACCCTTCCTCAGCTGCAAGACCTGCTGATCTTTTATAATTTTGTTTGATTTGCAGCATCCGCATCATTTTTTGTTGTTTTCCTTTTTTTTATCTTAGCTCTGTCCAGCCTGTTGTTTGGTTTTGCATTTGGCCAGTTGTGCAAGTTAAGAGGAGTCATTCCCATGACTGTGGACTGGTGCTGGTGAACAGTGTTCCCTGTGGTTTGTTTTGTCTGCATAGGGGTCTAAAAAGGGGTTGAATTTAAGTTTTATAAGTTGATTTTTTTTATTAGTACTGATTTATTTATAGTAAACAATAGCTTTCTGTTAACCTGAAGGCAGGAAAATAGGAGACTGAGTAACTGGATTAAATCTTTAACTTTTTTGTGATGATTGCAGGAGTAATGGGACTCTAGTATCAGTACTTTCCCAAATGGATTGTGACAGTATATCTAAATGATACTTAATGACTTTGTTATTCTGGTTTCAAATGTTGCAGTTCTAGTTCCATGTATTAAATCATCCAGAAAGATTCAACTTACAGACTAGATATTCAATGATTTTTTATTACCTTTTAGTAAAAATGAAAAAGTGAGGAATGTTCATGTTAAGAAATGCAATATACACTTAGCATCAGAAACTTTCCAAATTAGATACAGAGCAAAGTTCCCTCTAACAAACTGTTCAACTGTAAATGTAATAAATAACAATCTTATTCTGTGAAGACTGTTCTACAGTACAATAATCAACATATAAATACATTCTACAAAAATACTTTTGCCTCTTTTTCAGTGTGACTATTCAAAAATAGATGATTTGAATTTTTGCACAAAAATCCATCTTGATTACAGGCCTCAGTTAAAAGTATTGACCAATAAGTAGCCAGTCTGTACTGAATGGAAAGTCATTGATCTCTTTAAATGGATCAGTAGTCCTTAACATTATTCCTGTATGTGTACATATCTAAGTTTGCGAATGTTGATGGGAGAAGTTTGCTCCCACTCTGCATAATAGGAAAATGGATTGCAGGATTAAAATGAAAGATTGGGGGATGGGAAGGAAGTGTAGAGAGAAGTGTGCTGACTGATGAGCTTTTTGCTTTCACAACACTAACCAAAGGAGCTCACTCACATTTTAAATGTTACGTGCGGTAGGCAACAGAGCTAAGATGTTAAATTCTATCCATGTCATGGGTCTTGTCGTCTTCTATGTGCATTGTGACAAAGTTATTTTGTTGACTTCACTCGTCTGCTTTACTCATTGGTTGAGGCCAGGGAGGTGCTGTAGAATCAAGCTCAAAGTTGAGTTGTTGTCTTCATCCAGTTACTATTACTGAGGGCTGAGTGTTTGGTGAATGGGATGGAGCCTGACTACAAAGAGAATGAAACACACACCTGCGATTTGCTTGGTTTGCCATCTGTGATGGGTCTTCTATGGATGGCCATCTATAGAAATCCCATGGAGGAACCATCAAAGGTGAGGAGCACCATTTGCTCCTTCAGCACCTTAACCTCTCCTTTTCACAGAGCTCCAGTTTTTAAATGGACTAGCATCAAATGTTGCTTGAGCACGTGTTAAAGATCTGAAAAGTTTGGTCTCGATGGGAAAGTGGAAAAATACAACGTTTAAAGGGACAATGCTTTGGATGTGAGCCCTGGTTAAACTAAGAAAAAAGCCTCCGATTAAATGCTGTCAGATGGCGGTAGGATTGGCCAATCGGGTAAACAAAGTTGGGTGGCAGAAACCGAGAGCACTTTTCTCCGAAAAAAGGCTGAGGGACAACTGGAACTTTTAAAACACATTACTAGATACTTGTTAATGTACTTCAAGGAGAGATCAGGCACGATCTGACTAAATGAGGCAGCTGTTCTGAAAGGGTGTACTGAAGTACTGTAAATTATAAATAGAATTGTTGAACTTGATAAGTTCAACCTCTCAAAGGAAACATCTAATAATGAACTTTGAGATGTTCCGCTTAATCTGTAGAAATATTTTCCGGGATAGTCACTGGGACTCCAAACTGCTTCGCTAATTTCTGCAATTGTTCTTCGAGAAGAATGTTCCGTTTAACTTCCTGATTGTAATTGAACTTCAAATCCTCAAGTTCCTCAAAAAAGGAAGGGTCAAAGTTCTTCAGTTCTTTTTTCAGCTGTTGTATCTCTTCCTAGAAACCAAAAGATTAATTAAATTACCCTGTAAATAACATTTAAAATTGTTTTGGAACTTGTAACAAAACCTTAGAGTGGGAATAGATTCTGATTTTCTTTCCTAGCCATTCTGAAGAGTTTTTGGTGATATTTTGTTAATTTCTAAGAGTTCAGCGAGAATAGCTCAATTAATAAAAAATAATGCATTTCCAGTGGATACAGTCAGTTTTCTGCTAACAAGTCCTTTATACATTCAGTTGCCTATGCTCATCAATTAGAAACTGCCTCACCATCCAGCAGAGTTACTGGATGAGTAATTTTGAGGCAAAGACTAATGAGCTGGAGCCACTAGGCTGAATCCTGGTACTGCAGCTAGAGAATTTCAATCCAGAATTAAAAAGCTACCATTGAGGTCAGATTCACCCAGTGAATGCCACAGACAGGGTTTACACCAAACCAATCAATGTTTTCAAGTAGATAGATGTAGTTCATAGGGCTAAAGGGATCAAAGGAGGAACTGTGTACTGGGTTGGAGATCACATGGTTATAATGAACGTTGGAGCCAAATGGCCTAATCCTGTTTCTGTTAGTAGCAAAAGGTAGGACTGAAAGTTGAGTTATAAATCCCAATGAGAACCAAAATGAACAGTTTTAACCTCTGATTGTTGAAGTTCGTGTACAAATACACAGCATGCCTGTAACCATGATAAATGATGCAGAACAGCAGGAGGCCATTTAGCTCATCAGGTCAGTTAGTTCTTTCAGACAGTCAACCAGTTGGATCCTCTTCTCTTTTCTCACAGCTTGAAGTTACTTCCAACGTCCTGACAAAGCCCATTCCAGATCACAACTTGCTACTGTGGTCTGACACCAGTTTGCTTTATAAATTCCAATCATGACTCTTACACAGTGTAAAATGCTGCTAACAGTTTAGTGATCTAGGCAAGACAGCTTACCTGCAGTTGCTGTTTCTCTAGGTCTGATGCCTTGAGTTGAGTTTGCAATTCCAATAGTTCTCCTGTCAGCTTGTCCTCTTTACTGCCTAATCCATCGTCGCAAACTGTAACAGGTTATATACAGCAAAAAGTTATTGAAAATTAAGTATTTTGTCAGACAAGGCATCTTGGAAATGGAGTCAGTTTCAGCTGACCAATCATTAGGCTTTTCAGTCAAGATGTGGATTAGATTGTTTAGCTTAACTCCTGTAAATGAGTAATCTAAACTTTCCTCAGCTCAACAAAGCTCAGAGATTTCAGTGTTTCTCTAATTCTAGCTTCTTGAGTACCTGAGATTTTACTGACGGTCATTGGCAACCTTGCCTTCAGTTGCCTGGGTTCTAAGCTCTGGCGTTCCCTCCTTAAACCTATTATTACATCAAAGATGCTATAGAATTGTACACTTTTAGTCCTCCTAGAATGTTAGCAGGTGTATCCATGAGTGGCGATCGGAGCTGAAAACAGATTGCGGAAACACTCCCTTCTCCCAACAACTACCAAGGCTTTAAATGCTCTGCTTTAATTAGGTGGAGTCTGGAGCTTTGTTTCTGTCCTTACACCCCCCACTAAACATGGGACTTAAAGTTACAGGCAAAGTCACAAATTTGGACTTATTCTTTTGGATAACTAGGCTGACAGCCAGTTTGTGGGGAGTTCTTGCACTGAAAAGGAGAATGGGGATTAAAAGAATCAACTATTAACATATTGTAAAGAAGGAAGGAAAATCCCTCCAGTTTCCTTCCAGGCTAAAGGAATCTAGGAATCTCATCTTCATGATAAGTTTCCAACAGCACCCAGTAATGGGTGGATTCAATGAGAAAGCTCACCTGTATTATGGAGGCCCAGGTAACAGTGACAGTAAGGGAGATGTGGCCTTCCCCAGCCCACTCTCGTTAACTTGAATTCCCCTGTATCCTCTCTGCAGGAGACTACTGCCCTCTCATGCCTGGGGCAAGTAGATTTTCTTTGGTTGTGCCATATTCTGAAGTACATTCAAGTAAACCATCTTGCATGTGCTAAATAGATGCCTGGTTAATTGAAGATATGGAAAACTTCATTCTGATAATATACGTGTTCAGTAGTGATATGGAACTTGAGAATTGTAAGAGTTACCATTTCTACTGGTGCCACTGCTGCCTTCTGCCGTTTCACCTGTTTGCTTCCTGCACATCTTGAGATGGTGGAGAAGTTCAGCTTTTTCCTTTTCTAATCGGTCATTTGTCAGTCTTTTCAGTTGAATGAAATAAAAGATAATTAGAATTTACAGATACACATCTTTTAAGTTCTCAAAAATCACCACAAATGCGATTTATCACATACTCAAGTTCTGTTCATTACGATGTGGCTGTTACGGATGGAACTAACCTTAATGCCAGTTACTAAATCGACAAGTAGATATAACTCCATTCAGGTTTAACTTGATAAGTTTAACTACAATTATCTGCATTTGTCAGTTCACAGCAATAACCCTGAAAGGACCAGGCCAGCCATGAGCAATGCCAAAGGTGATCAAGTAGTTTGTAGAAGGATGGGCAGCTGGATATAGGAATCCAGTTTAGTACCAAGTACAGTTTGTGTGTTACATTAAGATCATGGCCACTTCCCAAGTTCAAGTGTCCACATAACAGAAGTTCATACCTTAGTAACTGAAGTTCTCTGGTCAGGCCTGGCTCTGTTTTAGCTTCTTCAGGGAAATGCTTAAGAACTTCAATCTGCAGCAGAGAAACAAAGTGGTCCCGTCCATGACTTTTACATGTCTTATGATTACAATTAATGCAAACTAAGGGAACAGGTAGTTGGTAATTTATTGATATACTTTATACAGTAGTTTAAAACTTGAATTCATTTCTGAAACATGAATAACTGGCTGATGAGAACAGGAATCCAAACCCTGCTCAGTGTTCCAGAGAACATTCAAATCCTCATTACCAACTTAGGCAATCCATGCTCTCTGTATTCAATTAATTTTCTAGATAGTCCATTCCCCAAGGCATGAAATGTTTAAAAATTTCCATTAAGAATATTATTACACAGAAAACTTTCAACAGGTAACGTTGCAGAGCTTAATTATGTCTCTCCGTCTCCTCTCCACTGTTGAAACAATTTGTTCTTTTTCTCAGAATTGTCAGCCATACCTCAGTGTCAGCAGGTTGCTCAATTAGAGAAGCAGCAAAGAAATGACTGTGGGGAGGGAGAAAACCAGAGATGGTTGGAGTAGTGGAACTTCTCTTCAGTAGTCTTTAGTTGCAACTCAGTAAAATAGATATTAACCATTCACTAGCTCACTTCTCCGGGCAAAGCCCAAACCAATCAGAGTCAACTTGTCTGCTTTTAAATTTTATAAATTTAACTTGTCAAATCATTATTAACTGGTTCGTACTCCCTGACAACACTTGTACCAATCACAGTTCGTTTTCCATGATCAACACACTCATACAGTATAAATGTTGGTTTTCCCTTTAAATTGGTAGATGGAAAATTTCAGTATACTTAAAGTTAATTCATCCTTTAATAGTTGTCTGAGGAGCACACTGACATTGGATTTCTTTTTGTTGGAATCCTTTGAAGAGGTAACAACTAGGTTAGACCAGGGAAACCCAGTGGATGTTATCTATCTAGGTTTCCAAAAGGCCTTTGATAAGGTGCCTCACGGGAGGCTGCTGAGTAAGGTGAGGGCCCACGGTGTTCGAGGTGAGCTACTGGCATGGATTGAGGATTGGCTGTCTGACAGAAGGCAGAGAGTTGGTATAAAAGGTTCTTTTTTTTTAATGGCAGCTAGTGACATGTGGTGTCCCGCAGGGTTGAGTGTTGGGGCCACAGCTGTTCACTTTATATATTAATGACCTGGATGAAGGGAGTGGGGCATTCTGGCAAATTTCGCTGATGATACAAAGTTAAGCGGACGGGCAGGTAGTACTGAGGGGGTGGGGAGGCTGCAGAAAGATTCAAACAGTTTAGGAGAGTGGTCCAGGAAATGGCTGATGAAATTCAACGGCAAAGACTATTTTCTAAACAATGAGAAAATTCACAAAGCTGAAATGTAAAGGGATCTGTGCGTGCTGGTCAAGGATTCTCTAAAGTTTGACTTGCATGATTAAGAAAGAAATATAATAATGCTGTCACTTATCTCAAGAGGGTTGGAATGTAAAAGCAGCAATGTGCTACTGAGACTTTATAAATCCCTAGTTAGGCCCCATTTAGAATACTGCGTCCAGTTTTGGGCCCTGTACCTCAGGAAGGACATGCACTGGAGCGTGTTCAGCAGAGGTTCACACGGATGATCCTTGGAATGGTAGGCCTAACATATGATGAACGGCTGAGGATCCTGGGATTGTATTCATTCGAGTTTAGAAGATTGAAGGGAGATCGAATAGAAACTTACAAGATAATGCATGGCTTGGAAAGGGTGGATGCTGGTAAGTTGTTTCTGTTAAGTGGGGAGACTAGGACCTGTGGGCACAGCCTTGGAATTAGAGGGGGTCAATTTAGAACGGAAATGAGGAGACATTTCTTCAGCCAGAGAGTGCTGAACCTGTGGAATTCATTGCCACGGAGCGCAGTGGAAGCTGAGACGTTAAATGTCTTCAAGGCAGAGATTGATAAATTCTTGATCTCGCAAGGAATTAAGGGATATGGGGAGAGTGTGGGTAAGTGGAGTTGAAATGCCCATCAGCCATGATTAAATGGCGGAGTGGACTTGATGGGCTGAATGGCCTTACTTCCATTCCTATGTCTTATGGTCTTATAGATGTGCATTGAGGAATTTAACATTGGTACATTATGGCAGGGAATAAGATAAAGACATGAAGTGGAGGAAACTGTAGACTATGAGCAAAGAGCAGGGGTGGGACTAAAGAATCACTTGCAAAAAGCAATCGAAGCTACTTGGAGCCCAATAGCCTCCTTCTGCCTTCTAAGAGTCTATGCATTCACACATGACCAGAATAATATCACAATTCTTCTCTCACCTGTTCCTCCAGTTCTCCTATTTGTTTTGATAACTTTTGCTCATTATCAGTCGATTCTCTCAGCAGCTGTCTAAGGTCGTTGAGGTTTTGGCTCTTTTTTGTAATGTCTGTCTCCATCTCCTTTATCTTACTCTCATACATTCTTTAAAGCATGAAGGAATTAATTACTCTTTGGTCTTTACAATAATGTAAGAAATTCTCCAATTGCTATTACAATTGACAAGGTTGAACTTTAAGCAAGCCATCCTTGTTATCCACTTTACTTTGAAATATTTCATTATTAACTCAATGTGAAAGTATCAAAAGTAAATCTGCTTTTTTAACAGCAGCTAATTCTTAAGTGTTCAATTTAATCAAGATCAACTCAAAATTCCACCTAAGCTGTAATCAGTACTGGGACAATCATATATCCAGAAACTGGAAATGGAATAGAACCGGTTATTGCTGGATTCTGCCCAATGTTTCTAGTCCAACCATTTTTCATTAGTAATCAGCTATGGATAAATCTGCTAAATTACCACTTGTGAAGGGAATGTATCTGGGGGAGTTTCCAGGTGACTCCAGGAATATTATTCCTTCTCTTTAAGAGGATCCATAGAGGGCAAAGAGAGTGGGCAGGAGTCTCACTTACAGAGGGGAGCTAACTAACTTGTGCTGCCAAAGAGTCAAGGCTCCCAGTGGAGCTGAAAATCCTCACTGGCCCTTGAACTTCAGTCCAGGAAGGAACTCATGCCTACTTAACAGAGTGGTTAAGGAAACTTTGTCTCTTGAATAGTTAGGGACTTGCAGGGAACAGAAAACTATCTGCCTACCACAACATGCTAACAACCATAACCGTGAAATGAGGCTGATGTTTTTAAAAAGAGTTTTAACGGTTATAGGCGTTGTTGTCTAGGCCAGAACTTGATGCTCATCCTTAATTACCCTCAAGAAGGTAGGGGTGAGTTGCTTTCTTGAACTGCTGCAGTCCTTAGGATGTAGATACATGGAAGTGCTATGATGATGGTGTTCCAGGACTTAGACCCCAGTACTGTGTGGATACATTACAATGCTACAATTTAGATGGCCAAAGGTTCTATTTCACTTCATTAATTTAGTGGACTAGCCTCTGATCCACTCTGTTCAGATAAAAATGGTTTTGAGCACCTCTGTCAAATCTCCTCTCAGTCTCTTCTAGTCCAAAGAATTATTCTCATTTCTCTAATCTACCTTCACAACTGAATTTCCTCAAACTGGAGACATGATTGTGAATCACATCCAGTCAAACCAGTTTGTTTTTTAAACACAAACTTCCCTTCTTCCCCCATTCATTGCTCCTACTGTTTTACCTGCTCTAAAATGTTATTAAAAATAACTCTTTATCCCCTTTACTGTCTTATTTCAACAAATTTTAAAATTTTAATTTAAAACAAGTTCTGTTGTATTTGAGACCTGACCCACAACGAAGATAATTCCTCAATCCAAATCCTTCCTCCCTCCTGCAAACTAAAGAACCGAGCCATTCTGTACACCCTGTCCTCATCAAAACTTGCCTAAAATACAAGAATTAAATTGGATTACTACGCAAGATCCATGACTGCCAACAATTTGCTTTTTTTTAACCCCCACACATTTTGCTGAATGTTCTTACATTTAAGGGATGTCAGACATGGAAAGATCTATGGACCCGTGCAGCTGTGATATCTTTTGCATTACAACATTATCAATGCTCTACCCTAAGCGATGTAATCTCCTGGAAGAGGTGAAAAAAACTCAGACCAGATGAAGGGGAAGATATATAACTGTAACATAAATATGCCCAAACTTTCAAGATAATACATTATACTGTTATCAAATTCTCAGTAAGGTTTGCATTTAGTCCCAGCATTATGCTATCCACCAAGTGACCATCAGTTTGATGTTAGCCTGCAAGGTTTCTACACTTTACATATGGGAGATTAAAGTGATACCTTGTGACTACAATGGACTTCCAACTTTTGCTGTCTGCGCCCTCGAGTTGCGGACCCCTACTCTCAGCAAAACTTAATCGTTTATTGGTCTCTTCCAACTGCACGCTTAGCTTCTCGTTCATAATCTCCAGGTTGCTTTTAGCAATTCGCAGTTTTTCAGTACAGTCACCTTCCTGTCACAGAACAAATATTAAAAAAAAACAAAACCCAACTACATCTCTGGTCAGTTGTGGGTCATCAGAAGTGACTTTTAACACTTTCAAGAGAAAAATTATGCAGGGCAATCTAAACTAAAAAAAAGTGCAGACAAGTCAAACAGCAACAGTGGAGAGAGAAACTGAGCACACATAGTTCAATTACCTTTCATTTGCTGTACATCTTGTTGGGGAGATTTCACTGGGGTGTTTAATGTAGGGCTAGGGAGGGTGACACTAGTTCTGCAACAGACACTTCTAGTTCCAGCCCTGAAATGGTTAACAACAGCCAAGCGAGCTGCTGTTGGCGACTGCATGACTACCTGGCTGGAGCTTGTAAGGGATATGCATAATGTTAATTAAATCTTGGAGCCTGTAAATACCAGCCAGTATCAATTGCCCATTCGAAACTCGGGATTAATAAAGAAACCGATCGGAATCTGTAACTGTTAGACAAGTGTGAATTGCTCTATCGGAACCTGTAACTGTAAAGTGTGAATGGCTCTATTTAAGTCTAAAGTTGATAAGTGTAATTGACAATTTAGTTAAACTAAAACTATTGAAAATGGCTAGCCTGTCAGACACATAGTAATTCCTTGAAACAATGAACTATTGAATACGGGATCAGAACCGCTCCCGGGGATGGCTGAGCCATTGTCAAGCACAGCAGGAGCTGGACAGACACTTCGATGCGGCCAATAGGAGGACGGATCCCCAGCGCGCGCAGATGAATAGACCAATGGGGAAGGCGAACTGACCGCGGACTCCAGGCAGCGCGAAGCATAATTGTGTCAAGTTTGAACGAGAAGGGAGAACGCCTTCACCAACGAATGCATGCTTGTAGATTCGTTGTACCAGTTAAGATTCTGTGAATAAACGGCTGTCTGCGTCTAACCATAGTTGCCAGTGAGAGTCTCCCCCTCCGAAAAAACACGCAAAGACAGGACCCCGCGGGTCCGTCTTAACACACTACAGGAAAGTATGCGACTCACGTCAATATCTAAACAGTTACAGGTTACCATAGACAGCTGTTGACACTACAGTACGGTATACTGCTCATGTAATAACTAAACATTTAAAGAGTACCGCAGATAGCTATTTACACTACAGTAAGGTTTACCGCTCATATCAATGTCTAAACATTTACAGGGTAATTCAGAGAGCTATTTACACGACAGTAAGGTATGCTGCTCATGTAAAGATCTAAACATTTACAGTGTAACTCAGATAGATATTTACACTGCAGTAAGTTACACACTCGTGTATTAACTAAACATTTACAATGTAACTCAGAGTGCTATTTACACTACAGAATGTTATACCGCTTATGTCAATATCTGAACTTATTCTGGGTATCTCAGATACCTATTTAAACTACAATATGTTATACTGCTCATGTCAATATCTAAACATTTACAGGGTAACTCAGAGATCTATTTACACTACAGTAAATTATACCACTCATGTCAATATTCAAAATTTTATCAGGGTAACTCAGATAGATAATTACACTACAGTAAGGTATAATGCTCATGTCAATAACGGAACATTTTCAGTGTAACTCAGAGAGTAATTCAAAAAACAGTAACGTGTAGTGCTCATGTCATAAGTTAACATGCACCGGATATCTCTGATAGATATTTACACTAAAGTAAGGTATACCGCTCATGTCAATAAATAAATATTTACAGGATAACTCAGAGAGATAATTACACTACAGTAAGGTATAATGCTCATGTCAATAACGGAACATTTTCAGTGTAACTCAGAGAGTAATTCAAAAAACAGTAACGTGTAGTGCTCATGTCATAAGTTAACATGCACCGGATATCTCTGATAGATATTTACACTAAAGTAAGGTATACCGCTCATGTCAATAAATAAATATTTACAGGATAACTCAGAGAGATAATTACACTACAGTAAGGTATAATGCTCATGTCAATAACGGAACATTTACAGTGTAACTCAGATAGATATTTACACTGCAGTAAGTTACACACTCGTGTATTAACTAAACATTTACAATGTAACTCAGAGTGCTATTTACACTACAGAATGTTATACCGCTTATGTCAATATCTGAACTTATTCTGGGTATCTCAGATACCTATTTAAACTACAATATGTTATACTGCTCATGTCAATATCTAAACATTTACAGGGTAACTCAGAGATCTATTTACACTACAGTAAATTATACCACTCATGTCAATATTCAAAATTTTATCAGGGTAACTCAGATAGATAATTACACTACAGTAAGGTATAATGCTCATGTCAATAACGGAACATTTTCAGTGTAACTCAGAGAGTAATTCAAAAAACAGTAACGTGTAGTGCTCATGTCATAAGTTAACATGCACCGGATATCTCTGATAGATATTTACACTAAAGTAAGGTATACCGCTCATGTCAATAAATAAATATTTACAGGATAACTCAGAGAGATAATTACACTACAGTAAGGTATAATGCTCATGTCAATAACGGAACATTTTCAGTGTAACTCAGAGAGTAATTCAAAAAACAGTAACGTGTAGTGCTATTCACAGTCAGTTACTGCTGGATAGCGTAGCCCTGCATAAGGAAAAGTTGGACCTGGTGATTGCCCAAGCACCAGAACAAAAGGGAATTATCCTGACAAGATTGAGGGAAACATTTAAAAATCCCACATTAATGATCAAGATTCTGGACGGTCTCTACAGGTCACCACATTATTCGGCTCTCCAAACAATTGCGCTAGGCAAGTCGCCCGCTGGGTGGGCACCCCCGAGCACTGATAGCTCCCGGGGATGGAAAACAAAAATGGTTGTGACCTTTACCCCGCAGTGGCGATACAGACCGGTTTGTTCCCCTAATGGCCCAACTGTTTCGGACGGTCTTACCCGGGAGCTAGACTATTTGGCCGCGAATGTTACTTTACCCGCTGATGCATACACTGGCGAGTCCACCTCAGTCCCGAAAACCCCCGACTCGCGGCCACCAACAGGGGAGATATTGGGGGAGATCAGGACCCAGTTAAGGGAGAATAATACTGCTATGGAAGCTAAAAGAAAGGTCCGTAACCTAGAGAATAGTCTCAAGCTGTGGCGGGTTAAGAACTGGTTCCCTAAGGATGATCAACCCTTCTTTACAACAAGCGAATTTGATGCCTTCCAAGCTAAAATCCTAACCTACCTGCGGGAGAGGAAAGGGGATACCAAGAAAGGGTTTTTTAATTTAGCCAACTCTTCCACTAAAAGGGAGGATGAAGACGTTTACTTGCGGGAGCTTCTGATACGCTTCCAAAGCCACTTACCGATTTCACCTATTCACACACCAGTATTGGATGAGCAGGGTCCTGTCCCAGAANNNACACGGGGAGAACGTGCAAACTCCACACAGTCAGTCGCCTGAGTCGGGAATTGAACCCGGGTCTCTGGCGCTGCGAGGCAGCAGTGCTAACCACTGTGCCACCGCGCCGCCCACCGTGCCACTTCTCCTGTGGCCGTGCCGACCCAAGGTGCCAACCACGAGGGAAGTCCGCCACCTCCTTACACCAGCCCACAGTCAGGATCACCCGCTCCCGGTGCATCGCCCACGGCCCCGCTTGCGGACACCAGGGCACCACTGTGTCCGCTCCAACCGCGTTGCGAGGGGCCAACCATACAGGCGCCTGTTGTCAAAGTTCTAGGGGGAAATATCGCGTATGAGGACCCGGTCCGAGACCGTGTAACAGAGCGACTGGAGAGTGTGCTCAATAATCATGAGCAGAAACTAAATTCCCTCACTGAAATGGTCGCAGCCGGGACGGGGATGGTAAAGGCAGGGGGCAGTCTGTGTCGGATCGGCCAGCTGGACGGCACCCAACAGAGATGGGAAGTACAGGACGTAGAGGTACAAGGGGAAGGTTGCTGCCCCATGCTGGGACAGGATGGCTCCCATGCCCCAAAGTTTCCTTCCCTGGGAAGACATGACAAATTGGCTTCAATGAATAGCCAGTCCGCCAAGTCTGAACAGGCACCCCGGGGAATTCAAAATTCCTGGCGAGACAGTAGGTCCTTTGCTGCAGAAGGGGACACTTTAATTGTTACGGGAGCTCGCCTCCAGAGCAAGCTTGTGAAGGGAGGGAGCAAGTATGACTCCCAGCTACATACCACCTCCTCGGAGGACGAGGAGGAGATTATTGGGGATTTTGATAAGGGGTCCTACACATCACTCCCACGGCCCCACGGCAGCCCAATGCAGGGGACTTTCGCCACTATGCCGCCCGTTCAAGCGCCTCTTCTCGCCACTAGTATGGGGGTAGAGAAGTACGTCCCCTGGTCACGGACAGACCTAGACGCCCTGGTCAGGAGGCTTCCTCCGATTGCCAACGGGGCGTCTGCCTGGATAGCGACTTTTGAGAGGGAGACCTGTCATGAGAAACTAGCGCTGGCGGATTTTAGAACCATAATGGTATGCATCCGAGCAGAGGAGGCGCTGATCAGAGCAGAAAGACTGGCTAGGTGTTCCAGGTCAGATGAAACTGTCTCGTTTGACCTCTACCGAAATTTAATCTGGCGGTCCCTGCGGGACAGCTTCCCCACTACTTTCTCGCTGGACGCGTTGGGGACCCTCAGACTAAAGGACGGGGAGGACGTACATGAATACCTGGGGAGGGCCTGGGACCTATGGGAGGCTGGGACAGGTGAAAGGCCAGATAGCTCTCCCTTGGCAATAGCACATTTTCGGAGGCGGGTGACCGAGGGACTCCCTGCACCAGTGCAGAGCAAATTGATTCAATGAAGGAGGACATATGGAGGAAACAGGTACATCACTATCTGAACAGGCACCGTACATCGGAAAAGATGAAAGCCGAAGGGCAGGCCTCCAAGACAACTATACAGATCTTAGAGCAGTTTGGGAAAATTTTAGAGCAGGTGGGGGCAAAGAGCGCCGTGCGGGAGCTTGTGCCTCCAGCCGCTCAGATGTACAGTTCCCCACAGCCCAATGCATGCAAGGCCCTGCCACGTCCCAGCCCTGACAGGGCAGAATATGACGGCCATGATGTGTCAGCCCACGACAGCCAACAGCAGCTATCTTCAGACGCACAGAGGCGGTTCCGGGGGGGAAGGCAGCGCGATCACTGCTGGACATGTAAGGGAACTGACCATTACTTTCAAAACTGTGACCAGAGGGTGAGGTGTTGGTCCTGCAATGGGATTGGACATTTCGCCCGTGGGTGTGACAAGGGAAGGGAAGATCGATTCATGACTAAACACTCGGGACTGCGTCCCGGGGAACGGGATAGACGGGACAGTAATGAGAGACCCGGGGATACGAATAAACGGAGAGGTTGGGTTCAGACCCGGGGCAGGGGAACACAAGGGGTGGTACAGGGTGCACTGATGGAGCCCGACGAGTACAGCTACTCCCGGTGGTCTGAGGAAGAGTGCTGACGGTGCCCACGAGAATCTTGCAGTCCCCTGGCCCTCAAAGCGACACCCCCAATGGACCCCCTATGATTCGAGGAAAGGTGTGTGGGGAGAACTTCCTATTTCTGATTGACACAGGGGCATCTGCCTCCACAATTACTAAATTACCAAGGGGCCTGACCCTCTCGGGCAGGATACTGGAGACTGTGGGATTCTCGGGGATGGTCGAGGAACAGCCTTACACCATGCCAGCAACAATAACCATCGGGGAACAAAAGATCTCTCTGCCCCTACTCCTGGCCCCAAAGTGTCCAGTTAACCTGCTGGCGAGGGATGCTCTTACCAAGTTAGGGGTCTGCATCCACTGTTCAACTGAGGGGTTGCGACTCCTCTGGCCTGGGGATCGCTCCCCGGACTTAAGGGGAATGGGACAATTCTTGCTTGCCCCCACTTCAGGGGACTCGCGAGTTACATCTGTAGACATTTACTGGATTCGGCTGTTGTACGCGTTGGAGGGAAGGGGATTGATGGGGGAGTTTGAAAACTGGCTCCCATCTATTCCAGGCTCCCAGACATACCTCCCCCCA